>NC_045793.1:89055070-89362089 GCF_009873245.2 Balaenoptera musculus | reverse complement strand
CAGCCTGCTTAGTTTAACTTCCTGAAAAAAATAAAATGCCATCTCTCGTTCTTCCTGGGCAAGGTGTTAACACTAAACCCAAAATGCTTATTTGCAAATGGTGGTCAAAAAAACTTTCCAGGGTGTGGATACCTTGAGTCAACTTGATTATTTTTCTTAAGGAGAGGTAATAAGTTTGTTCCTAAGTATCTAAAAACCATTTTGAAAATTACCTGCCCTCTGCTATCCAAAAAGATCAGGTCCATAGTCTCTTCCCTGTTGAGTGTTTACGTTTAGTTCAAGTTTGAAACATCTGTAAGTACGGGATTTCACCTGGAAACTAGAAAAACTAATAGTATTCTGCTTCCGCCTAAATGAAGCAGATAGGAAGTAGCAAAAACTTACAGATCTCACCATTCTCTGGAGTGGTCCAAGAAAATTATTTTATGCCATTTTTTCCTTCAATGCTTATGTTTGCCATAAACTCTGCATACTTCAATGCTTATCTTGCACTTGTATTTCTGACAAAAGAAAAGTGGGTTTGGGGTTTTTTTGTTTCTCCTTTATTGTATGCACGCCACAAAACAGAAAAGGCCATGGTCAACGTTGTCTTTTTGAGGTACAGAATATACCTTCAATAAACAACTATCTTTTATATGGTGTTGGTCCTAATAAATTGGTTATGGACCCAGGGAAAATGGTATTTCATACAACTGAAAGCAAGTTAAATTATGTAGCAATTTATTCTTAGAGATTATATCACTTTAATATTTTTTTTTGGTGTCACTTTAATATTTTTTATCCTCAAAAGTATTTACTTTTAAAGGTATCCCTCCCACAAGTATATTAGTATTTGTGTCTTAGACTTAAAACTATATTCTGGTTTTCCCTCTCCAGTTTCTTTGTTCCTGGGACAGACTGGAACTCCAGCTCTAATTTCAGTCAAATAATTTGCATTCCTACCATATTTAAGATACCTGGAACATAATTCTTAGCTGTTAACGTTTTTCAGTTAGGTTGACAAGATAAACTACTCAGTAGTTTACAAAAATCCTTTGAAAAATTAGATGGCTGAGAGGAGATACTCTGCCCATAACATCAGAGGTCAAGGGTTCACTTGTGCCAGCTATAGACTTTAAATGTCTAAAAGTTAACTAGTTCCCTTTCTCCACAAACAGCCTTTTAAGTAAGTTTTATCTTACGGAATAAGGAAAGACTATATGCAATTATTTGCATTTATAACATTTTGTGAAAGTCTTGTATTCTTATATGCTCCAGGTGTGGGTGGTCTTATATAACCTATAGCAGTTGATTCCTTAGAGTATAACTTTTTAAAATACCATGGTTTATATGCTAATACCCTTTGCTAGTTGCTACTCCTGTCCTTCCTGTTTTCATTAGTTGCTTTCCTCTGCTTCTTAATTGTTGCTATTTCCCAGTGTTGTGACCCCAGCCACTTTTTCACCAGTTATATTAATCAATTCCCACACCTTTACCTATTGATGACTCCAGAATTTATCATCTCTGAACTCAATTGGAACTACTAAATATCTTACCTGTCCCTTAGGTACTTCAAACTAAACAAATTCAAAACTGAGCTATTTTTTCTTTTAAACTTCTTTTGTTTCCCTTTTTTGTTTATTTATTTATTTTTTTGTTCTCCCCTTCTAGGTTAACTTATATAATCAAACATCTTTCCAAACAATTTTTTTTGCTTAAAACACTCAATTAGTTCATCACATTTGAGGATCAAGTTAGAACACACCCTATGATATGCAGGCTCGTTCATCTGTCTCCTGCTCATGAGCCTCATGGATCACCACTAAAGTTAAAATGACCCGTCTACATAGCTGCTCTTTTTATCTCCAGAAAACGAGACATTCCCTTTTCTTTGGTAATTCTGTATCTATCACACTGTCATGTTCATGTTCCTCTTTTCTGTGAGTTTTTGAGATATTGGTAGACAGTGTCTTGTCTTTGTAGCTAAAGTGCAAAGTTCCTGGCATGTAATAGGCACTCAGTTTTGTACAAATAACGTAATATGCTTTGATGCTAAGTGCCTGAAAATTTCTCGATAGCATGTGTTTTTGTTAATAATAGCAACTCAGTTGGATATATAAATGGATGCAAAATGCTCTGGTTGATTCCATACCATCATGTTACAAAACTTTGGGTTTGTTTCCCCCGCCCCATGTAACACCTATTTTGCCAGTGGTGTTAGCCCTCTAATCTGGTTTCTGCCACCTGGTTCTCTTCACTTAAATATTTTACCTGTTATTAATTCTACTCTATTAATTTATAACCTAGTTTGGGATTAAGCCATGTGGGTATGTACTGTAAGCATTCAGCCAGGAACCCCAGTTAACAGGTAATGTGCTTCGTAGAAGAAATCAAATTTTTGAACTAGGAGGCAAAATGTGGATTTCAATAATGGATGGGGTGGGGACAGTGAAACACAGTGTATTTGCCGTCAGCATGGCTTTATGTGCAAAGGCATAGAACAGGAATAGAAAAAACATGTTCTAAGTATAAGAAACCCGTTTGACTAGTCTTGCATGAAGTACATTGAGAGATGAGACAGGAAAAGAAGCTGGATTACAACCAGATTTCATTTTTTTTTTTAAATCTAGAGTCCTTTTGCCAATGAAGCCCAAGCCATTTATTCTCTTTTTTTTTTCTTTTTTTCCTCTTTTATTTTGAGGAAGTAGTCTCAAATCAAAGAGGGAAATGACTGCCTTAAGTTGCACAGTAGGTTTGGCACCCAGATATTGCTAAAACGTCAACTCAAGTCTTGACGTTTTAACTTTTATGCTGAGAATCCATGTAGCACAGGCAACCTGTGTTTATACCTATATAGCAAAAGCCAGAACTTATAATTTTCTTGCTACATCAGGAAGTACGTCTTTTTTTTCTTTTTGGCCGCGCCATGCAGCTTGTGGGATCTTGGTTCCCCAACCAGGGATTGAACCTGGGCCCATGGCAGTGAGAGCGCAGACTCCTAACCACTGGACTGCCAGGGAATTCCCAGGAAACATATCTTGATTCCTTCCTTATTAAAATGCTAGGCTCCCAAAAACTTTTATTAAAATGCTTCAAATTTCAGGTTAGCATTTTTGTTCATGTTTGTACATCTTAAATTCATTATGCCCATGCAAAATGCATTTTTAATGGCTTTTAGAACATGTGTGAACATTTGGCAGTCAGAAGAAATGATAGAATTTAAGGGTTTTTTTAGGTGATGTGTAAGCCCTCGTTTCAGCACGTAAGGTATTGTCAAATATGGTACTGTATTGGTCTTACAGCTGTTTCTGAAGGTTGTTCTTGTGCTACCTTGAAGAATGAGCCCTCCAAGGCTCCAACAGTTGCACATTTTGAAAAACAAAGCTTGACTTATACTGCTTGTATATCAAGGGTCTGATTTGTAGTTTGTGCTTAAAACTGTTTTGTTTTGTTAGAGACTAACATTTTAGATACCAAAGTCATAATTGTAAATGTCCACAGATAGCTAAACGTCAGAAGACGCTAGGAATGAATACCATTTATACAGTCATCCCTTGGTATCCGTGGGGCAAGGATATGGAGGGGCAATTGTACTTAGTGTATTTCAGCTGAGCTTGCATTACCTTTGCCTTATGGTGTGTCTTACAGAAATTAGTTTTTAGTGATAGAAGAGACTTAATTTTGATTTAGGCTTTTAACAAATGAAATTAATATCCATCAAGATCACTTGGTTTTAAGTACTTTATTTTCCTAGGTATGATCAAATTTGATGATATTTTCTTTTTTCCTTCATTTTTATATGAATCCAGTCACCTAATCAATGCTTATGTTAAATAGGTCATTCGTGTTTGTTTCAGTGCTTTATGTATCCTGTGTCTTGCTCTCCTAGGTGATCATTAACATAGAGTAGGCACCTAATTTTTGGTTCCCATACTTACTGGCTCCCCATTTTTTCCACCCCTATACTCTACAGACTTCCCTCTTGATTAATAACTATACAATTTCTATATATATATATATATATATATATAACAATGTATACTTTTCAAATATATGTGTATCAAAGTGTTTTTAATTTGTTATTCTTACCTCTGTAGGCAGTAATTAGTTCTATTTAACTAACAAATCAAACTTTGGTATTATTGAAGCACTCAGCCTCTGTAAAGATGACCAGAGGTTAGCATAGTTAAATTGAGGGGGAGATTAAGACTTTCTTAAATGTTACTCATATTAAGCTACAAAGTAAACTGACCTTAAATTGCAGTTCGGTAGTAGATTACTTCCTAATCATAGCTTTAGGTCCAAATAGCCTCTCTGAAATTAAAAACAAAACAGAAAACATTGGAAGTAGTAGAGGTTTATGTCATGAAAATCAAAATTTCATGATTATGAGACTTTAGTAGCTGTGGCATAGTTATTTCTTTGTATCCCTGCCTTTTTTCTATCAGCCAAATGGTCATTATCAAATTATGTTAAAGGATAAGGACTAAATTCTGAGAGGAGTTTAATCGGAGGCCTAGTTCAAAGTGTAATTTTTTTAAGGTAAACTCTTTAAACACATGGTTAAGTTTTCTGTACCAGGTGCTTAGTAAAATCACGTATTTGTGGAAGAGAAGCAGCTGCTTGGTTTTCTATGCATAAACTCCCCCAGCCCTTGCCATCATGTATTCCAAAAATAATAGTAATAAACAATATTAGGTTATGTCTTCCATTTTTAAAACTGTGAAACAAGTCATATGTTCCCCTTGGAATAAATTTTCCATTTGTAAATAAACAAATCGTTTTTCCTTGCGATGCATTTTTGTGAAATAACTATAATTTGTGTGAAAATTAAAATATAATTCTGAAATATGAATTAGCAAAGTAAAATGAAGGAACCAGATTACAAAGTCAAGTCATGAGGTAAGGCTTAGGAAGATGGAAAGAGGACAGTTAAGCATTCATATATACATTTTAAATCTCTTTGGAAAGGAATTCTCATTGAAAAGAATATCTTCATAGCAGTCATAAAATTTGGTATTTTAGAACTCAGTAATTACAGCCAGACCAGCAAAGTTCTTAAAACTTGGGGCCCCAGAATGTTCAGGTGAAGGTAAATGTGTAGGGTACTGGTCCTCTTTAGATTGAGGGAGTAGGAAGAGTTTTGACATCACAGGCTATTTTGACTTAAAGCATGAACTTGAAAGTAGTTTCATTTTTTAGAGTTTGATTATTCATTCCCTTGCAGCCTCTCCCTCTCACTGGCAGAACTTATTTCCTTGCTTGCTCATTCTGTTACTATGCATCAAAGAGGCATTGTGTACCAGAAGTCTTTAAGCTACTGGGAAGAAGGGTACTTATAAGAACCGGGTAATTGTTAATCATAATAAACAGTCTGTCGAGGTGCATGGGTAACTCCCTGATATATTAGTAGCAGTCAGCAACTAGATAGCTTCCCAACAAGCGGGTTAGATTTGTTCCTTCTAAATCAAGGACTTCTGCTTCATAATCTAGGTCTTGTGTCTCATACGAGCCTTTATAATACAGAATGGTTAAGGTGGGAAAGGCTCACACTATATATCCCTGGAATACAGAGCCATTGTTTTGACTTCAAGGATTTAGGAGAAATCGAACAATGTGTGTCCATAGATAATCTAAGATACGAGTCAACAAAGCTAAATAATTATTCTGTAGGGTTTTTTGGTAGAATGTAGCAATCCAGTATGTAGGAGAGGCAAACTAAAAAGAAATAGTTGGAAGGGGTTTAGACCTAATCAAATACATTGGTTCCTAGACTTTGGGATTTCTTGAATGAATCAAATGATAAATATGGAAACCAATATAGTTACTATTTTTAGTTCTCTAAACAGCAACACCATATCCTTGGTTTTAAAAAACGGGTGTTAACAGCAAATAAGGACATAGTCTCATAATTTAAAAAATTAAATTATTTTGAAAAACCTGCTATATTGTTCTTATTCTCATTTTCCTGTGGAATAATGAAAAATTATCCAGAATTCATTTTAGATTGTTACTTGTGAATCATTCATGTATCTCAACTCTCATTTTAATTGTGACAAGTCAGTCTTAGATGAATGTGTAAAAGGCTTATAAATTTTCAACAGAATCTGTTTAAATTAGGATATGTCCATGAATACAGCCATTAAAATTATTTTTAAAGAATCATTTCAGGGCTTCCCTGGTGGCGCAGTGGTTGAGAGTCTGCCTGCCAATGCAGGGGACACGGGTTCGAGCCCTGGTCTGGGGGGATCCCACATGCCACGGAGCAACTAGGCCCGTGAGCCACAACTACTGAGCCTGCGTGTCTGGAGCCTGTGCTCCGCAACAAGAGAGGCCGCGATAGAGGCCCGCGCACCGCGATGAAGAGTGGCCCCCCACTCGCCACTACTAGAGAAAGCCCTCGCATGGAAACGAAGACCCAACACAGCCAAAAATAAATTAATTAAAATAAATAAATAAATTAATTTAAAAAAAAAGAATCATTTCAGGGCATCGCATACTACAAAGAAATGGTAACAAAAATATGAAAAACAGATTACAATTTGTAGGGCTTTTGTATATTTTGTTTGCTTTCATAGAAATGAGGGTAAAGGAAGTAAAGTACAGTGGTTTCACTGGTTCTCTCTGGGTTGTAGGCATACAGATGGATTTTCTACAACAGACAAGTATTACCAGAAAGCATTTTTTTTAAAGTTGTTCTAGTTTGTAATGAAAAGGCAAAATGCTTGGATATTATTTTTTTAAATGGGATGCAAACAGTATGGTCTACAACTTGTCAGAACCCAGGAACCATCCTCAGTTCTTTAATACTTTGTGTCTGTTATGTTCCTAAGTAATGTCCATTCTGAGTTTTTATTTCTTGGTCTGACCCCCCTTGTCTTCATGACCATTGCCACTACTTTAGTTCAGGCCTGGCATAGAGTAGTCAGTTGCCCTGAATATTTGCCAAATAAATGAGTCTTTATATATAACTATGCAGTGATGTAGCTTACTCTGCTTTAATCTTGCCCCTTCTAATCCATCTGTCATCCTTCAAAGTGATTTTACTAAAATGTGAATCTGATTTTACTTGAAATGCTTTTAATGGAGTCCATGCTCCTTAGACTGGCATAAAGGAAGGCCCTCTTATTTGTTGTCTCCTGCCTTTTTTTCCAATCAGAGATCCAGTTGCTGCTCCTTTTGCTTCGACCCACATTACTGCTTTCAGTTCCTTAAACTTACCTTGCTCTCTCAGACCTCCTTTCTTTTTGTTATTACCTTTTCATGGAATCCCCCTACTCTGCCCCTTGTGACTGCATCCTTCAGTTCAAATGTTTTTCCTCTTTGAAGCTTTCTCTGGTGCTCTTCCAAGAAGTCTATTGTTATTTATAATTCCATGTACCTTTTACTCAGTTCTGTTATAGCAGTTTGTTGTATTGGTTGGCCAAAAAGTTTGTTTGGGTTTTTCCATAACGTCTTACGAAAAACCTGAATGAACTTTTGGGTCAACCCAAATTATTTAGAATCTCCTCACCCTGCTAGAATGTGAGCCCCTGAAGGGCAGTGTTTACTTTGCATTATCTCTCAGATAAATGCATACAGCCTGCATTAATTCCCAGGACATAGTAAGTGCTCAAATAAATGTTTTAATTAATTAGGTCTCTTCTCGTTCTGGGGTGAGTATGAGTCTGCAAAATAGTAATAGCTCTTGAACTTTGTGAAGAGAAGGAAAGAGGGTTAGAGATGTATTTTTGTAGTTAAAAGTTAGGAAACCTAAAATTGGTAATGATTTGTGCCCAAGAGCAAAGCCACTCTATTCTAGGGGGGCAAAAAAAGAAAATAATTGAACATCAATTAGTCTTTGAAAGACTAACAATCCCAAGTGAAGCATATCCTAGTACTTTTCTCTGTCCATTGCAGATAAAAGCCTCCTCTCAAAAAAAAGTGTTAAATTTTGTTGAGAAAATTGAAAATGCCTATCCATCCTCTGGTGTTTGGTTATAAGTTCTTATTTTTCAGGTTTAATCTGCCTTTCCAAACCATGATAATAATAATAAAAAAATAACTGTACAGGTACTTTAACTTAATTACATTAGAGAAGAGAACCTTCCCACTGCTAACTTTTCTAAACAGTTCAGCAACCCTATTAACAGGATGGAAGTTCAGGGCTAGATTCTGGTAGCTCATTCAAAGGAATAGCTATGGTCCCACAGATACGGATGGAGATCATAGATGCTTACCAATATGCAGCAACAAGCCTAGGGACTAACATCCCAAAATGGCATAGTAAAAACACATGTTCATCTCTGCACAGAAAGATACTTAGTCTAAATTCTTAATAGTTTACAATCAACAGATGATGTTGATGCCCATTTTTATAAAGCTGAATCCATTAATGCACTAACCAATCCCTTCCACAACACAAGCAATTTTATATTCTTCAGGCAGGTTTGGCACTAAGTTAAAAATCACTCCTAAGATTTGTAACATAAAATAAGTTGATATGTTCTGTTACACAGGCACCAACATTTCTTTTCCAAAGTGTTAGTTGAAAGTACTACATAAAGAACTGGTAGAAATATCACACATTTAATTCTCAAGGCAGAACTTAGTTGGTCTTGCATTTCTAACAACTTAATTGATTTTTCATTGAAGGCAAATTCTTAACGCACAGGGTTATAGTCGTGGCTACAAAGCCTTTTTAAAAAAAAAAAAAAATCCACTTTTAAAAATTAGTTTCCCTACTACAGGCATGTTGAACTGCTGCAGGTCGGTAGTTCCCAAGCCAGTTT
This sequence comes from Balaenoptera musculus, assembly GCF_009873245.2. Classification (NCBI taxonomy): domain Eukaryota; kingdom Metazoa; phylum Chordata; class Mammalia; order Artiodactyla; family Balaenopteridae; genus Balaenoptera; species Balaenoptera musculus. Next base: position 89,353,339 of record NC_045793.1, on the reverse strand, counting down.
GACTACCATAATTATCTGGGAAGCTTGTTAACTATACATTCCAGGGCTCCACCCAGAGTTCCCCCAAACAAGATGTTACGTATCATTCATAATTTTCTTAAGAATGTAGCAATTCATTAAGAATCATATGCTGAACTCCTTAGTGACCCAGGAATCTGCATTTTTCACAGACCTCACCCTCAGGTACTTTTCATGCAAATTGCTACTTTGATAAACACTTAGATACATGGAATGAAGCATTTCACTAAAATGTTTATTTAAAGTTACAGTGCCAGGACAGTTTTGTTTTTCCCATTTCTTTTTTGGTGAATGTTGCTGTACTAGTAGACGTCTCCAACCTGAGAAGCTTGGATGTACTATTGGCATGAACCATTTCCTTCATTTCTTCTTGGAGATTTCATCAGAACAGCAACGTAAATTGTTCTCTAAGAAATTCAGAATATTCTGATGGACTGACCCTTTTTTTCTGTAGCCGATAAGGGTCAAGTCTTGTTAGCCTGGGAATCAGTCTGTCTTTTTAATGAGTGTTTAGGTTTTTTTTTGTGAAAAAGAAGCCTTATTTCTATACTCCTCCCCTCTTAATATATAGGAGCATTTTAAACGAGGAGGAGCTATCAACTGTTATTTTAAACATAGTGACATTTCATCCTACTTTTTTTTTTTAATTTTATTTATTCATTTATTTCTTTATGGCTGTGTTGGGTCTTCGTTTCTGTGCAAGGGCTTTCTCCAGTTGCAGCAAGCGGAGGCCACTCTTCATCGCGGTGCGCGGGCCTCTCACTGTCGCGGCCTCTCTTGTTGCGGAGCACAGGCTCCAGATGCGCAGGCTCAGTAATTGTGGCTCACGGGCCTAGTTGCTCCGCGGCATGTGGGATCTTCTCAGACCAGGGCTCGAACCCGTGTCCCCTGCATTGGCAGGCAGATTCTCAAACACTGCGCCACCAGGGAAGCCCAGTGACATTTCATCCTACTTTTACAACTAATTATTCTAAGATGTTTAGACAATGTGATCTTTTAACCAAGGTTACTGTTTTCCCTTCAAGGTGAAACCAGTAACTTTAAATCCCAGAAGTGCAACTCAGAGTAGAAAGAAGCATCCTTTCATTTAATATTAGAAACTTAAGAGTAGTAGATCTTAAGGAATTTAGATGTCATGAGCTAGGACTTTAAGGACCCACCCACTTCAACATAAAAAATCCAGTCCCAATACCGATAAATATTCTCATCATATAATTCACATGTTTTGGTATCATGTTCACCAGGCAACTTTATGCATATAATTAGACTTCCTATATAATTAACCTTCTTGGAGGAAACTACTGGCCAAAGAGTTAATCATGTGTCTTTTCTTCATTAAAAAAAAAAAAAATCATTTGATTTATCAGTTTAACACACCTGTCCCTTGGTTACTGAGCCTTCAGTCTGAGATACCAATGTGTTTATTAACAAAGTCAGGTTTTTTGATCTTATATGTTAGATTGATAAACATTCTTTTGACTTTTAAATTATTTATAAATGCGAAATATAAAGAACTACAAATTACTTCAGCAAATCCATAATACAGCATATGGAGGTACATATGAAAATATAGTAAATAGTATACCAAGAATTCATTCTTTCATCAAGCTGGTAGTAAACATTGTGTATGTGTGAGGGAGAGGGAGATTGTTTCTGAGAAGACTAACAAATGTTTTAGTCTTAAGGAACTCCCACTATGTCACCATATTATCCAGAAGGTTAACCAGGAATAGAAAATGTAAAATGTAACTTACTCTAGATCAAAATTAAGCTCAACCAGGTCTTTGCCTGCTGATTCTGCCAAGCTAATTGCCTTGGCAGTGTTTCCATGGATACTAGGTAGGGGCAGTGGGGGTTGTATTCATAGGCATCACTACTTAATGATGAGGCATTTGGCTATCTTAAGAGTCATAGTTACTCCTTATCTTACCCTCACTTCATTGATTTGTTTTTGTTTTTTAATTAATTTTTATTGGAGTATAGTTTACAGTGTTTGTTAGTTTCTGCTGTACAGCAAAGTGAATCAGTTGTACATATACATACATCCACTCTTTTTTAGATTCTTTCCCCACATAGGTCATTACAGAGTACTGAGTAGAGTTCCCTGTGCTATACAGTAGGTCCTTATTACCTATTTTATATATAGTAGTGTGTATCTCACTTAATTGAATTTCTTTACTTTTTTTTTCCTTCAAATTAAAGCACAGATTTGCCTCAGATTGGAAACCAAAGTAGTCATGTCATTAGCTATGGGATTCTTTAACCTGAAAAGCAAAAGACAACACGATTGCATTTAAGAATGTATGGATAACATAAAGAATTGTGGGGTGAGATGGGAAGAAATCTTTTTAAGATGGCTGTATTTTAACACCTCCTGCCTAATAAATTCATGTCTGAAGGGACAAATGTGTGGAATTTAGTCCTTCCAGCATTCCACTGAGTTAATCATTCTTTCTGTTCAAAGAGGCAGTGAGGAATAATTCGTGAGTCGCTGCAGTTAAAAATAAAGTGCCATATAAGCACCCAAGGGCAGAGATAAGGATGGAGTTACGGGTCTTAAGAACCTGGCTTAGTTTACGCAAGTGCCAAATACATGAACAAGAACACTCCATTAAAATTCCTCTCAAACATTGTATATCTTACAGAGTCGGTGTATCTGTGGGCTTTCACAGTGGTCAATCTTACTTCATTCAGCATAAGCTTAACAAATATTTGCAGAGATTGATAGAATTTAGGATTAGCCTAAAACCCTCTCAGGTATCCAGTGTTAATTATCTCTCCCTCCCTCTTTATGCATGCATTAGTTTGCCCAACAAGTGACCTCTGTTTAAATAGCCACAGTGATATTGGGGCAGTTTATTGCATCTTTGGTCAGCTCTTTTTTTCTCTGGATCCCTAGAACTAAATGCATTATTCCAAATTGGTTTTGTCCCACAAAACATGAGTAAAATGAGGAACTGGGTAGGTAAGTGGCAAACAGCATAAGTTATTTGGACATGTAGCTCACTCCGTAAGTAGACTAACCAAGTAAACAGGAAGCTATTTGAGAAATTTAACCTTAATGTTTTTTTCAAATGTTATTTTTAAATCTTTGGGAATATTTTCATAAAATAACAACTTCCATCATGAAGTTAGTAGAATTCCAGCAAGTTTTAGGAGCTATCTGAGATAAAAGATGTTGCATGTAAAACTAAAATTATACACATAAGTATGTAATTATTGTACACATGTTGTAATAAACTTAAATCTCAGTTTGAGTTATTTCTTACTTTATAATCATTGAGCTTCTTTTCACCCAAGGTAAAGTGTGAGTATATTTTTATACTTGCTGTATTAATTGACCAAACAAGCACTCTGATATTTTCAGATGCCAAAAAGCATTATGGTGAAGACCATGTTGAATTAAATATCCAGCCAGCACTTCTAAGTTACTGTGATCATACACGCATGCATGAAGTTGAGCTTTCTTTACCCTTTTTCCCATTAAGGACTAGAGCAGGAATGGGCAAGCTATAGCAAGCACTGCCTGTGTTTTTATAGCTGGGCAGTTCAGAAGGTTGTTCACATTTTTAAAGGGTTATTGTTGGGGGGGGGACCCTATGTGACTGAGACTGTGGTTTGAAAAGCCTAAAATGTTTCCTGTGTGGCCCCCTATACAGAAAAAAATGTGTGGATTCCTGAACTAGAGCAATTAAAGGAAATATTGTGAACTTAAGACTTCTAGAAACAAGTAATGATCAATTGGTAACTGCTAAGCCAGAGAGCCTGCTCGTCATCAAGGGATCAGTTGGGACATAGGAAAGATGGAAGCCGGTTTAGGCTGGAGGTCAAAATACAAATATCAAGAACTAGCTAATGAATAGGCAAATAATTATATACCCTGGGTCAGAGCCAGTAGATGGAATAATATGCCATCATTAAAATGAACTTATAACATGTAAAAATGTTTCTGATCTGTTTAAACTATTAGTATAAGGCTTTATACCCCATGTCTTAGTGACATATAGGAAAAAAATTTAAAGAAGACGTATCACAGCAGCTAGCGCAAATAAAGTCATGTTTGATTCAGTGCATGCGTCTGTTGTGGCGGTGAGGGTTTTGCCTAATCTCTTACCCGCTGAGTGCTAGGTAATTGGTTGTGCAGCAGCATTCTCTGAAGTATCATGTCGGCACTACCTTCGAACAGAAACTGATAGGTTAAGGAAATGGTGAGTCAAGGCCTGAATCATGCTCATTATTCAAAAAGAATAGTGGATGTGACATTAATAAATGGAAAAGGATTATTTGCCTCCTCACTAGGAAAATTTAACCTTCAAATATGGTACTACTAAGTAAAAGTTTTAATGCACTGGAATCAGAAATTACTATGATTACTTTTTATTACTTGATAGACTAATAAAGTTAATCGGACATAATAAGCATTGTCAAGCTATTCTTTTAAAATGATGGACTCTTCAGTGAGGTGTCGGCGTTTTGTAAAGCAATTATCAAAGCTATATTGGACTTAAAAATTGGTCACCAGTTCATGTACATACCATGTGAGGTTGCCCTCCTTGGGCAGCCTTTGACTCATCCTAAAATTTAAAACAGGGCTGTGTACTTAATCACATTCACCAAAAAGAGATGAGGGATTAAAAGTAATAATATATTTTACTGACAACTTCACAGGGGAGACTGAGTAGGGAGTGTAAATTGCAAAAATTACCCTATTTTGCTCACAAAAATCCCATGCAGTTATTTCCTAAGATTTTTTTATTTAATTGTGGTAAAAGAAATACATGAGGTCTGTCCTCTTAAAATTTAAAGTGTTCAGTATTGTTTCTCCTAAGCTTTCGCTTCTCATTTTCCAGTTGCCCAGTCTTTCTAAAAATGTCCTCTTAAGTCGTGTTTCTTATGCAGAACAATTTAGCAGTTGTGGGCAATATACAAACTTAGCAGGTATAGTCTTATACTTGCTTAGGAAGTAGCAAATATCAGATTGTATGTTCTTCTACCTTGTGGCAAGGTCCCACTGGGTAGAGGACTGATAGTACCAAGAACCTTGTAGCTGCTTGTCACAGAGGGACACAGCTATAAAAGAAACAGAGCATCTAACATCTTTGAGGAGTGTCTCACTGGATTTAGCCCACTAATTTTACCAGGTATTTGGCAAGGTATGACTGCAGTACAGGGTCTTTTTTTTCCACAACTTGATTTAGGTCCTGAGCCTGCAAAGGCTTGATTTGCTCCAGTGCTTTCCCTCAACCCAGGCCCTTAGTCAACATTATTAGGGTAATAAAGGATTGTAAATTTTAATCATATATAGGTGGAGGAGAACTTAATCTGGTTTAATAAACTTGGAATACATTATCTCTGAGCCTGAACATCTTGAATAAATAACATATAGCATTTGTAAAAACAGGTTGTTCTATAAAAAGGCCTCATTTCTATCCAGCACATTTTATTTGGCTGTGTTCCTTCCCTATAATAGGATAGAACTTCAAGAAATTCCAAAGCAGATTTGCACTTTTGCATAAATTACTCAGTTTGTTGGCTGTCACGCCTCCATAGGTTTTCTGTCTGGTTATATAAAATCAGGATAACTCGGGACTAACCAGAGAAATGATTCCAAGCTACCATGATGTATTTGCCTTTAAAAGGCCAGTGGTTCTTAAAATGGGGATTCTGGGTCAACCTGTAGCAGAATTACCTGTGGTGCCTGTTTAGAGTGCCTGTTTTTGACAAACCTACCAACCTAAAATCAAGTCAGTCCTATATTTTGAAAAGGTAACTATAATCAAAAGAAATGTTCCCCTTTTTTGAGATACTGAAACTGCAATGAAGAGCTTATCTCTTAAAATAGTTATGAGAAATGATGCCATAATATCAGGCTCCTCATTTATGGGATGTTTTTTATGAAACCCAGATCAATATTTTAACAAGACTTGAGGAATGCAAATATTATAGGCTATCTAGCATGAACAGATGTAAATAGGAGTGTGTTTGAGCAACCGTGGTTTTTTAAGGCAGCTATGAATTTACAGTGCAATCCTACAGGGAAAGAAGGGAGAGAAAACTGCTATTCTGAGCTGCACACAGATGAACTGCATCACATCTGAGATTTGATAGTCCCCTCTCCTATTCTTGTTGCACAGGAAAACTACATGATTAAAGGTAACTTGATGTAAAAAAGATACTTAACTGTAGAAGTCAGGGAATCATGATACCACTTTCCAAGATATGTGTGTGTGTGTGTGTGTGTGTGTGTGTGTGTGTGTGTGTGTGTCGGGGGCAGGTTCACCTGGCCAGAGGAGTTAAAATAACAATGGGATTAACAATGTTCAAGACAATTTGTATCAAAAAGGAAGTTATTTGTCTGCATGATGGGTTCAACATAAACAATCTGATACTGCTACCCAAGTGACCGACTTTGGTAGGCTTTAAAAATTTTTTTAACAGTTACATTAGTAATCTGTGAACCCAACCATTAACTGGAAAATAGTCAAGGGGAATCCAGGTGCAAAAAGCAGGTTCTTTGTACATAAGGAATACAGCTTCAAAACACCTCCAAAATATGGATTAAAATAGCAGTTCACTTTATCACCTACCCCGGACTAAGAGCCCCACCTATAAGACTTCCCCTGATTCCCCAGGGAAGGGGGGGGGTCACAGTTCTTGAGGTGCTGGCATGCTGTGTTTTCCCGTTTCCCTGGCAAAGATAAAGCTATTTTTCTTTTACTCAAAAAAAAAAAAAAAAAAAACAACCTCAGAATCCTTCCTTTTCCGATGGTTTCATGGAACCAAATTATTTGTGGTCAGATTCTTTTGTTTCAAGCTCCCAGAAAGTAAGCTTAAATGGCCTTAACCTGAGTTTCCTCCAGAGATACTTCCCTGGATCCCAAAGACGTAGGGATTAGTTTTGTGCCGTGACTTTTTTTTTTTTTTTTTTTTTGCCGTGACCTTTTGACAGCCCCATAAAGCCTAGGATCCCTTCTCAGCATGCTGTAAATGTGCATTACATAGTGCACACACAACTCTTTAATTCTGTCTGCGGACTCGTGGTTAGAAATCCTTTGCCAGGGGACACAATTCTGAGAGAAGGCTACGTAATGAGGCCTGTAACTGCTGTTACCCCAGCACCCTGTTCTGGAACCCCTTCTCTCAACTGACTTCGGAGAAACTAGCTCGCTTCAAAATGGCTGAGGTGAGAAGCCACAGGGGGGAATTTTTCTTTAGTTGGAAACGGAAAGAGAAAGAAGTTAGCCCTCTTCAGTCTGACCAGTCCAGAGGAGGGAGAGGTTCTGTCACCCAGTTTTGACCTTTTGGAAATAGCCTCTTTCACTGTATACATGATAAACAGGCTTAATCATAACTATGGACACACCCAAGACCCCCTTTCTCTTCATCGAGATCTCGCTCGCTCTTGGTGGGGCGGTATTTGCCCTCCTGGACTCTACCAAGCCTTCCGAACATTGGCTCCCCCGTCTGGAAGAGCGAGCTGTGGGTGGCTGCGCAGCCTATGCAGGCTCGTGGCCCGGCCGTCGGCCCAAACGAGTCGGGACCTGGAGTTTCCGTCAGGGTGGCCAGCTGGCCAACGCCGTCGAGAGCGTAGCCGGCCCGCTTCCTGCGTCGCAGAGGCACCGCCCCCGCGGCCGGGGGAGGGGTCGGCGCCAGAAAGCGGCTCTCCCCTCCCCAGAGGCCCGCTGCCCCTCGGCCGAGCCTTCCTGGCGGCCGGCGGCCAGCGGCCAGCAGTACTGCAGGGTCGGAGGCGGGGAGGGCCGTCCCGCGCAGCCGCTGCGCCGCTGGAGCAGTCCCTCCCCGCCCGCGTCGTCGCGGAGGAGCCCCGGAAACGCACTTCCACCGCGGCCGAGCCCACTTCCGCCGGCTGCTTCCTGGGGCCTGCGGGCCAGAGCTTTAGTTTCTCCGGGATTCATTATACTGCTTAACACCCTTTAACGCCATCCTCTCCTCGTTCTTTCCAAAACCCGTATAATGCCGCTTCCACTTCGCCGTGGCGCACACTGCTCAAACTGAATCCGGCGCAACCATCTTCGGAAATGCTGGTAGCTGTCAGTATGCCCATCGTCCTGTGTGCCGAGCGGAAATGACTGCTCGTTATTCTCGATGCTCCACTAGTGGAGGCCAGAGGAATAATGTCCCTGCTATGGGAAGGGCCTGCTTTTGAATTCTGAGTCCCCTATCACCGCTTAGCAGCTGTGTCTAAATTTAAAAGGTTACTTAATTTCGCTGAGTCTCTTATAGATGGATCAAACGAGGTAAAGCATACAGAGCCCTTAGAACAATACCTGGCATAGAGCGGTATCTAGCATAAAGGTTAAGTAAAAACAAGGAAAAGTTTAAAGGATTTTTCGAGCACCTATTTACTCAATATTATGTTGGTTGTGTTAGGTAAGGATTCTCTCCATCCCCATAGGAATGGCCTCCCACCTGAAAGAGCTGGTGTTTGTCTAATGGTTTCTCAGTATGTTTACCAGCTCCCAGGCATCCTTTCAAGCTCCTGGTTCCTAAGGAAGTTTCTGCTCGTGTTCAACGTGACTTGCCCCTATTGCAGAGCTTTGTACTGGATGAGTATTCTGTAGGGATGGTGCACAAGCCTAGGTTTGGTATGACTGTAGCATCATCTTGTTTTTATTTCACAAGGAAAATGGAGATGAATGAAGAGGTAGACAGGCCTCTTTCCAGGTACATTTTAGGCTGCTGCCTGACAGCAGGCCATAATGCTTCCCAACCCTGGCCCCCTACCATTTGGAACCAGGTGCAGATTGGGGGCGGGGGGAGTGAGTTTTGAAAAAAAAGATCAAGAGAAAGATGCTAGATTTTTTTTTTAGTTGCGCTAATGACTCTAGTAGTTGTCTGTGCTTCTTGTGATAACTTATAAGGGAATGATACAGAATTAAACGTACAAAAGATTTATTATTTTTCACCAAAAAATGGAGAAACTCCAAACTTGTGACCAACTCATTCATGATCCACTGAGTCTCACTGAGTCTTGACATGTTGAAGAATAATTAGAACTTTTCTCTTCCGGGCTGAGGTGTTAACTTGTTTCGATTGATTTCTGCTTTCCCAGCAGGACTCTTTAAGTCCTGGCCCCTTCAGACCCTAACTATTCTCACTGCTGCATAACTTGAGACTGGATGATACCTTCAAACACCACAGTTCCCACTGTGGAGTGAAATTATCTGATCCTTACACTGGTTAAAGAGGTGGAGGTTCCTTATACATCAGAACTTTTTTTAACGTAAGTTATACTACAATAAAAAACCAAAAACGAAATGACATTTTTAATGTTGAATGGCATGGAAAGGTGAGCATCTTGTATAGTTTGATGAAATCACATGTACAAGGTAATCTTATTTTTGTAAAAAAAATGTATAAGAATATGCATCAAAATGGTAATTTTCCTCTTTATGTTTATTTTTTAAATGTTCTGCAATTATAATAGTGGAAAATAAAAGTTATTTTGTGAACTGTCTGTGTGACTTATAAGAGATGAATATTCTGTTAGCTAACTCCTCAGTTTCCATAGAGGTAAACAAATAATGTCAGTTTGATAAATCAAGAAATAGAAACATAAACATACTATTTCGGAATCTGGAGTTACCTCTAAAAGATGTTGCCTCTTGAGGCTGAGGATGGGGTCATGTTCCTTTTCATTTTAAGCTCTTGGATATAAGTGTGGGGTTTTTCTTTTCTTTTTAGAAAATATATGTACGTTTTACTTTGCTAAATAAATTTTAAAAGGTAAAATATATCTCAGTGTGTAATTTTTTTAAATTTATTTTCATCCAGGTTACCCTACCCTTTCCAGGTTACTCTTCCCTTTCCCTTCACCACTCAGCAGGCAGGGCAAAGAGAAATTTGAAAACCTGGCTGAAAGGCACTTTAAATAAAAATCAGTAGAGACAAATTACAAATTGCTCAGTATAAAGCATGCGGGTTTTGTTTTTTGTTTTTTAATTGAGGGGCTAAAAATACAGCTGCTTAGGGGCTAAAAATACAGCTGCTTAATTGTCATAAACTGCATCGTACTCTTTCTGGGATGGCCTTTTGGCTTGAATCCGTTACTGATTATATATCTTGTAGCACTGTGGGAACTGCATTATCAAAACAGTTTTAAAGTCACAGCTTGCGTATTTTGGTGCCCTCTAGTGCACTATTTTTAAATGACAAAAGCATAGTTTATCCTTGCCAAGCTGTTAACTGGAAGAGGATAAAATGTAAATTTCAATCCACCTTCCCAGTGTGATTGATCTCGTTTCTTTTCCTGACATCCAAAGACACTGATTCCTCTCTGCACATACACATTATTTCGTAGTCATGACACTCACTAGGCTGTGACCTTGCACTAACTAGTTCCTTAATCTCTGGGCTTCAATTTCCTCATCTGTAAAAGGAGGATGATAATCATAAGAACCCTAATGTGGATTTCCTGCACATACGAGGAGCGCACTAATTGCTAGCTATCTTTTTTTTACATTTAATAGATCCAGTCAATACTAAACATGCTTGAAGACAGTAATCAATCTTGACTCAGGTATCATAATCTGGTGGCTGGGGAATGTGAAGAATGTTAATGAGTAGCTTAAAAGATAAAGAATAGAAGTCTAGGTGTGATTCTCATCTCTGGTCCCATGTAACTGAGTCAGTTCATTCCCGTTCTCAAGTCTGGAAGCATGGTAAATTTCTCTGCATCCTTCACAGTACCTGTAATTACATACCCTTAAGAAATATTTGTCTTGTTTTAATGTTCAGGGTAAATGGTGTTTATGGTTGAACCTAGAAAATACAGAAAATGCTGAATGATAGAAAATAGTTAGTTTAAAGGTTTAAAGATTTGGAATCAAACTTGTTTTGTAAGCCAGAGGTTTCAAATGCCTCTTTCTGGATTTAGTGTGGTTTCTCAGTGGGCTGTGGACAGTATTTCTGTTATCAGTGTACACAGTGTGAAGGCATGATTGACTGTGGAACCCATGTGAATCAGGATTTACAAATCAGTAAGAGGTAGTAGGTTCCAGAATTCTCATCCACTCTCATCTAATTCCAGTTTTGCTTAGGCTATACAGCTAAAATTTATTTTCTCTTGACACATCTCTAGGAGACCTTCTCTAGTTTTCCTGCATTGACAGACTTGGACTTTGGTGCTTAACATCACTACCTCCTAGATTCCCCAAGAGCCCAGTTACCTGAAGAAAGCACTGGGTGCTTCTGACTCCGTGAATGCCTCTGGAGTCTTTGGTCTTGTATGTAATAAATGTCCCCATGCTTATTTTTCCTATGTGTCTTATATTAGGCATGTCAGTATTGTTTCTCCTCCACTTTCACCTGCCTCAGTGCTAAATCAGATTTTTTCTTGAACATCTACCAGCTGACCATTTACTGAAGCCCTATTATGTGCTTGGACACTATGTAAAGCATTTTATGTACATTACTTCTAACTCTCACAACCACAGTCCAGTTAGGCAGAGGGTATTATCCCCATTTTCCAGAAGAGAAAATCGCTCTAGGTCACCCAGATAAATGTCAGAGCCACATTTCCAACTCAAGCCAGCCTCTAGAGCCCATGGCCTCAATACTGCATCAGAAACACTTCCCAAAGGGAGAATTTTGAGTTATTTAGCCTTTAGAAGTGCAGGGAGAATCTTGCAACTCCCTTCAGGCACTCAGCCATCAGTTCTGAGGCTTATTACCTTCAAGAAAGCCCACCTGTCCAGCCCTGCCATAATGATCATTTTTAAAACCATGATGGTTCACATTTGCTTGGCACCTTGCGGTTTTCGAAGGTTGGCCCATGGGGTATCTCATTTTCTATTCGAGAAAGCCTTTTGCCCTCATCATCCACTGAATCTCCAAGCTGGGGCAGCAACTTCTTTCCTGGCAGAAGATTGCAGCTGTTATTGTTTACCCTCCAGGGGATACACTGCGCATCCCAAGCCTTACAGCTGGGAACACTGAGATCTGGCTGTGCAAGCATATAAAATAATCTTGACGAAGGGGAGGGGTGTCCACTCGCAGGCTGTCCTGGTCACAGCATGTTGGGCAATGAACTCTCCCACTGGAAGCTGTGCCGCAGAACCAAAGGCAGTCTTGGCCGTCAAAACCACATTTAGCAGTCCTTCAGGCAGCCGGGCCTCCCCAACACACGTGCTCATCCACTTGGGCCAAGCATGTGGTCGTCTAATTGCTTTACCTCTCTTTAACTCCCTCCCTTCTTCCCCCCCCCCCCCCTTCCCAGCTCTCTCTTGTCCTTAAGAGCTTCCACCAGGTTTACACCTTAACCTCCTTGTAGGATGCCGGTGAATGCCAAGGCTTGTGTGGGTGGAAGATTCTAAATCAGCTGCGGACACAGGCCTGGGGGATGGGCTGCCTGGAGTGTAGAAGGGCCACAACGTGAAAACAAATGAGCCTCTTTCATCCCAATAGGATTTTTGTTGTTTTCTAAAGCCTGCTGTTCCAGCAGGGCACTTCACCAGAAGCTATGGTGTCTGGAACTTTTAGAAAGCATAAGCACTAACAACAGAGCTGCCCATATGTGTGTCCTCTGCAAGACTTTCAGCAGAACTTGGGGGCCTGGAAAAATTGTTTTTTAAACAAGCCTGTTTCTCCCTTAGCAAAACAGGTTTGAAAAGTATTTGAAAAATATCAATAGCTTAAAGCATATCATCCACCATCATCATCTCCATAATTAAGAAGTTTCACAAAATGACAGGGTCAGATTTCATACTGTCAGCTCTCAATTATTTGCTGGTGGAGGGACTCCAGAGACAGAATTCCAGTGGGACTTAAATACACTGTTAATTTACTTTGGTTTTACCAGGCATTTTAGTCATTAACATTTTTAAAGGGGTGTGTCTGCAGGTCTGGAAATTTACAACTGTTTACAGCAAATAACAAAGCTACTCAGTGAGGATGCTGACGGGGCTGGAATGCTGTCAAATATCTTTTCCACCCTTTGGACCAACTCTGCTTAGTGAGGGCTGGAAACAAAATGGGCTTTGGCCTTAGACGAAGAAAAGTTTAAACCCTGATGCTGCTGTGTGACTTTTCAGATTCCTTACTTGGAAAATGGGGGAAATGAAATAATATCAACTACCTTCATGGTATCAGAGAATAACCTTGGAAGTTGCGAGGGAATTCTCAAACACAACCATGAAATGTTTCCAGCATTCACTCAGGTATTTTAATCTGGATGTGTCACACATGTCCATGAATAGACCAGAGCTGCTAATTATCTTGGGTTGGGAGGCTTTGCCAACCTCTCTAAATTATGACATTCTGGCTATAGATTATAAATAAAGGGGCTCTGGATGACCCAGGAAAGTCACAGACTAGAGTCTGGCTGGAATCTGGTCAGTGAGCAACTCAGCTTGGAAGGTAAGCATATTTTGTGTTCCTAAGAGCCATCGAAAAAAGCTCAATTTCTTTTTAAGAAGTTGCTGCTCCATGGTTTATCCTTACTCAACTTATCCTGTTTGTTCATACATGATTAATTTTCAGTAATTCATTTGAATGTATACTAAGTGGCAGATGTGGCCTTGAATTCTCGATGTTGCCTGAGAGGTTAGACGGCAAACAGGCTCATTTGAGCAGCCGTCCTACACAAAATCCCCAGCATCATGTGCACAAGTTCTGAATTGGAGCGGGGTGGGGGGTGAGTATGGAATAAAGGGGGGATGGATTGGTTAGTATCAGGCAGAAAGAACTGGAAAGTGAGAACCCAAGTATATATGATCTGCTGAAAATACCAGATGAGTTTCTGCAGTTTCTTAATCATCCGTATTATGTAACTAACATGTTCTGGATTAAGGACTCGCTCTTGATCCCCAGGGTAGAATCGGGTCCTTGTGCCCATAAACAAAAGAAAGCTTGACAAACTCAATCGTATGTTCTTTCCAAAGAGCACATTTGTTTTCAGGATCAGGAAGTCAGAGCACTGTTCTACTAAATGTTTAGATCTGTATTACTTAGGATACGGGTTCAACAACTAACAGAGATGCCAAAACACAGTAGTGTCAGGGGCCCCATTTCTCTCGTTGTGCTGCCACCCTCAATACATCGCTTCCATTTCATGGTCCAAGATAGCTACTCCAGCTCCAGCCCTCACATCAACATTCCAGCAGAAAGGGAGAAGGTGAAGGGCAACAATCTGAATGCTGTGTACATCACTTCTACTCCCAACTTTGGCCACATCTAGTTGCAAGGGAGGATGGGAAACTGGTGACTGTGTCCAGCTAGAAACTATTATACGAAAAGTTAAGACTGGAGGGCAACTAGCAGTTCCTGCCATGATTCCCTTCCTGTGGTTTTCCACTCCAAACCTACTTGATTAATAATTCAAAGTGCTGAGCTAGAAGCCCACTGAATTCCCTATATACAGAAAACACTGAAAACTAGAGGCAGTTTTACCTCCTCTATTATTTTTGGATAGCATAGGTAATAAATGCTATTTATTATTCTTACATAATAATAATATTCTTCTTCTTGGGCAAAGAGTAGAAAATACAAATCAGTAAGAACTTCAGAATTAGCATAGTAAGACTCCATCCCCTAGTGATAATGATGTTAGGATTTTGATGTCTTTCCTGATAGACTTGCCTAATACAAATGACATAGATAACATAGACTCTTGGGATGATAATTTCCATTACACGATGGCAGTGATGATAAATGGTCTATATCATTATGTGGGGTGGGGAAAGGACTTTTAACTGGTTAAACAGTTGAAAGAAAATAGAAACTGGGAGACTTGGATTTTAGTTCCACCTCTTAACTGACCCCTGTGTGACTCTGAGCAAGTAACAAATTCTTAATGTTTCCATTTTTCCATACATAAAATAGAAATTGTATTTGATTTTCTCACCCCCCGTTATAAAGATAGTCATGAGAATCAAGTATTCCTTCCTGTATTCCTCCAGGCACTCTTGGGTGCCCTCTACATGGTGGGTATTGAGACATGTTCCCTTGCCCCCATGGAGCAGAATCCAATGGGTGAGGCATAGCAAAATGTTTCGAGGAATGTCAGCTGGGACACACATGTCAAAGGTTACTATCAAGGGGTGACTACCAACTATCATAATGTTCCTTGACCCTTCACTTCTCTCTTCGTACCTCTTTGCCAAGACCAAAGTGGCGGAAGAGGTAGGAGATAAAGTGGTCAGTTGGGGGGAGGTGGTCTGGCTTGGTCAGGCTGCCATTTTTCTCTCCCCCTCTCCGCTCCAAACCCAATCAGCCCTAACTCTGCTACTATACAGATCAGCATTTTCTGCTTTCATCTCGTCTCTTCCATTTGCCCCACCCTCTTGACAGGGAAGTAGGAAAATTGAGATTTGCAGAAGTTGGTAAAAAACTCATATCAGAAGGCAGAGTTCCATTTCTAGATCCAAGAAAAACTTCCTGTTGTGTTAAGACCCTTCTTAGGAGCGGAAACTAGCTCACTCAAATGAAAACCACAATGAATAATTTCACTGATTTGTACCGTATGTTTAGCAAGCCTAAAATCCCAAGAGGAGGCTGGTGAATCAGAAGGGAAACCATCAGAAGGGAACTGTCCCATACCCGCCCCCCCCCACCAGCCAGGGCTCTTCCTCACTTCCTCCTTCAACACGCCCTGCAGGAACAGTGACAACCCCCCGAGTGGAATACGTCTGGGGGCACATGATGCAAAGGCAAACTGGCAGAGCCTCCGTGGCTGGTTCAAGGATGGCACCACTCAGATTATTCATCCCTTCCCCAGATGGATTTTTGTTTTTTTACAAAAAGATCTAGAAAAGCAGCTGTATTCGCTTAGACTATGCTGCAGTAACCAGTTAAGCCCAGAATCCCGACTCAACACAATGAAAATTTATTCTTGCTTTCATTATGTGACCAATACAGGTTGGTGGTAGAGTGGAAGGTAGACACAAGGGAACCCTGCTCGACAGCCCTGGTTGATGGAGGCTCTGACATTTGGACTCTCGGGCCTCCATCATCCTGGCTGGCAGTAGAGGAACAGAATGAGTGGACAGCACACCCGTGCTCTCCTGTGCACAGCCTGGAAGTGACACAGTTCACTTCTGTCCCAGCGGTTGGACAGAACGCACTACAGAGCAGCTGCGACTGATGGGGAAGCATGCAGATATCTGGCAAGCAACCAGTGCCTCTGTCCTAGCAGCACTTGAATGCCAAGCGCGTGCTCCAACATGTAACGGCAGCTCAGAATCCCAGACCATGGAAAAATCGTTTGAATCCAAATCCTCCGAGATGTATCATCTATGGGTCTTCCCTATCGGTTTCCTGAGTGCCTAACAGGCAGCTCTCAGGTCAAAAATGGCCCACCCCATTTAAGGAGGGTTCTTCATAAGGGTCTTACTGGCACCACCTATTTATTTGCCTAATTAGCTAGTTCACAAGAACTGGTCGCTCAGAATGGCCTCACCATAGGGTGTTGGGGGACTAACATAGCTTGGTGTCCCTGGAAGCATGGATCGATTGATCATTGGAATCAAAGCTGACTTTTCATAAGTTATGGAATTTTAAGCTGTTCACATTTAATTGCACAAAAATGACACCATAAAACTGGAGGATTGTTCTCTGAAGGACTGTTGACCAAAATTGTTCAAAATATGATTCAAGCCTCCTCTTGCAGTTGACTCATGTCTGACTCTTGTCCAACGTCTTTATGCCAAGGGAGGATGCTCTGTACTCACTATTATCAATAATTAAATATACACACAGCCCATACGTGGATGATGGAGTTCTCTTGAATGAACTTGTATGCCCCTGCCAGGGGTCAAGCAGTCACTTTCTAGGTAATAGCTTATCCAGGACTGGAATTTCTCTGCCTCCCCTCCCCTGTTGCTCCTTGCTCTGGGGACATCTTGCCATCCACCAAAAAGGCAGGAGAGAAGCAAGGGAAATACAGCTTAGTTCGAGGCCGACTGACTTCACAGGGTGGTTCGCAGTTTGTTTTACTTGGCCTGCTTTGGAGCTGTTTTGGGACATATGAGGTTCTTCAACCAAGAGGCCTTTTCCAGACCTGATTTCCCCTTGGAATGACACATTATCCTCCCTTCCAATATAGCAATTGTAAATTCCTGCCTGGGGAGCAGCAATTGCTTTGAATTACACACTATCTGAATAACCCAGTATGGGATTAACAAAGCCTTATTGTTCAGCAGCTCTCTACTGAAACTTGCCAGAGTAATTTCTGGTGACATTACTTTTCCCGGCCCAGCATTTGACTATGCAAAGACCACTTCTCCGCACTCTAATTGGTCCTTTTTAGTTGTATGTAATAGAAACCTCTTTTTACCATTCTACCAACACTGAACAGGACGAAATAATACTATCAGGGTTTTTTTTTAGTTCACCTTTTTTCTCCCTTTCCCTCTCTGGCATGTTTACTGTAATTCCACACCTTAAGAGTTTCTCAGTTTTTTTGTGCCTAAAATACTACTTCCTGACCGCTATATACACATACAAGTACGCACACGGTACGGCAAAATTTAGGATTCTCTCTTTTACAATATGTGTATATGCTATTTTTTAAATAGACCTCAGGAGCACAGAGTAAAAACAGTGATTATCCCCGGTTTGTGACACAACTCTCATTGTTGGTCTGGAAATGCTATTTTAAACATGTTTTTATGATGACTTGAGGCAACCCATTTACATTTACTCTATTCCATGCCTTAAAAAAAATTTCTTTCTCATTCACTTTTTAATCATCTGCAAATAAAACTCAATAACTAAGAATAAATCTACCAATATTTACTTCCTAACCAAAGTTATTTCTGCCGGAACCGAAAGGGATCTCTTTACAGTGACCAAGTCTAAAGGTAGGACTATGAAAATGGTGAAACCAAGACATTATTTACCAATAAAATAGAGCTCTATAAAAGCTTCTGATTCTGCAAATGTGAAACCAAAAAATTAGAGCTATAATGGAATTTTTTTCTAGCTGGTTTTAGACCAGTTAAATCTAATAAAGATTATGAAGATAGGAAACTAACTTGAAACCAAAATAACTACCAAGAACACTTCGTATTCCATTAATAAGTAATAAAAATCTATGCACTGCTAAATGAAAATATAAAACCTGATTATTTATGTAAAACTTTAGGCCCACATAATTATTACTCCAAAAAACAGCTTAATAGCACAATATTTTTAAAACAGGCTTTAATGAAATCCACAAAAAAATAATCTTTACCCATTTGTCCCCAAACTATCTCCTCAGATCCTACACCTAAGTTGAAATTTTTGTTCCAGAGGGAGTTGGAAGATATTTCAGATAGAGTTATAAGAAGTATGATAAATTAGTATTTTTAAATCATTTGATGATGACCATGAACTCAGCTAAAAAAGAAAAAAACAAAACAAAACCAAGTCTAGAATCTGCACTGAGAAGATTTTAATCTCTACAGATATGAGCCAGCTTTTCCCGTTTTTCAAACCAGAGACTTTGAAGCATTTCCTCTTAGAAAAAAGTTAAAAATGGTGTTGCTGCTGTTAGTCATTTCATTAGCAAGGAGATAGAATTAATTCCTTTAGGAACTAGTTTCAAAGTTGAGGTGTAGATGAAATCCAACGACACACAACTGGAGTTGAGTGGGCCTTATATAGACACTTGGCTCACAGGCAGCATAAACAAGAAAGTTCAGTAAGCTCAAACAAAGCTGAGGCCAAAATCACGTAGTGATTTGTAGAGGAGCAAAAGGTAAATACCATAAACAGACGTTAAAGTAAATGAAAATCTTATGAGCAGGTTAAAAAAAACTAAGAGATTTAGAAGAACTGCCATCTAGCCCAGGTTTTTTTTTTTTTTTCCTCTCATATGGGTAGTGCATGACTACAAACAAATGAGTAGGAAACAAAATGACAGGAAACTTGAGTATAAACTTCCAGACTTCTGGTAACATGGTTTATAACAGGGCTCAAGTATTCGGGCTTGCTTCTAAATTAAAAAGAAACAAAACAAAAAAATCCCAGTTTGAGCCTAAAACATTTCATATTTGGTAAACTATTTGGGGAAATTCCATCAAATCTGCAGGCCAAGTAATTTTATTTATTCTTACCCTCCAACCTTTCCATTTCATTTTGTTTCAGCAGTTGTTAAGAAACCGAGTAGATAGCTGGGATAGACCCAGGAGCTCTCTTTTCCAAGAAAAAACTACGTGTGCATCCTAGGCAGATAAGAAAAGTCTTTTTCTTCCCAGCTCAGGCCCTTGTCACTGTTGAGGACTGTTCTCCTTACTCCTATCTCCTTCAGACTGCCATATACCGACCACTCGCCTCCCTGGCCACCAGGTGATCACACTGCTGGGAGCTGTGTTGAGAGCCCGAGTCACTGGTGGCCGTGACTAGTCAGGCAGAGCTCTGAGAGCCCATGTGGTCTCCCACATCACAGCTTTTCCACCCTTCCTTCCTCTACTGGATGTCCGCCCTGCAGTGACGTGACCTAGCTCGTTACGCTGCCCTGGTGCCTCAATTCCCCTCATTAGGACCGAAGACCTGCCCCTTAGCTGAGGTTACTCTGTCTGGCTCTTTGCCAGCTATATGCCTCCTTATCCACCCTGCCACTGCCCCCATGGGCTGGGACTCTGCTGGGAATAAGTCAACTGCTCAAGAGCCATGACTCCGTCAAGACTTTGGTTCACCATCCAGTCATTTCCCCCTGCTTACTTTGCTCCCTGAAGATACTGATGGTTGCCTGGACCAAATACTAGCTTGTCTTATCTACTGAGCCCACCTGAGTACCTTTTCCAGAGCCAGCCTAGCCAGCCAAGTTTGCTCCCCTGCCTGCCTCTTCCCACCAGCTGATGCTGCTAAAATGTTGATGACGGTAACAGTAATTAATGATAGTTAAAAAGATTAGTCTCTCAGAAATTGTCTTAGGTGTTTAATACACTTATTTATTTAATAATGACTATAACACTTGGAGAAACCAACACTAGGAGAGGTTAAATGACTTGCTCAAGGTCACCCAAAGAATAAATAGCACAGCTGGAATTTGAACCTAGATCTTTCTGATGCCAGGTATATTTCTGCTCTCAATTCCAACACGCGGGTTTTTTTCCCCACACCAAGCAATTTTAAGGCACCAACTGGGTGTCCTACAATTCAACTCAATTCTGACACCACCTATCTGGAGATAGCGTCAAATCCCACAGGTTAAGGGCTCAGTGCTACAAAAATTCGCACCCCACCCCACTTCAGACGCCAATCACAAGAACAGTAGTCACCTGTGCTTCTGACCGACTGGCTAGAGATTGGAGTTTCCACCAGTTCCTTCTTTGGGATCCATTAATTTACCACAGCGGCTCACAGAATTCAGAGAAACATTGTACTTACCAGATTAGTAGTTTATTATGTAACTCAGGAACCGCCAGATGAAAGAGCTGCAGAGGGCAAGGTGGCGGAAAGGACGCAGAGCTTCCATACCTTCTGTGAGCGTGCCGCT
Source organism: Balaenoptera musculus (assembly GCF_009873245.2). Classification (NCBI taxonomy): domain Eukaryota; kingdom Metazoa; phylum Chordata; class Mammalia; order Artiodactyla; family Balaenopteridae; genus Balaenoptera; species Balaenoptera musculus. The sequence goes on along the minus strand of NC_045793.1, from coordinate 89,332,881 downwards.
GTCCTCAAGCCTCCTCCACCCGCTCACCAACCCGGAAGCTCTCCCAAGCCCATCCTTTTAGCTTTTTCTGGAGGCTTCATTACTTAAGCGTGATTGATTAAATCATTGGCCATTGGTGACTGAGCGCAACCTCCGGCGCTTCTCCCCTCCCCTTAGGTCGAGGGCGGGACTGAAAGTTGCAACCCTCTAATCACGTTGTTGGTTTTCCTGGCAGCCAGTCCCATCCTTAGGTGGGATCTAAAAGTCATCTCTTTGACTTAACAAAAGGCACCTTTATCACTCTCATCACTTAGGAAATTCCAAGGGTTTCTGGAGCACTATGCCAGGAACAGGGACAAAGACCAGATATCTATTTCGTATTATAAAGCACAATATCACACCGGGTAAATACTCTTTAACTGCAGGCCAAGGGTTCGCAACATTCACTTCGCCGCTACATGGTTCCCATGCGCTGTATGTTTGTTGGGGGAAGCACACCTCTGGGGCTGTGCAGAATCTCAGCTCTGCGGCCTCCCAGTGGGCCTTGGACACCATCCTTTAGAAAACTGATGTCTCTGCCTCTCATTTATGCTTCCATTACTTCAGCTGGCTTGGCTACCAGTAGACTTGGCTTGTTGGCAACGATCAAACTTTACACCTGAGTGCAGCCATCCATCTGCCCTCGGGCCCATGTAGGTTTCCCTGGGATCTAGGAAGCTCCAAATCTTAGGGTTCTGGCCCAGGTCTTTAATTTTACTATTTAGAGCTGAAACTCAAAGAACTGAAGTGAGTTGTCCCGTGTCACACAACTAGTTAATGGCAGGGCCAGGACTGAAGTTTCATGATGCCCAGGCCACCCTGAGTAGGCTAGAAATAAGGGAGGCCACATTTTGCAGCAGGGCTTTTGATGGCAAGCTAGATTGCTCGAATCTATGACTTTTGCCCCCGTGGTTTTAATCTCTGACATGGAGCAGCAAGAGAGGCCTAACTAAAAAGATGGCAATATTGCTTATAAGAAGCAAATTGTTCTGGAAGAATTGCTGCTACCACCCATCTTTGGCAAGGACCAGGACTTTGTGAGTCTATTACCAGTCTGGAAGCCAGAAAGATGTTCATAGATGCAGTCACATATTGTGATCTGACTTACATCCCAGGGCAAAAGCAATTTCATGATAAGGAGAGCAACTTTAGCTGAGCATTTACTACACACCAGAGACAGCTCTAAGTAGGCATTTTATATGCATTAACTTTCTCAACCCACACAACAACCCCGTGAGGCAGATGCTTTATCATCCTCATTTAACTATAACGAAATTGAGCCATAGAGCAGTCAAGTAACTTGCACAAGAACACACAGCTAGGAAGAGGCAGAACCAGGATGTGGATGAAGCTGTCTACTTCTAGCATCGATACTCCTAACCCGTGCACCAGATTGGCTTTCATGGGAAATGGGAATGGGCATTTTTGAAACCCCAAAGGATGCAGGGATCTGAAAATTTTGGTTCAGGAAGATCAAGGACCAGTTATCACAGACAACCATATTCCTAGGCTTAAGGCTTGCCTACCCACTGACAGGGGACCATGGATGACCTTCATAGCCTGCAATTAGCTTTTCAGAGCTTTTCACTTTGCTCCAGGAAACTGTTATCCAGCCCCATGTGGTTTCTAGGACACTCTCAGCGTGCTTTATGGCCACCTCAATTCCTAGGTTCAAGTTTAAAGCAGATGAGGTGCAGAGAAACATAGAAAAGGAACCAAATAAAACTACCAATAAAATAAAAGTTTGGCAACTTTGAAATCTTGTTGCATAACTCCTTGCTTGGGAAGAAATGCTCAAAAATCAACAACAGGAGGAAAAAACAGGATGTTAAAAAGCACTTTTATTATGTTTTTAGAAGCTTACTGCCAGACTACAACTATTTCTGCCAAAAATAACATACTTAACTCCCTACAACCTACATGATTTGGGGTTTGCTGGGAATTTTGTGGGATTTTTTTGGAGTGAAACCATAAGTTCCCACCAAGTTCATTTTCAAAAAGAATGTCCCAGAAATGAACATACATCCAGGGAAGGAGTCTCCTGGGTAGAAACAATGGTCCTACAGCCCCTACTGTGAATGATGTGTTCCAAAAAGCTTTGGCTTGGAGAATGCCATCTTCCATGGGGTTCCTTCACTGCACCTGCAGTGACTGCGGGTCTCCTTTGGAAGGTCTCTGTCCTATGGGTGGGGGATGCAAAATGATGCAAGATCATGAAGATGTGGGAAGGGCCCAGGACCGGGAGCCAAACAAAGCTGGGCTCAAATCCTGGATCCACCAACTCCTAGCAGTGTGACCTCTCTGGCCTCCATTTCCTCATCTGTGAAACGAGAATAAAATACCATCCTGCACGACTGTTGTGAGGGTTAAATGAGGTATTGTACGTACATGGCTCAGCACAGTGTTCAGAAGTAGTAGCTTAAGCCCTTCCACTTGGGACAAGACTGGATAGAGCCACATCACTGCCAGCCAGGAACAGAGAGAGGCAGGAGCAAGACCCTGAGGGGGCAGAGGGGTGGCGGAGAGACTGAACGGTCCAGGAGGGAGAGGAAGAGAAGAGAGAAGGACTCGCTCCTTTTTGTCCTCCAAGATATACTTGGTGGGGACAGATAAAAGATTCCAGGGGCAAAGAAAAAATTATTTTGCACCATCCAAGAGCCAGATTTTTCAACTAATTAAGCACCACTCTTCCAAACGTTGAAAGCATAACAAAGGGGTCCCCATTATTGTTACTGAGTGGTAGGATTTTTTTATGTTTTTGAAACATTGATTTTTTTTTTTTCTCCAAGATTTTTTATTCCCCTTGTCCCACCTCCCCATCTGAACAGACAAATCATTCTTTGCTCATACCTAACGGATGGGACCTGAGAGCAGAAAGCACAGAATTCTGGAGTTTCAAAAGCCTGGGCCAGTGGTTCTCAAAGTGCAGTCCCAGACCGGCAGCGTCGGCATCACCTGGGCATCACCTGAGTGCTTGTTAGAAAGGTAAATTCTTGGGCCCCACCCAGACCCGAATCAGCAGCTCTGAGGATGAGGCCCAGCAGTCTGTCTTAATAAGCCCTCCAGGTGATTTGGATGCAGCAACATTTGAAAACCATTGGTCTAGGCCCTTATGGACTGGAGAGGACTAATATAGGTAGCGGATTCAGGAAACGTGAGGAGTGAAAGCAAAGCTCCTCACCCAGATTAGGGAAGTATTCCCCAGGCTGAGGGATGAGGGGAGACAGAAAGGAAGTGATGGGGGGGGGGGCCAGAATGGCGTGCCAGCCTGCCTCTGAGCGAGCTCTGTGCTTTCTGCCAAGGGGCTGCCGTGGGTGCCTTCTCGCAGGTGTGTGGTGAGGACTTACACTTGACAGCAGCCAGGCTTCCTCCACTGCCTGACAGGCAGGAGAAATTGTTGGGTCTCTGTCCTCCTTATTCCACATGGACGATCCATCCTTGCAACAGCCTGGAATGCTCATCAGCCTGAAGGAAGTCGGGACCCTGGACCTCTAGTGGCATGGGGGTTGGGGAGGAAGAAAGGCCTTGCAGTTGATCTTGGCTGGGGCTGAACAGAACCAGAGCAAGATGACCCGTGAGCCAGGGCAAGGATAATATCCGTTATAATCCCTACTTGCGAGGGAAATGTATTGTCATTGAATTGGATTCTCCATTCCTACCTCTTCCTGGGGTGCCTCTCTGTGTTTCAGAGGCTGGAAAGCTCACAGCTACATCTCCCAGACTCCCTTGTAGCTGAGCCTGTGCCACTCACTGATTGTGTGAGTTTCAGGGGGCAGAAGTCAGTCAGAGGCCATCAGCCTTCTCTGGTCAAGCTTCATGTCGAGAGCGGCAAGGGGGCGTTCCCAATCCTAACTTGCACGTTTCTCAAGTACAGCAACTGCAGTGTGTTCATGAACTCAGTAGCTCCAGGGACAGCCCCTGATGCCCCACCCTCCTAAGTCGGACAGAGGTTACAGCTCCTGCAGGGGTGGGGGGGGGGCTGGGGGAGCCTGTTCTCTGGGTTTTCAGGGAGTCATTCCAAAAGGCACCAGCCCAGATGCCTGTTCCTTCAGTACTTCGAACTTCTTTATAAGCACCACCTTCCCTGTATTAATTTCTTTTGTGCTTAAATCCTAGTCTGGTTCATATTTCTTGCACTAAGGATATACTATTCCAAACATGGGGGCGGGCGTGGCTGCCTTTAAATCTAACTGAAGAGTCAGGACATTTGTACAGAAATGCTTATGAGTCCAGAAAACCATGCCATGTACCAAAGGAGCAGCATGGACAGGACGTGTCTCAGAGGCTCCGAAGCAAGAACACTCACCATACCAGCATTGTTAGGCTTTGCAGTAGGGTGGGACTCGAAGGAAATGTCTTCAAAGACCTAGCAACGTGCTTTCTGGCTGATTTTCCTATTTCAGTTGACCTTGGCCTTTGCCTTGCTCCTGCTTCCTCGTTTCCTCCTCCATACCTTCCCTTGCGTAACTGCCCACGCGGCGCTCCTCTCCTTTTCTCCTAAATATCAAGCCCGTTTCTCCTTCCATGTTTTTACCAGCGTGACTCGTTTCAGAATAGGCATGTGTCTGTATGTTTCAAGGAAGTTCATAGTTTGCAGCAAGCGTGACTAAATGGATGTCATTTATTTATTTCAGGATGTGAGCCCCTGCTGATTGCCAAACATTGTCTCAGGTGTATAAGAACGCTCCAGAGTTTCTATTTGTTGTTTGTTAGGGGAGCTTCCACTGTCTGAGGGTAGCTCAAGAAGCTGACCATGGAGATTTCTGTTGCTGCCCATGCCTAATGAGTATTTGATGAGCTTTGTCCACAAAGAACAGAAATTTGAAATGACCCCTTCCAAGCCTGGAGAGCCAACCTCAACTGACCCTCCCTATAAGAAGCTTTCTACATGAAGACTCCAGCTTGGCAGGCAGGACGTGCTTTAGTATTTCAGTGAAACCACATTTCTCCAGGCTACACCAGCTGTGGGTACTGCTTAGAAGTATGGTCTCCCAACACCTCTTCTCTAGTTGGAGGCACCATGGGCATTTCTCATCCCACCACCTGTGCTCCCTGTGTCACTGCACTGAGACCTCAGCTCCTACTTAGGAAGCTCCTGTCCCTGGTTTGCTGTCTTATAGTCTCCTTTTGGTGAGATCAAAGCTGCATGTCTGTTCTGCTCCAAGTGTCACTCCTGAAGAGAGGGAATTATGGGCCTGTATTAGTTAGGGTTTTCCAGAGAAACAGAACTAACAGGATGTGTATATACAGCAAAGGAGTTTTATTTTAAAGAATTGGCTCATCTACTGTGGAGGCTTGGCAAGTCCAAAATCTGACAATGGAGGCCAGTAGCAGACTGGAGACTCAGGAAACAGTTGTGGTTTGAAACCATGGGTTCTGCTAGCAAGCCAGGAACAGCTGATGTTGCTGACAAAGTGGTAAGGCAGTCTGCTGGCAGAATTCCCTCGTGCTGCAGGAAGGTCAGCCTTTTGTTCTATTTAGGCCTTCAGTGGGTTGGATGAGGCCCACCCACATCATGGAGGGCAATCTGCTTCATTCAGAGTCCACTGATTTAATGTAAATCTCATCCAAAAACACCCTCACAGGAACATCCAGAATAATGTTGGACCAAATATCTGGGCACTGTGGCCCAGCAAAGTTGACACATAAAATTAACCATCATAGACCCTTGTTACTAAGTGACAGGGGAGAATTATCTCATATTCTTTGCTCCTGCTGCATCCTTTCTCTGGTGCAGTCACTTCATCATAGGTCCCCCTGGCCTGTGCCCCTGATCGGGTATGGTTTCCCTTGGAGGTCAGTGATGGGGGGGTGGAGGTGGAAGAGGGGTGCTGGGCTGGAAGTTAATTAGAGGAACGTTGGGCTCAAAATCTGCTCTTCTCATGAATTCCCAGCCTGTATGTCCACAGCAAGCCAGAGAATTCTCTTTGCCAGGTTTCTCTTTGTCAGGTTTCCTTCCACAGCAACCTTTCACCCCCAGGTCAGAGGAAGACAATTTCCCAGCCTTCACCAACATCTTGGCTCCAGAGCACAAGTTTAGCCAACTGCTGTCTCTCCGAGGAGCCAAATCTCCAGCTGGTCAGGCCCAGTAGCCCCCAGTGTGAGTGCAAAACTTCCTGAATCCATGCATGTGGTTGAGTTGAGCCTTGGTGACATTAGTCATGTTTATTGTTGATGGAAAACAAAGGAAAGCTGTAACCAAGTCCTCACTGTGGTTTTTAACTGTTGCTCACTAACTGTAATAAGACTATAAAAAAGGCCCCAAATAGAAACTGTATATACTGTCGGGGTAAATAGGATGAGAGACCAGACTACTCCTTCAGTGATGCATGGTAGTTTGTCTCCTTCACTGGAACAAGTTCATGTATACACCCTCCCCCATGCTGCCTGTGTATTTCCTGTTTTACTGACATATAATTCATATTTCATACCATTCACCCATTTAAAATGTGTGACTCAGTGGTTTTTAGTGTATTCACAGAGTTGTGCAACCATCACCACAAAGAATTTTGGAACATTTCATCACCCCCCAAACAAACCCCATACCCATAAACAGCCACTCTGATTCCTCCCCTCCCCACAAACTTCCCAGACCTAGGCAGCCACTAACCTACTTTCTGTACCTATGGATTTACCTATTCTGGAGATTTCATATAAATAGAATCATATAGTATGTGGTTCTGACCAAGTTTTACAAACATAAAATTAGTTTTCATCTTGTCATGACGACAAGATAACCGGACCAAACAGTCACTTCCCAGAGATACTGGTCACATGGCTCATCTTAGTACAACAGGCAAACAAGCATCTAAGCAGTAAGAAAGTCAGAAATTCTCAATTTCTAGCAGCACTAAGCAGATGGAAATCCTGGATTCCGTGTAAATTTGATTTACAGTCAAAAGAAATCTCAAGGAGTGTTTAGTGGACAAGGCACTTGTGATCACATGAAGAGCCCACTGAACAGCTCTGTCTGGCAGGCCAGGTGGCAAATTTCCTGGAGTCCAGCTGCACCCTTTAAGATGTATTTCTTGGGAAATTAACTCTCTTACCACTTGCAATTCTCTTCCCAAGGGGAATTCAGTAAATATGAAACAGGCATTTTATGTCTATGTCCTGATTGAATAAGAAGACGGGGCACAGTATCAGAGCCTGACCCGAGGACCAAAGATCCAGATCTTGCTGTCCTACAATGTTGTGCATTTGGCAGATTCCAAGAAGGAAGTGCTGAGAATTGAAGTCAGCGCTTTGAAATGGTGAGACCAGCTAGCTATTTAAAACAAAGGAAACACTCACTAGCCTGCTCTCAAATTGCCTCTCTCTGGGTCCTGGGGTATGATTTTCCTTTCTCAGAGTCTGATAATTATAAAATATTGCTTAAAAAGAAATGAGTTCTTAAAAATAAGAGTTTAAGAATTCTTTGGCTGGTACACGAGGTGAATCAGGACCTGTGTTTGTGACAAAGCTCCCTGTAGAGGTTACAGAAGGCCAGCCTATTGGAAAAAGGTACTGCCCAGATGAGCAAACCTGAGCGGGAAGGGAAAGAGTGACTGAGTTTACATAACAGCAATGACTGAAGTGAGAGAGAACGGGGAGGAGGGTGGAGAATGTCCCTGATGGCGGCCTGTTCCAAGCACTGCCTGGAAGTCAAATCCTCTCTCCATAAAGAACTCCAATGATGCCTAAGCTTTTGCGCAAAAGTTCCAGCAACAGAAGACCATGACTACTCCCTCTCTTTCCTGAAAATTTATACAAATCTCAAGTTACTTCATAGGCCCCTGAGAAAATGCCGGCGTGCTTTCCCTGATAGCCCATGCTTGGTCAGAGGAATGAAGAAAACAAATCACTCAGTTTATCTAGTCAGTTAAGCTGGCAGACTAATATAGATTCTAAAAAAGGAAAAACTTGGAGCATGGTCATTACTGTATAAACTGCCTTATACTGTTTTTATAATCCCTCGTGATTTCTTCTCTCCCCATCTGCGTTTTAATCTTGAACGTGGGGGATGTGTATTTTCCTTCTATACTGTTATTCACTGTGTCTGGCACACAGGGGACAGAGAACTCTATCATTTTAGGCTGGCGGTTTGAAGCTGGGAAGCCAAACACAGGCAGACAATGGTGAAACAGGCAGAAGAAGCGAAATTTTCAACAAATTAAAAAATCGGGCTTCCCTGGTGGCGCAGTGGTTGAGAATCTGCCTGCTAATGCAGGGGACACGGGTTCGAGCCCTGGTCTGGGAAGATCCCACATGCCACGGAGCAGCTGGGCCCGTGAGCCACAACTGCTGAGCCTGCGCGTCTGGAGCCTGTGCCCCGCAGCGGGAGGGGCCGCGATAGTGAAAGGCCCGCGCACCGCGATGAAGAGCGGTCCCCGCACCGCGATGAAGAGTGGCCCCCCCCGCTTGTCGCAACTGGAGAAAGCCCTCGCACGAACCGAAGACCCAACACAGCCAAAAATAAATAAATAAATAAATAAAGTAGCTATAAAACGCAGCTTTCTTTAAAAAAAAAAAAAAAAAATCAACTTGCAACTAATCAATAGTTAATTGTAGCTTCTTGAAACCCAGCCCAAGACCCAAAAGTGTTTTAGAAATTAATCCCATGAAATGTGTTGTACATTTTAGTGAACTAAAGCAAAGTCACAGTTTTATAAGGAATGTATATTTTAATAAATCATGTGTGTAATCCCTTGAAACAGTCTAGAAAATTTTCTGTTTTCTTGGGTGGGTGCAAAGGTGTTAAATGAAGTTGAAAGACCAGGAAAGAAAATACTAAGGTCCTGTGTTGAAGAAGCGTTTTCTAATTCTGGGAAGGAAAAAAAAAAACCCAAAACTTCATGCTGCTTTCTGAAGTGCTACAGCCAAAGAAAATAATGTAGGTATAAGTTGAATTAACTAAGATGAGTACAAAATAGTGAATATGTTCCGAAGTGGGATATTATGATAAGTGGAAGAATTAGTACCTGCCCAGGAGAGAGGTTTGGGTCCTGGGACCCAGAGTGAGGAAGTTTGTCAGTAATCAGTCGAACTACAAAAGCAAAAGAACCGCAAGCTAAATCCAAAATCAAAATCAGAAAGTAATTCAACACCCATTTATGATAAAAACACTCCAGAGAGTAGGCACAGAGGGAACATACCTCAACATAATAAAAGCCATATATGACAAACCCACAGCAAACATCATTCTCAATGGTGAAAAACTGAAAGCATTTCCTCTAAGATCAGGAATAAGACAAGGATGTCCACTCTCTCCACTTTTATTCAACATAGTTTTGGAAGTCCTAACCATGGCAATCAGAGAAGAAAAAGAAATAAAAGGAATCCAAATTGGAAAAGAAGAAGTAAAACTGCCACTGTTTGCAGATGACATGATACTATACATAGGAAATCCTAAAGATGCTACCAGAAAACTACTAGAGCTCATCAATTAATATGGTAAACTTGCAGGATACAAAATTAATGCACAGAAATCTCTTGCATTCCTATACACTAATAATGAAAGAGCAGAAAGAGAAATTAAGGAAACAATCCCATTTACCACCACATCAAAAGAATAAAATACCTAGGAATAAACCTACCTAAGGAGGCAAAAGACTTATACTCAGAAAACTATAAAACACTGATGAAAGAAATCAAAGATGACACAAACAGAAGGAGAAATATACCACATTCTTGGATTGGAAGAATCAATATTGCGAAAATGACTGTACTACCCAAAGTAATCTACAGGTTCAGCACAATCCCTATCAAATTACCAAGAGCATTTTTCACAGAATTAGAACAAAATATTTTATAATTTGTATGGAAACACAAAAGACCCTGAATAGCCAAAGCAATCGTGAGAAAGAAATACGGAGCTGGAGGAATCAGGCTCCCTGACTTCAGACTATGCTACAAAGCTATAGCAATCAAAACAGTATGGTACCAGCACAAAAACAGAAATATAGATCCATGGAACAGGAGAGAAAGCCCAGAGATAAACCCACACACATATGGTCACCTTATCTTTGATAAAGGAGGCAAGAATATACAATGGAGAAAAGACAGCCTCTTCAATAAGTGGTGCTGGGAAAACTGGACAGCCACACGTAAAAGAATGAAATTGGAACACTCCCTAACACTGTATACAAAAATAAACTCAAAATGGATTAAAGACCTAAATGTAAGGCCAGACACTATAACACTCTTAGAGGAAAACATAGGCAGAACACTCTATGACATAAATCACAGCAAGATCCTTTTTGACCCACCTCCTAGAGAAATGGAAATGAAAACAAAAAGAAACAAATGGGACCTAAAGAAACTACAAAGCTTTTGCACATCAAAGGAAACCATAAACAAGACGAAAAGACAACCCTCAGAATGGGAGAAAATATTTGCAAACAAAGCGACAAACAGGGGATTAATCTCCAAAATATACAAACAGCTCATGGAGCTTAATAAAAAAAAAAAAAAAACCTAACAACCCTATCAAAAAATGGGTGGAAGACCTAAATAGACATCTCTCCAAAGAAGACATGCAGATGGCCAAGAGGCACATGAAAAGCTGCTCAACATCACTAATTATTAGAGAAATGCAAATCAGAACTAAAATGAGGTATCACTTTACACCAGTTAGAATGCTCATCATCAAAAAATCTACAAACAATAAATGCTGGAGAGGGTGTGGAGACAAGGGAATGTACACTGTTGGTGGGAATGTAAATTGATACAGCCACTATGGAGAACAGTACACTATGGAGAACAGTATAGAGCTTCCTTAAAAAATTAAATAGAGCTACCATATGATCCAGCAATCCTACTCCTGGGCATATATTTGGAGAAAACCATAATTTGAAAAGATACACGCACCCCAATGTTCATTGCAGCACTATTTACAATATCCAGGACATGGAAGCAACCTAAATGTCCATCGACGGAGGAATGGATAAAGAAGATGTGGGATATATATATACAATGGAATATTTCTAAGCCATAAAAATGAACAAAATAATGCCATTTGCAGCAACATGGATGGACCTAGAGATTGTCATATTGAGTGAAGTAAGTCAGAAAGAGAAAGACAAATATCATATGATATCACTTATATGTGGAATCTAAAATAAATGGTACAAATGAACCTATTTACAAAACAGAAATAGAGTCACAGATGTAGAAAACACACTTATGGTTACCAAGGGGGAAAGGAGGTGGGGGGAGGAGGGATAAATTGGGAGATTGGGATTGACATATACACACTACTGTATGTAAAATAGATAAGTAATAAGAACCTACTGTATAGCACAGGGAACTCTACTCAGTACTCTGTAATGCCCTATATGGGAATAGAATCTAAAAATGGGTGGATATAGGTATATGTATAATGGATTCACTTTGCTGTACACCAGAAACTAACACAACATTGTAAATCAACTATATTCCAATAAAAATTAAATTAAAAAAATTAGAAAGTAGAAATTGGGGGATGGAAATACTGACCTTATGAAATTTAATGTTTAAGTTGCCCCTCCCCCCAGATGCGGCCAACCCTAATGGACTGGCCATTTCTAAGTCAGTGGTTCTCACCTAGCATGCTTGAGACATTGACCAGGAGGTTATTAAAAAGTCAGATGCCAGGGCCCAGCTCAGACCTACCAAATCTGGGGCAAGGTTTCTGATATTGAATATTTTTAAAAAGCTCAACAGGTGATGCTGATGCAGTTGGGTCTATGGACCATACCGTAAAGATACACTGAAGTAGACCACGGCTATGGACTGACTGTATCCCTCCCAAATGCCCATGATGAAGCCCTAACCCCCAGGCAATGATATTTGGAGATGAAATCTTTAGGAGATAACTGGTTTTAGGCGAGAGCATGAGACTGGGGCCCTCATGATGGGATTGGAGAAGAGACACCCAGGTACTCACTCCTTCTCCCCATGTGAGGACACAGCCAGCAGGCTGCTACTTTTGAGCAAGGAAGAGGGCTGTCATTAGGAACCAATTCTGCTGACACCCTGGTCTTGGACTCAGCCTCCACAACAGTGAGAAGTAAATGTCTTTTGTTTCAGCCACCCCATCTTTGGTATTTTGTCATGGCAGCCCGAGCTGACTAAGACAAGCATGAAGTAGATACATGAAGTTGAGCCCCTCTGTAACGTTGGGAAAGCTGCAGTCATATCATAACACATGGAGTTTTTCAAATAGTTTGAGGTTGTATTTTCTACACAAGTTCAAACCTATATTATGCTAGGCCTTGGGGGACCCGGCTGTAAATGCTGAGTCAAGCATCTAAGTCAGGGTTGGTGGGAATGGATTCGTTGAAGATGAATTCTTTGTTGAAACTCTGTTCTAGACAGACTGCCCATTCCTTTTTTGCAGTACTTAGCAAGTTTTTTCTTCTTATACTTCATCTGTGTACATGCTTGCTTGACCACTAGACCATGGGCTAGCTTCAAGGAGGCAGTACCATGACCGATCCACTTCTGCAGCCCCAGAGTTTAGCTTAGTGCCTGGCACATAGGAAGTGCTCAATTAATGTTGAATGAAATGCTTGTTAGGTAAATTATACCTTCAAATCTTTTGAAGGATAAAGTTTTCTGCTCAAAAAAAAAAAAAAGCAACAACAACAACCCTTTTGATTATGGACATTTTCAAACATACAACATTAGAAAAAACAGTAAAATAAGCTCCTATGCACTCGTCACCCTGCTTAAAAAATTATCAATCCATGACCAATCATGTTTCATCTATATCCTTCCACTACCTATATCCCCAATTTCCACAACACACATGATCATTTTGACAAAAAAACCCACACATTACCTCATTTCATCCATATTCTTCAGCATCTATCTCTTCGATAAAGACCCTTAAAACAAAAGAAAACAGGACAAAATATAACCACAATAAAATGATCAAGCTTGAAAAGATTAACCATAATTTTAATACTATCAAATATCCCATAAGTATTCATATTTTCCCAATTGTATCATAAATAATATTTTTGTTTAGGTCTATCTGAATCAGGATCCAAAGCCCACACGTCGAATTTGGTTGATCTGTCTCTCAAGATTTTTAACCAACAAATTCCCCTTCTTTTTTCCTCTTCCTTCAACTTTTTTTTTTTGCAACTTTCTTTTTGTTGTTGTTGAAAAAGCCAGATTATTTGTCCTGCAGGGATTTACACATTCTGGACTTTTCTGATTGTATTTCTGTGGCATCGTATTCCCCTAACATATTCCATAATCCTGTAAACTGGTAGGTAGAGTCATATCTAGAGGCTTGACAAAATTCAATCCCTGCCCCCCACCTCCCACCCCCTGCCCACAATGGCTTATTTTTGGTAGGGGGTGGGGACAAAAATGCTTCTGTTATAGTTACTACTTTTTTTTTTTTTAACTTCTGAATTTTATTTTATTTGTTTTTTTATGCAGCAGGTTCTTATTAGTTATCCATTTTATACATATTAGTGTATATATGTCAATCCCAATCTCCCAATTCATCACACCACCACCACTCCCCCACCACTTTCCCCCCTTGGCGTCCATACGTTTGTTCTCTACATCTGTGTCTCTATTTCTGCCCTGCAAACTGGTTCATCTGTACCATTTTTCTACGTTCCACATATATGCGTTAATATATGATGTTTGTTTTTCTCTTTCTGACTTACTTCACTCTGTACGACAGTCTCTAGGTCCATCCACGTCTCTACAAATGATGCAGTTTCGTTCCTTTTTATGGCTAATATTCCATTGTATATATGTACCACATCTTCTTTATCCATTCATCTGTCGATGGGCATTTAGGTTGCTTCCATGACCTGGCTATTGTAAACAGTGCTGCAATGAACGTTGGGGTGCATGTGTCTTTTTGAATTATGGCTTTCTCTGGGTATATGCCCAGTAGTGGAATTGCTGGGTCATATGGTAATTCTATTTTTAGTTTTTTAGGGAACCTCCATACTGTTCTCCATAGTGGCTGTATCAATTTACATTCCCACCAACAGTGCAAGAGGGTTCCCTTTTCTCCACACCCTCTCCAGCATTTGTTGTTTGTAGGTTTTCTGATGATGCCCATTCTAACTGGTGTGAGGTGATACCTCGTAGTTTTGATTTGCATTTCTCTAATAATTCGTGATGTTGAGCAGCTTTTCATGTGCTATTTGGCCATCTGTATGTCTTCTTTGGAGAGATGTCTATTTAGGTTTTCTGCCCATTTTTTGATTGGGTTGTTTGCTTTTTAATACTGAGCTGCATGAGCTGTTTATATATTTAGGAGATTAATCCTTTGCCTGTTGATTCGTTTGCAAATATTTTCTCCCATTCTGAGGGCTGTCTTTTCGCCTTGTTTGTAGTTTCCTTTGCTTTGCAAAAGCTTTTAAGTTTCATTAGGTCCCATTTGTTTATTTTTGTTTTTATTTCCATTACTCTAGGAGGTGGATCAAAAAAGATCTTGCTGTGATTTATGTCAAAGAGTGTTCTTCCTTTGTTTTCCTCTAAGAGTTTTATACTGTCCAGTCTTACATTTAGGTCTCTAATCCATTTTGAGTTTATTTTTGTGTATGGTGTTAGGGAGTGTTCTAATTTCATTCTTTTACATGTAGCTGTCCAGTTTTCCCAGAAGAGACTGTCTTTTCTCCATTGTATATCCTTGCCTCCTTTGTCATAGATTAGTTGACCATAGGTGCATGAGTTTATCTCTGGGCTTTCTATCCTGTTCCATTGATCTATATTTCTGTTTTTGTGCCAGTACCATATTGTCTTGATTACTGTAGCTTTGTAGTATAGTATGAAATCAGGGGGTCTGATTCCTCCAGCTCCATTTTTCTTTCTCAAGATTGCTTTGGCTATTCGGGGTCTTCTGTATCTCCATAAAAATTTTAAGATTTTTTTGTTCTAGTTCTATAAAAAATGCCATTGGGGGTTTCCCTAGTGGCAGAGTGGTTAAGAATCCACCTGCCAATGCAGGGGACACAGGTTCGAGCCCTGGTCTGGGAAGATCCCACATGCCGCGGAGCAGCTGGGCCCGTGAGCCACAATTACTGAGCCTGCGCATCTGGAGCCTGTGCTCCGCAACAAGAGAGGCCACGATAGTGAGGGGCCCACGCACTGTGATGAAGAGCGGCCCCCGCTTGCCGCAACTAGAGAAAGCCCTTGCACAGAAACGAAGACCCAACACAGAAATAAATAAATAAATAAATAAATAAATAAATAAATAAATAAATAAATAAATTTTTAAAATGCCATTGGTAATTTGAGAGGGATTGCACTGAATCTGTAGATTGCTCTGGGTAGCATAGTCATTTTCACAATGTTGATTCTTCCAATCCAAGAACATGATATATCTCTCCATCTGTTAGTATTATCTTTAATTTCTTTCATCAGTGTCTTATAGTTTTCTGCATACAGGTCTTTTGTCTCCTTAGGTAGGTTTATTCCTAGGTATTTTATTCTTTTTGTTGCAATGGTAAATGGGAGTGTTTCCTTAATTTCTCTTTCAGATTTTTCATCATTAGTGTATTTTTCCCTGTAACTTATTTCTAATCTCATAGCATTGTGGTCAGAAAAGATGCTTGATATGATTTCAATTCTCTTAAATTTACTAAGGCTTGATTTGTGACCCAAGATGTGATCTATCCTGGAGAATGTTCCGTGCGCACTTGAGAAGAAAGTGTAATCTGCTCTTTTTGGATGGAATGTCCTATATATATCAATTAAATCTATATGGTCTATTGTGTTACTTAAAGCTTGTGTTTCCTTATTAATTTTCTATTTGGATGATCTGTCCATTGGTGTAAATGAGGTGTTAAAGTCTCCAAATGTTATTGTGTTACTGTTGACTTCCTCTTTTATAGCTGTTAGCATTTGCCTTATGTACTGAGGTGCTTCTATGTTGGGTGCATAAATATTTATAATTGTTATATCTTCTTCTTGGATTGATCCCTTGATCATTATGTAGTGTCCTTCCTTGTATCTTGTAACATTCTGTATTTTAGAGTCTATTTTATCTGATATGAGTATAGCTACTCCAGCTTTCTTTTGATTTCCATTTCCATGGAATATCTTTTTCCATGCCCTCACTTTCAGTCTGTATGTGTCCCTAGGTCTGAAGTGGGTCTCCTGTAGACAGCGTATATATGGGTCTTGTTTTTGTATCCATTCAGCGAGCCTGTGTCTTTTGGTTGGAGCATTTAATCCATTCACGTTTAAGGTAATTATTGATATGTATGTTCCTATGACGATTTTCTTAATTGTTATGGGTTTGTTATTGTAGGTCCTTTTCTTCTCGTGTTTCCCACTTAGAGAAGTTCCTTTAGCATTTGTTGTAGAGCTGGTTTGGTGGTGCTGAATTCTCTTAGCTTTTGCTTGTCTGTAAAGCTTTTGATTTCTCCATCGAATCTGAATGAGATCCTTGCCGGGTAGAGTAATCTTGGTTGTAGGTTCCTCCCTTTCATCACTTTAAATATATCATGCCACTCCCTTCTGCTTGTAGAGTTTCTGCTGAGAAATCAGCTGTTAACCTTATGGGAGTTCCCTTGTATGTTATTTGTCATTTTTCCCTTGTCGCTTTCAATAATTTTTCTTTGTCTTTAATTTTTGTCAATTTTATTACTGTGTGTCTCGACGTGTTTCTCCTTGGGTTTATCCTGCCTGGGACTCTCTGCACTTCCTGGACTTGGGTGGCTATTTCCTTTCCCTGTTAGGGAAGTTTTCGACTTCCCTAACATGGGAAATATTTTCTCGGGTCTTTCTCTCTCTCTTCTCCTTCTGGGACGCATATAATGTGAATGTTGTTGCGTTTAATGTTGTCCCAGAGGTCTCTTAGGCTGTCTTCATTTCTTTTCATTCTTTTTTCTTTATTCTGTTCTGCGGCAGTGAATTCCACCATTCTGTCTTCCAGGTCACTTATCCGTTCTTCTGCCTCAGTTATTCTGCTACTGATTCCTTCTAGTGTATTTTTCATTTCAGTTATTCTATTGTTCATCTCTGATTGTTTGTTCTTTAATTCTTCTAGGTGTTTTTTCTTTAATTCTTCTAGGTGTTTGTTAAACATTTCTTGCATCTTCTCGATCTTTGCCTCCATTGTTTTTCCGAGGTCCTGGATCATCTTCACTATCATTATTCTGAATTCTTTTTCTGGAAGGTTGTCTATCTCCACTTCATTTAGTTGTTTTTCTGGGATTTTATCTTGTTCCTTCATCTGGTACATAGCCCTCTGCCTTTTCATCTTGTCTATCTTTCTGTGAATGTGGCTTTTGTTCCACAGGCTGCAGGATTGTAGTTCTTCTTGCTTCTGCTGTCTGCCCTCTCATGGTTACTATTGTTGCATAATAAATTATCCCTTAACTCAGCAGCTTAAATAACTTTTAAATTTTGCTTGTGATTTTATGGGTCAGGAATTTGGGAAGGAAAACAGGTATGGTTTATCTTTGCTTCAAGGTGTCTGGGGCCTTAGCTGGGGCTAAAAAACTGTACACACACAATACCAATATTACTACTGCAATATGGAATATAGTTTTAAATTTCTTTACAGTTTGTTATGGGTTGAACTGTGTGCCTCCAAATTAATATGCTGAAGTACCTCAGAATGTGACTGTATTTGGAGATAGGGTCTTCCAAGGGGTAATTAAGGTTAAGTGAGTTCATTAGGGTGGGTCCTTATCCTATGAATGGTCTTGTTATAAGAAGAGGAGATTAGGACAGAGACATGCACAGAAGACTGTGTGAAGACCCAGGGTGAAGATAGCCATTGACACACCCAGGAGAGGAGCCTTGGAAGAAACTGACCCTGCTGAGTCCTTGATTTTAAGACTTCCAGCTTCCAGAACTGTGAGGAAATAAATTTTTGTTGTGTAAGCCACCCAGCCTATGGTACTTTGTTATAGCAGCCCTAGCAAACTAAGACACAGTTCCTTTTTATCTTTAGGATATATCATAGTAGGGATAGAGTCAATTTAATATATAAAGTTATTAGAAATAATTCCTTTCTGTATAGTTGCCACTAATTCGATACACAATTAGATTCATTTGTTTTATTTACTCTCAATCTTTAGGAATTTCTTTTTTTTAACCCATCTTTATTAAATTTTGCTTTATAATTATTTAAAGCATAGACATGGTTCCAAAGTCAAACCTACAAGATAAAGTACACTGACAGAAGCCTAGTGTCTTATTTCTCTCCCCTTCACTCCATCACTCCCCTCCTTACAGATAACCAATTTTACTAGTCTTTGGTTTATATTTCCTTTAAAAAAGGCAAATACATATAAGTAGTTGCATTTCACTTTTTCAGATAATAGTAATATACTCTACACACTGTTCTGCATCTTGCTTTTTTTCACTTAACAAGATATCCCAGAGATCATGTTGATACACAGAGCCACTTCTTTTTTTACAACTGCACAATACTCGATTGTGTAGATGTCCCTTATAGATGGACATCTGTGTTGTTTCCAGTCTTGTGCTATTATATAAAGTGTGCTGATAGCTTCTTTGAGTGTCTGAGACTTTAGGATGAAATCTCATTAAATCTGCCAGTGTCCTACATCCATCCCTGTCTCAAAGTGAGCTGTTGGTATAGTTTACCCTGACTGCTAAGATATTCCATCTTTCACTCTTTCTTATCTCATTTGGTATAGGAACTCCTTAGCACGAATAACTCAAGCTCCTATATTCAAAATAACACCCATTGCAGTTTTGAAGAAAAAAAGCAGCAATCTCTAGTTCTGCAACTTAGTCTCCTCCCCCTCCCTCCCTCCTCCCCTATGTAAGACCAAACAAAGTCAGGGATTGTAGGAATGTTTCTGGTTCAGCATTCCTTAGATCTAGACAAGGAGTCAGACCACATCTTAGGTACCATCTCCCCATCACTCGTGTGGAGAGCAACCTGCCAGTTCACTTACTTATTCACCAAATATTTAATAAATGTTTGCTATGTGTCAGACACCATGCTAGGTGCTAAAGACAAAGCAGTGACTAAGACAACCTCAGCTTCTATCCTCCTGGAGCTCAGACAGTGGCCCTTAGATTTTGTGACTGGCTGAAGCCATTTTAGTCCACACATAAAACAGCACTTAGTCATCCTTCCCAAGGAGCTCACAGCTTCAAGAATATCATCATCTTCCCAAGGTCAACACCAGACTGAGACTTTCTCCTCCTTGTATGGAAAGTGATGGGAAAAAGCCCAAAAGGTTTGGCAATACTTCCAGGGATTCACTCTCAGGTGTCCAGATTGTAGATCCAATGGGAGCAATTGCTCTAATTCTAACAGATAGTAGCCAGACTTTCCTTTACATGCCTCCTCTAAATCAATCATGCCTCAGTTTTAATTTTGCATTTATTTTGCTCTGGACTCCCAAGTTCTTTTTATAACAGCACTAGTCACCATACATTGAATGTTTACTATGCTCCAGGCATCGTGCTAAGTCTTTTCCACTTAAATCATGTAGTTCCCCCCAGTTATAGGGTAGGTACTATTGTTATTATAGAGGCAGACACTGAAGTTTAGGGATGTTAACTAACATACCCAAGGTCACACATCTAATAAGGGCAGATACAATTAGAGAAGTCACACCGATGAAGGTAAGGCAGTCTCTGGTATGACTAACAGGCTATAGTCAGAATAATAATAGTAACAGCTAACTTTTATTGAGCACTTACTATTGTACCAAGTACTAAGTGTTTACACGTATTTATTAGGTTGGAAAAAATTATTGCTCACCCCTGATGTTTCCTTCCACACGGGGGAAGCTCTTCTGGTGGAAGATTTCTGACCTCTCCCTTTTCCTTGACTCACTCCTCCCCAACAGTGGGGAGGGACAGGAGGACGGGAAGGGGAGGAGAAGCAGCTTCTCAGTGGTGAGTGTGGGGAGTAGGAACCCCAAATGTATAGCTCAGCCTCTCTCTGTCTTCCTTCTCTTGGCAGCCAGCCTCCTTTAGAGCCTCTATTGGCGCTCTTCTCCCATGATGCGTGGTTTACAGGGACAGTTCCCACCTGGGAGGGCTGCTCCAGCCTGTGTGGGTACCCGGCCTAATTCTGGGGTTCACTTACCCACACGTATAAACCACTGACTCCAATATAAAACCTATCAGGATAAAGTTGACATTTTGATCCCATTTGTTTGATTTCTTTATGCCCATCCCTTAATTAGAGCTTTGTAAGGGATGAGGGGGGTGTCCTTTATTATATCCTCTTGAATCCCCAAAATTATTAACTCATTTAATCCTAGGAAGACTTCCATTAGAAACATACTCTTCCCCTCCCATATGAGGAAATAAAGCAGTTCTCATCTGGCCTCTCCCTTGAAGGATAAATATTTGCTCTTAGTTCAGGATCGGATGAAACTAAAGCACATGAGAGAGTTTGCAAATTGTTAAAGCTAAACAAACAGAAGGCCATAAGGGCAGTGGTTCTGGCTCTGACCCTGGCAGTGGGATCCCGATCAGTTTCTTTCCGGCTTCCAGCTCCTTTATCAGTAAAGCCAGGGGTCCGAGCGCCTGCCGCTGGCAACTCGTTCCTGCTCTACCGTTCAGACTGTGAGTCAGTGGTGACTAGCCTCTGACTGTATCCCCTGACTTCCTTTGCGTCACTGAGGACTTTTGGAGGCCGCCTTTTCCCTTGATCTAGCTGGGCCCAGTCCCTGAGGGGACACGAGGTGCTTGAAACTCCACCTCCGTAACGGGCTCTGCCTTCTGCGGTTTGCTGCTTGGTTGCCTTTGGTTGCGCAGCAACATAACACACGCCCACACCTCCGGTTCGGAGAGCCTGATCTGCTGTCAGGCTCTCGTTGAAGGGGTTCCCCCAGGCCCTCTGCTGCGTTTCCTTGCTTCCTCACAGGGGCCAGATGATGGTGAAAGAAACCCCCTAGTCATTCCTAGGGAGATGTCGGGGCTGAAGTGGAAATACGCAGACCCTTTCCCAGAAAAAAATGCCCATCTCCCTCAGGTCAGCGTTAGGAAGAAAGACCTCAAGAGATCCAGGCTTACTCTTAAGCGCCTGATTCAGGACAGTGAGTTCTGCTATTGCAAAAGCTTGTCCTTTGATTGGCCTCGTGGAATCTAGTTGGGTCACCAGATTCTGGGGGATAGAGGCCATGTGCAGGCCTTCACCATAAGTTTCATCTGATTCTGAAACTCCGGTGGTTTAACACCGGAAGAAAGCAAAATAGCAAAGAACAGGAAGTGGAAAAAATATTTTGCGTAGTGGAAACTACCTCTCCTTCACCTGCGTTCCTCCAGAACAGCAGTCAAATTAGCACAGATACCGCCTCTTCTGGGGGCATCCCCACATGGTGCCTCCCCCAGAGGAACTGTGTTGATGAATTTGTTGCCCCAGTTCTTCAGAAGAGAGTTCTAAAGGCATCATTAGAGGAACTTGAGGCTGTGTCTCCCTGCTTCCAGAACAAAAGAGCTCACTCTCTCGCATTTTTGAAAAAAGAAACTGCAGTGGGGTCAGGACATAAGCACAGAGCCAGGGCCAAGTTCTGAACCAGCTCAAGGGAAATCTTTACATACTGGGAAGTGCTGGGACAGCTTCTCCATAGGGAGGAGCAGAGATGTGTGTCTGCATTGGCCAAGGCGGACAGAGGAATAAGATAAGCACAGGTTTGGAAAGTGCAAAAGGGTGGGGAGGTCAGCGTGTAGCAGAGGGAAAAGGACGGGCAGCCAGGATAAGAGACACTGCTCCGTCCTCCTGACCCTTTGCTCTGTCCTCCTGACCCTTGCCCTCGCAGGACCTGTCCCATCCGCCACCAGCAGCCACTTCCTCGCTTAGGTGGCGGAGGGGGGGTTGTGGCCCTGGGTGGCACTGTTCCCAGAATGAAAAATGCGGGTGTTGGCAACCATATCAAAGGCCTAGAATTGTTCAGAAAACTTTACGCCTCTGATCACCAGACCGCAGAGCCCAAGGGCCATTCAAGGCCAGTGGGAACTCTGGAACAATAGACTTGGCCCCCTGCTTATCTGTTTGCATGGCTCTCGGAAGGCAGTAAATGGGCCCCAGACCAATCACCATCTTACTAATCTCCTTCAAGCCAGTTCTCACAAGTTACAGTCTGTACTAAAGCCAGCAGCAGTTAGAGACGGGAGCTGAGGTTAGGACACTGCACTCTGGAGAGACTGAAACTAGCCTGACTGAGCTCAGTGAGGTATTCACCTCAGCACACAATTTCAGGGGGCACCAAAAAACTCAGTAATCGAGATAAATAATACTTAATGTAATCTTTAAAATTTTTTCTTTTGATATTTTGTTCATCATGGATTATTTTGCATTAGTTTTGAATTTTGTTAATGATTATATCCAAATATTGTTTATCTTAATTACTGAGTTTTTTGGTGCCCCTTAAATTTTACACCTGAGGCGAGTGCCTTCATCACCTCACCCTAGACTCCACCCAGCTGAGAAATGATGATATTGTTCGCAAACATTCGGAAATCGGAGACGTGGAAAAGCCCCATGACAATTAATCAGGAGGTGAGGGTCCTTCAGAAGGTGTGGAAAGTGTGGCCCTGATATCCCAGGCCTGGATATTGAAGTTGAATGGAGATGTTAGAAAAGTCAGCCTTGTGACAGAGAATTCTGTCAGGGAATCCAGCTGGAAAGCCCCCTCCAAGGGCTCTATCCAGCCCACCTGAAACCTTTTACAGGGAGGCTGGGGCAAGCATTAGCAGGAGAACGTTGCCTACTTGGTATCATCTGAGAAGGACTGAAAAGGCTCCTTTTCCCTAAGGTCATGGCAGGTATACCATCAGTACCGTGGTCAGTCCTTCGGCTCTTGAAGTTGTCCTGGTTTTAAAGAAGGAGCTGTTATAATACAACCATCTCTGTGGGAAACAATTACTGGTAGAGATCTTAGCAGAGATGGACTTATTCATTCAACAAACATTCACTAAGCACCGTGGACCAGACTAGAGCAAGATCTACCCTGCCCAATCTAACGGGAGTGACAGATAGGAACGTCAACTTAGTGTACCAAGGTCAGGATCAAGGCCAGGGCAGGATGGTGGAAGGGCCCCTCATTCAGTTCAGATCTCCTTCCATCTGCGACTGCAGTATGTAAGGAAAAGCAGGATTCAGGGCAGGCTCCCGTCTGGGATTACAGAAGGGATGGAGACAGCTCTCAAAACACCCTTCACCTGTTTCTCAGATCTGCCTGGGCTTTGTAGGACTAAGAGGAGGCAGCCAGCAATTGGCTTTGATTCACGGAGGTCTTGCTACACAACTCCAGGGGGCACCATTCTCATAGAATATAGTGGCATCGGACAGGATTGGGAGGGTTCTGTCCTGGCACAGTGAAGACACTCTCTGAAAGGAGGCTAAGTTTGCCCCTGAAGGTATATGGCTGAGCATCTGTGGGCCTCTGCACCAGGAATCCTGACCCTTGCGGGGTGGGAAGAAGAGCCCAGATGGGCTCCACATCTTGGATCTCTGCCCAGGGCTGACCTGACATTGTGAGAGTTTGTCCGGGTTTATGGCCCTGGCCCAGCTCCTCGGGTGAGAAAGGGGCAGTGACCCTAGTTAGGCGGCCTCCCTGGGAGAGATAAGCCATTCCACTGGTGCCTTCTTTGATGTGCTTCCCAGGGGAGGTGGGCCGGGAGCTAATCATCGATTGAGCAGCCTGGGAAATGACAGGAAAGGGGAGGACAGGAGTGTTTCAGATTCCTGAAACCCGTCTCTCTTTTTAAACAATTACCCAACAAACACATATGCAGCACTTCTATATACATCTTCCTGTTTCTTTTTCATAACAACTCTGTTATAAGAGGTTCTATTATTCCCATTTTCCAACTGTGGAAATTGAGTCCTGAAAGGTGACATAACTTCCGGATAAGACAGTCAGTAAACGGAAAAGTTGGGATTGAACATTATACATCCACGTGCCTTTCCCTGTGTCACTCAGGCCCTGTGACCCAAAAGCTTCTATGCTTCAGGCCAGACACCCGGAGCCATCCTTTCCTCCTCATCACTGCTCCTGACACACAGTCCTTGGCGACAAGTATTTCTACCTAAGAATGGGTTTCCATCTGCTCATTTTCCCTATTTCCCTGCCACTGTCCTAGTTTAAGCCATAGTCATGGTTCTGCTGCCACTCTTGAACTCCCTTGGGTTTTTTTTCCTCTTCTTACTGGCTGTGTGTCTTTGGGCAAGTTTCTTAACCTCTCAGGGATTGAGCGTTATCTCTGTAAAAGGGAACTGAGACTAGCACCACTCCACTGGGTTGTACTAAAGATTAGGCGTGATGCTGTGTTTAGAGCAGTTCCTTCCAAGAGAAATATAAATGTGAGACTATTGTGTAATTTATAAACTTTTCCAGCCACCATATATTATTTTTAAATTTTATTTTATTTATTTATTTTTTATACAGCAGGTTCTTATTAGTTATTGATTTTATACATATTAGTGTATACATGTCAATCTCAATCTCCCAATTCATCACACCACCACCACCCACCCGCACTTTCCCCCCTTGTTGTCCATAAGTTTGTTCTCTACATCTGTGTCTCTGCCTCTGCCTTGCAAACAGGTTCATCTATACCATTTTTCTAGATTCCACGTATATGCGTTAATACACGATATTTGTTTTTCTCTTTCTGACTTACTTCACTCTGTACGACAGTCTCTAGGTCCATCCACGTCTCTACAAATGACCCAATGTTCTTCCTTTTTATGGCTGAGTAATATTCCACTGTATATATGTACCACATCTTTATTATCTATTCGTCTGTTGACGGGCATTTAGGTTGCTTCCATGACCTGGCTATTGTAAATAGTGCTGCAATGAACACTGGGGTGCATGTGTCTTTTTGAATTATGGTTTTCTCTGGGCATATGCCCAGTAGTGGGATTGCTGGGTCATATGGTAATTCTATTTTTAGTTTTTTAGGGAACCTCCATACTGTTCTCCATAGTGGCTATATCAATTTACATTCCCACCAACAGTGCAAGAGGGTTCCCTTTTCTCCACATTTCCCTTTCCAGCGTTTGTTGTTTGTAGATTTTCTGATGATGCCAATTCTAACTGGTGTGAGGTGATACCTCATTGTAGTTTTGATTTGCATTTCTCTAATAATTAGTGATGTTGAGCAGCCTTTCATGTGCTTCTTGGCCATCTGTATGTCTTCTTTGGAGAGATGTCTATTTAGGTCTTCTGCCCATTTTTGGATTGGGTTGTTTGTTTTTTTTAATACTGAGCTGCATGAGCTGTTTATATATTTTAGAGATGAATCCTTTGTCTGTTGATTTGTTTGCAAATATTTTCTCCCATTCTGAGGGTTGTCTTTACATCTTGTTTACGGTTTCTTTTGCTGTGCAAAAGCTTTTAAGTTTCATTTGGTCCCATTTGTTTATTTTTGTTTTTATTTCCATTTCTCTAGGAGGTGGGTCAAAAAGGATCTTGCTGTGATTTATGTCAAAGCGTGTTCTTCCTATGTTTTCCTCTAGGAGTTTTATAGTGGCCTGTCTTAACATTTAGGTCTTTAATCCATTTTGAGTTTATCTTTGTGTATGGCGTTAGGGAGTGTTCTAATTTCATTCTTTTACATGTAGCTGTCCACTTTTCCCAGCACCAATTGTTGAAGAGACTGTCTTTTCTCCATTGTATATTCTTGCCTCTTTTGTCATAGATTAGTTGACCATAGGTGTGTGAGCTTATCTCTGAGCTTTCTATCCTGTTCCATTGATCTATATTTCTGTTTTTGTGCCAGTACCATATCATCTAGATTACTGTAGCTTTGTAGTATAGTCTGAAGTCAGGGAGTCTGATTCTTCCAGCTCCAATTTTTCCCCTCAAGATTGCTTTGGCTATTTGGGGTCTTTTGTGTCTCCATACAAATTTTAAGATTTTTCATTCTAGTTCTGTAAAAAATGCCATTGGTAATTTGAGAGGGATTGCACTGAATCTGTAGATTGCTTTGGGTAGTATAGTCATTTTCACAATATTGATTCTTCCAATCCAAGAACACGGTATATCTCTCCATCTGTTTGCATCATCTTTGATTTCTTTCATCAGTGTCTTACAGTTTTCTGAGTACAGGTCTTTAACCTCCTTAGGTAGGTTTATTCCTAGGTATTTTATTCTTTTTGTTGCAATAGTGAATGGGATTGTTTCCTTAATTTCTCTTTCTGATCTTTCGTTGTTAGCGTATAGGAATGCAAGAGATTTCTGTGCATTAATTTTGTATCCTGCAACTTTAGCAAATTCATTGATTAGCTCTTAGTAGTTTTCTGGTGGCATCTTTAGGATTCTCTATGTATAGTATCATGTCATCTGCAAACAATGACAGTTTTACTTCTTCTTTTCCAATTTGGATCCCTTTTATTTCTTTTTCCTCTCTAATTGCTGTGGCTAGGACTTCCAAAACTATGTTGAATAATAGTGGTAAAGTGGACATCCTTTTCTTGTTCTTGATCTTAGAGGAAATGCTTTTAGTTTTTCACCACTGAGAATGATGTTTGATTTGGGTTTGTTGTATACAGCCTTTTTTATGTTGAGGTAGGTTCCCTCTATGCCCACTTTCTGGAGAGTTTTTATCATAAATGGGTGTTGAATTTTGTCAAAAGCTTTTTCTGCATCTATTGAGATGATCATATGGTTTTTCTTCTTCAATTTGTTAATATGGTGTATCACATTGATTGATTTGCGTATATTGAAGAATCCTTGCATCCCTGGGATAAATCCCACTTGATCGTGGTGTATGATCCTTTTAATGTGTTGTTGGATTCTGTTTGCTAGTATTTTGTTGAAGATTTTTGCATCTATATTCATCAGTGATACTGGTCTGTAATTTTCTTTTTTTGTAGTATCTCTGTCTGGTTTTGGTATCAGGGTGATGGTGGCCTCATAGAATGAGTTTGGCAGTGTTCCTCTGCAAATTTTTGGAAGAGTTTGAGAAGGATAGGTGTTAGCTCTTCTCTAAATGTCTGATGGAATTCACCTGTGAAGCCATCTGGTCCTGGACTTTTGTTTGTTGGAAGATTTTTAATCACAGTTTCAATTTCATTACTTGTGAGTGGTCTGTTCATATTTTCTATTTCTTCCTGGTTCAGTCTCGGAAGGTTATACCTTTCTAAGAATTTGTCCATTTCTTCCAAGTTGTCCATCTTGTTGGCACAGAGTTGCTTGTAGTAGTCTCTTATGATGCTTTGTATTTCTGTGGTGTCTGTTGTAACTTCTCCTTTTTCATTTCTAATTTTATTGATTTGAGTCCTCTCCCTCTTTTTCTTGATGAGTCTGGCTAAAGGTTTATCAATTTTGTTTATCTTCTCAAGGAACCAGCTTTTAGTTTTATTGATCTTTGCTCTTGTTTTCTTTGTTTCTGTTTCATTTATTTCTGCTCTGATCTTTATGATTTCTTTCCTTCTGCTAACTTTGGCTTTTTTTTTGGTTTTTCTTTCTCTAGTTCCTTTAGGTGTAAGGTTAGATTGTTTATTTGAGATTTTTCTTGTTTCTTGAGGTAGGATTGTATTGCTATAAACTTCCCTCTTAGAACTGCTTTTGCTGTATCCCATAGGTTTTGGATCGTTGCGTTTTCGTTGTAATTTGTCTCTAGGTATTTTTTGATTTCCTCTGATTTCTTCAGTGATCGCTTGGTTATTTAGTAACATATTGTTTAGCCTCCATGTGTTTGTATTTTTTACGTTTTTTTCCCTGTAATTTATTTCTAATCTCATAGAGCTGTGGTTGGAAAAGATGCTTGATATGATTTCAATTTTCTTAAATTTACTGAGGCTTGATTTGTGACCCAAGATGTGATCTATCCTGGAGAATGTTCCGTGCGCACTTGAGAAGAAAGTGTAATCTGATGTGTTTGGATGGAATGTCCTATAAATATCAATTAAATCTATATGGTCTATTGTGTCATTTAAAGCTTGTGTTTCCTTATTAATTTTCTATTTGGATGATCTGTCCATTGGTGTAAATGAGGTGTTAAAGTCCCCAAATGTTACTGTGTTACTGTTGACTTCCTCTTTTATAGCTGTTAGCATTTGCCTTATGTACTGAGGTGCTTCTATGTTGGGTGCATAAATATTTATAATTGTTATATCTTCTTCTTGGATTGATCCCTTGATCATTATGTAGTGTCCTTCCTTGTATCTTGTAACATTCTGTATTTTAGAGTCTATTTTATCTGATATGAGTATTGCTACTCCAGCTTTCTTTTGATTTCCATTTGCATGGAATATCTTTTTCCATGCCCTCACTTTCAGTCTGTATGTGTCCCTAGGTCTGAAGTGGGTCTCCTGTAGACAGCGTATATATGGGTCTTGTTTTTGTATCCATTCAGCGAGCCTGTGTCTTTTGGTTACAGCATCTAATCCATTCACATTTAAGGTGATTATCAATATGTATGTTCCTATGACCATTTTCTTAATTGTTTGGGTTCATTTTTGTAGGTACTTTTCTTCTCTTGTATTTCCCACTTAGAGAAGTTCCTTTAGCATTTGTTGTAGAGCTGGTTTGGTGGTGCTGAATTCTCTTAGCTTATGCTTTTCTGTAAAGCTTTTGATTTCTCCGTTGAATCTGAATGAGATCCTTGCTGGGTAGAGTAATCTTGGTTGTAGGTTCTTCTATTTCATCACTTTAAATATATCATGCCATTCCCTTCTGGCTTGTAGAGTTTCTGCTGAGAAATCAGCTGTTAACCTTATGGGAGTTCCCTTGTATGTTATTTGTCGTTTTTTCCTTGTTGCTTTCAATAATTTTTCTTTGTCTTTAATTTTTATCAATTTTGATTACTATGTGTCTCGGCATGTTTCTCCTTGGGTTTATCCTGCCCGGGACTCTCTGTGCTTCCTGAACTAGGGTGGCTATTTCCTTTCCCATGTTAGGGAAGTTTTTGACTTCCCTAACATGGGAAATATTTTCTTGGGTCCTTTCTCTCTCTCTTTTCCTTCTGGGACCCCTATAATGTGAATGTTGGTACATTTAACGTTGTCCCAGCCAGTCACCATATTTAAAAAAGCAAAAAGAAATAAGTGAAATTAATTTTAGTAATATAATCTATTTAACACAGCATATAGACACAGTGTCCATTTAACATGTAATCAGTATTTTTAAAATATTAATATTTGGACTTCCCTGGTGGCGCAGTGGTTGAGAATCCGCCTGCCAATGCAGGGGACACGGGTTCGAGCCCTGGTCTGGGAAGATCCCACATGCTACAGAGCAACTAAGCCCGTGTGCCGCAACTACTGACCCTGCACTGTAGAGCCCGTGCTCTGCAGCAAGAGAAGGCGCCATAATGAGAAGCCCGTGCACTGCAACGAAGAGTAGCCCCCGCTTACCGCAACTAGAGAAAGCCAGCGTGCAGCAACAGAGACCCAATGCAGCCAAAAATAAATAAATAAATACATTTATTTAAAAAAAAATATTAATATTTATATTCATTTTTTCATACTAAGTCTTCCAAGTCCAGTGTGTATTTCACTGTAACAATATATCTCAGTTTGGAGGACTAGCCACATGTCAAGTGTCCAGTAACCACATGTGGCCAGTGGCTCCTGTACTGGGCAGCACAGGCTTAGAGTGCTCAGAGCGAGGCCCTGGTGCCTAAGCGTTCGCTCTTATAGTGGCGTGTTCGCTATATATATATGGTGGTATAGCTGTTCCACGGTCCTGGGCCCCAGGCACATACTTCCTTCTGAGCTCACTGCTTTTGCTCTTGCTTTTCCCTGCCTACTACCTTTGCTATGGGAGGTTATGGGACTGACTCCAGGTGGGCCAGAAGCTCTGGCATCTGTTTCCTGCCAGCAGCCAGCCTGAAGGTGAGGCCCACCATACCTTAGTTTTCCTGTCTGCTAATGCGGAGCCGTTCCACTCAGTGAACTTAATTATACCCAATCAATCCTAATACAATTAGTGTGTCTGGTGAGGCTCCCCAGGGTGGGAAGGCATATTTTTGTAAGGAGAGTTCAGGAAATGACCCTTTGAGTCAGGAGAAGAGGCATGTCCACATCCCTGGCCCCCTGCTGAGGAGGAGGGAGGCACCAGGAGCCACAGTGGAAGGTGGTAATTAGGGAGGGGTTTCCAGGGCAGAGCTCTGAGTCTCTGCAGAGCTTATGATGTCTTTCCATTTCTTTCATTTTAAAAGAGTTTGGCTGGAAGCATCTGGAGCCTGGAAGGACAGTCTGCCCTTCAGTGTGGTTTCCTGCCCCCATCCCTAATGCCACCCTCCTCTGCCCAAATGCAGAAGCAGAACACTCTCTTCAAAGAGCTGTGTCAGGCAGGCCAACTGCTGGCCCTTGCCCTCGGCTCAGCTGCTGGCATGGGCTACTGGTGCTGAGGGCCCACTGCTTTCCTGCCCAGAGCACCTTTATGACTTGGCTTTGCCCTCCTCACGTTTCTCAGGCATCCAGACGTATAAGTTTGCTGGGGCTGCCCCAACAAAGCACCACAAACTGAGTGTTTTATCATAAAAGAAAACTATTGTCTCACAGTCTGGAAGCTAGAAGTCAGAAATCAAGGTGTGGGCAGGATTGGTTCCTTCTAAGAGCTGTGAGGGAAGGACCTGTTCCAGGCCTCTGTCCTAGCTTCTGGTGGCCTCCGGAGTTCCTTGTCTTATAGATGATGTCTTTTCTGTGTCTTTACATCATTTTTTGCTCTCTGCTTGTCTGTCTCGAGGTCCACATGTCCCCTTTTTATAAGGACCCCAGTCAAATTGAATTGGAATCCACCCTAATGACCTCATTTAACCTGCAGCAGGAGCACACATAATGCAAATCACTAATTAGGAACATGAATCTGGTCGGTAAGGATGGGCTAGGAGGGGTTAAGACGGTGGAGTAGAGAAGGTGAGGACTTGTAGGAAGCTGGGGAAAGGCCTGAGTTAGGGCAGTTGCTGTGGAAATGCAAAGGAAGGGATGGGAGTGGGGAAGTGGGAAGAAAGAGCCCACAGAACTTGACACTTAGGTGTGGGAGGAAAAGAGAAGACAAAGATGGCTTCAGCTTTTCAAGTGTGGGCTGCTTGGAGAGGGTGGGTCCCATCAAGAGCAGGAAATGGGGAAGTCAGGGTGTGGCTGTCCTGCTCTGTCCAGACACGCCTGCCGCCTGCCGGAAGGGGGAGGCTCCCCCTCCCCCCACCTCCCTTCCATTGCCAAGAGCAGGAGCGGCCTCCCCTGACCCCTCCTCCTTTCTTTTTCCCTCAGAAGCTGTATCTTAGTCATTTAAAGGTACTCTGTGGTCTCAAGGGTGTTCTTGACGTCACAATGAGGAAAAGAGAAAAGGGAAAGACGTTCAAGCAATATGAAGGAGACTTCAAGAGACTGCAGTGGTGTAAAATAGATACCGGACAACACCAGCCCAAAGCTGGCTCAGCACCCACAGAATGCCTCCGACACTGGCACCACCCCCTTTGGGGCAAAATAGACACCTGTATTCAGTTCCTAGGTCCTGGCTTTTCTCCCTCTGAAATGCATAAGATATAACTTTTGTCTCCTTATAAAAGCTTCTCAGTGTGTATAGGCCACGGAGTGTGTGTGTGTGTGTGTGTGTGTGTGTGTGTGTGTGTGTGTGTGTGTGTGTGTGTGTGTTTGTGTGTGTGTGTGTTTCCTGCTTGGTATCTCTTCGTCCCTACCCCATCTCATCCCTCTCCCACCGCAGGAGTATTATAACTCCTGCTAGCAAGTTCCAGAGCCTAATCAGGCAGAAACCCTATTGCAGGCAGGGAGACGCCAACAGTGTAGTTGGGAAATCACTGTCTGCTAATAAAGTAAAGATGCTGGAAATGAGATCTGGTTGATACCACTTTTTTTTTTTTTGCCTCAGCTGTGATCTGTTGTCTCTGAGGGCTAAGAGGGGGAAGCCCAAGTAAGAGATGAGGCTGGGGCTCCTACCACACCTGTTTCCGGATGGGGATCATGCAGCAAAACATCTGGAAACTTCCTGAGGTCGACTATAAGGGAACACAGTGTACAAAATGCCAAGCAGTCAGGGTGGTGGGCATGATGGGGTTGAGAACTTTAAAAGGCTGCGATATCATCCCCTCTGGTCTCAGCGTCTGCCACTTCATAAAAGAATTTAAATTCCATCAGAAACAATCCAAATGAACTGCAGTAGGGGATTGGCTTAAACCACTACCTTTTATCCATACAATAAAACACGCTGCAGCCACTAAAAGGGAGTGGTAGAAGTGGTTACACGGACGTGGAAAGATGTTTATGATCTATTGTTGAGGATATATACTGTAATATCTAGTTATTTGAGTGAAAACATATATGTACTAAATGTTGAAAGTGGTTATGTCCTAGTTGTATTATGGGTGACTTTCCTCTCCTTTTTTTTTTCCTCTTTTTTCTTCAATGAAAATATACTACTCGTGAAATTTTTAAATGAATACAATTACTTAGCAATTATTTTAAATGATTTAACATATGTCCTCAGAAACATTTCATGGGTGCTTAATAGGAGAGGAGCCTTAGATGGAGAGCGTCTCTTGACTGCCCAGGGCAGCCGCGGTCCTCCCCACGCCCTCTCCTCACTGCTTTCCATCTCAAAGCTCCTGTCAGCAGGATCGCTCTCCTGAGCCCCGCTGGGAAGGATGTGGGGATGGGGGCGGGGAGGGGCTCCGATAAGCATCACTGCCTTCATTAGGAGAGTGGAGGGGTCTCAGGCAGGTTGAGTGACTCTTACTGTGAAATCCCCAGTTAATCGGGTCCTGTAGGAGGTAGGGACTGGCCTTTCTTTCTCTCTCCTTCTGTTTTCCAGCTGCCAGCTGCTTCTCTCATGAATAGGTTTTCTTTTGGTTTCAGTCCCATGACTTTGCTTTCCAAGTGCTATTGTACCCAGGCCAGCTGGTTAGCAGGACTGGTTTTTAGGGTTATAGAGTCTTCAGGTCACACTGGGGTTAAGTGCCATGGGAAAGGCAGAAACAAAGTTAGAAGGTCACAAGGAAATCAGGGGGCCAGGGCCAGGGTGAAAGGAGGTGGGCCTTCCTGTACTGCACGACCGGAGGGCACGAGTGAGTGTCCCATAAGTGGGCAGGTCACTGTCAGGGACTTGAGTGCAAGGTTCCTACAGCAAAACTCTCAGGGCCAAAATAATGTCCAGGTGTTCCTCGGACAGCTGTGCAGAATTTTGCCACTGCTTTGAAAGGTTAAAGTGGGTCATACCCACCTGTTCAGCCCTGCCTTGCCCTCCAACGGGCACCACGGCTGCAGGTGAGAGGTCCTCTTCTGTTCCCGTAGTGCCTGCAGTGAGGAGCGCCTGGAATCGCTGTGCAGCTTTAGAAGCTGTTTGGTTACAGGACAGCTTGTTCTACGTGTGTTTTTACTATGACCCAGCACCTATATCAGTGTTTTTATCTGGGGAGATTTGACCTGGAGAAAAGGGGAGCCACGAGAAAACCCAGACTCCCCAGGACCTTGGGCTGCAGCCTCTGAACTCTTCTTGACTACTCTGCTTTTTCTTCTAAGGAGAAAAGAATTCTGACATACCAGTTCCAGGGGGTACAGTCAGAAAATAGGGAGCAGTGGTTACGAACTCTGCCTGTGTCCCTGGGCTACTTTAATTTCTCTGACCCTCAGTTTCTTCATATGTAAACAGAAAGACTAACATGCTTTGGAGCTGTGGTGAAATAACGCATCATAAAGAATTTAGAGGACAGTGCTGGGAGCTGGGGGCGCACTAAGCAGAGATGGACTGGGAAAACATGTAACAGCTAGTGTGGGCAGAGACAGCTGTTCCTACCAGAGTGGAGGGCAAGGCTGCTGGAGCAGGTTCTGGAGCACCTTCTTGTGCCAGGCATTAACTCATCAGCTGCTGGATTGTGGGGAGTCTCCAGAGAGGAGCTGGGGTGATGAGGAAGGTAATGCTATTTATCCACAAGCGTGAAGTTACTTAAATACTTGAACAGTCAAGTATGGCAGCACACCACCTGAGTATCAATTGTGATTCTAAATGTTAAATATTAATTATTCATTAGAATAAATAAATATTAGCTACAGAGCTTTTAAAGCTAGATTCCCTCTTCCCCAATACACGTGTGCATGCGTACACACACACACACACACACACACACACACAGCTTCTTAACTTTTAAGACAGAAAACCCACAAAGGTAAAGGACCAATACGTGTCAGACTTGGACTGCAGCTGCTCAGATGCACAGTCTCTGGGGTGGGGAGTATGTGCGTCTAGCAGCTGCAATCCAGGTCTGCTCAGGGCAACGACCTTCTGACGAGCCTTGCAGCGCTGCTCTGCCCAGTATAGATTCTACAGTGTCCAGACTGCAGTGTCAGGGGGAGAGGGCTGGGAGGGGGATACAGGAAAAGCTTCCTGGGCTTTGGTGGCAAATCAAGGTGTTCTCTATTAGTTTGCTAGGGCTGACTTAACCCAGTACCACAGACTTGGTGGCTTAAACAACAGGAATTTATTTTCTCACAGTTGTGGAGGCTAGAAGTTCCAGGCCAAGGTGCCAACAGGGTTGGTTCCTTCTGAGGGATCTGCTCCAGGCCTCTCTCGTTGGCTCCTAGACAGCTGTCTTATCCCTGCGTCTTCACATCACCTTCCCTGTATGTGTCTGTGTCCAAATCTTCTCTTCTTATAAGGATTCCAGTCATATTGGATTAGGGCCCTTCTTAATGACCTCATTTTAGAGCCTATCTCCAAATATGTTTACATTCTGAGGTTTTGGGGGTTAAAATTCAACATAATGAATTTGGGGGGAGACATAATTCAGTCCGTAACAAGTTCATGCCTCCCACCCTGGTATACCCAGGGCAGTCTGCAGGTTTTTTTCTCTGGCAAATGTAGGGTATGTGCTTCTGTGAGATTTCTCCCCATGTGTTCTTTTTCTCACTTTTTTTTTTTTAACATCTTTATTGGAGTATAATTGCTTTACAATGGTGTGTTAGTTTCTGCTGTATCACAAAGTGAATCAGCTAT
Source organism: Balaenoptera musculus (assembly GCF_009873245.2). Lineage (NCBI taxonomy): Eukaryota > Metazoa > Chordata > Mammalia > Artiodactyla > Balaenopteridae > Balaenoptera > Balaenoptera musculus. The sequence continues at coordinate 89,298,007 of NC_045793.1, read as the reverse complement.
ACATATACATCTATCCCCAGATCTCCTCCCTCTTGCGTCTCCCTCCCATCCTCCCTATCCCACCCCTCTAGGTGGACACAAAGCACCGAGCTGATCTCCCTGTGCTATGCTTCCCACTAGCTATCTATTTTACATTTGGTAGTGTATATATGTCCATGCCACTCTCTCACTTTGTCCCAGCTTACCCTTCCCACTCCCTGTGTCCTCAAGTCCATTCTCTACGTCTGCGTCTTTATTCTTGTCCTGCACCTAAGTTCTTCAGAACCTTTTTTTTTTTTTTAGATTCCATATATATATGTGTTAGCATATGGTATTTGTTTTTCTCTTTCTAACTTACTTCACTCTGTATGACAGTCTCTAGGTCAATCCACCTCACAACAAATAACTCAATTTCATTTCTTTTTATGGCTGAGTAATATTCCATTGTATATATGTGCCACATATTCTTTATCCATTCATCTGTTGATGGACACTTAGGTTGCTTCCATGTCCTGGCTATTGTAAATACTGCTGCAATGAACATTGTGGTACATGACTCTTTTTGAATTATGGTTTTCTCAGGGTATATGCCCAGTAGTGGGATTGCTGGGTCATATGGTAGTTCTATTTTTAGTTTTTTAAGGAAACTCCATACTGTTCTCCATAGTGGCTGTATCAATTTACATTCCACCAACAGTGTACGAGGGTTCCCTTTTCTCCGCACCCTCTCCAGCATTTATTGTTTGTAGATTTTTTGATGATGGCCATTCTGACCGGTGTAAGATGATATCACATTGTAGTTTTGATTTGCATTTCTCTAATGATTAATGATGTTGAGCATTATTTCATGTGTTTGTTGGCAATCTGTATATCTTCTTTGGAAAAATGTCTATTTAGGTCTTCTGCCCATTTTTGGATTGGGTTGTTTGTTTCTTTGATATTGAGCTGAATGAGCTGCTTGTATATTCTGGAGATTAGTCCTTTGTCTGTTGCTTCATTTGCAAATATTTTCTCCCATTCTGAGGGCTGTCTTTTCGTCTTGTTTATGGTTTCCTTTGCTGTGCAAAAGCTTTTAAGTTTCTTTAGGTCCCATTTGTTTCTTTTTGTTTTTATTTCCGTTTCTCTAGGAGGTGGGTCAAAAAGGATCTTGCTGTGATTTATGTCATAGAGTGTTCTGCCTATGTTTTCCTCTAAGAGTATTATAGTGTCTGGCCTTACCTTTAGGTCTTTCATCCATTTTGAGTTTATTTTTGTATACAGTGTTAGGGAGTGTTCTAATTTCATTCTTTTACATGTAGCTGTCCAGTTTTCCCAGCACCACTTATTGAAGAGGCTGTCTTTTCTCCATTCTATATTCTTGCCTCCTTTATCAAAGATAAGGTGACCATATGTGCGTGGGTTTATCTCTGGGCTTTCTCTCCTGTTCCATTGATCTATATTTCTGTTTTTGTGTCAGTACCATACTGTCTTGATTACTTTAGCTTTGTAGTATAGTCTGAAGTCAGGGAGCCTGATTCCTCCAGCTCCGTTTTTCTTTCTCAAGATTGCTTCGGCTATTCGGGGTCTTTTTCTTTTTCTCACTTCTTATTGTGAAAATATTCAAACACATAATAGAATATATGACAATCCATGTATCCCTCACTAAATTCAATACTGGTTAACATTTTGTCAAATATCATTTTGTGCGTGTGTGTGTGTAGGAACCATTTCAAATTACCTTTAAATATTTCAGGATGCACTTCTAAAAATAAATGATAAATAAAAAGACATTCTGGGGGCTTCCCTGGTGGCGCAGTGGTTGAGAATCTGCCTGCCAATGCAGGAGACACGGGTTCGAGCCCTGGTCTGGGAAGATCCCACATGCCGCGGAGCAACTAGGCCCGTGAGCCACAACTACTGAGCCTGCGCGTCTGGAGCCTGTGCTCCGCAACAAGAGAGGCCACGATAGTGAGAGGCCCACGCACTGCGATGAAGAGTGGCTCCCGCTTGCCACAACTAGAGAAAGCCCTCGCACAGAAACGAAGACCCAACACAGCCAAAAAGATAAAAAAAAAAAAAAAAAAAAGACATTATTTTACACAGCCACCATGCTATTATCATATCTAACAATAATTTCCTATATCATCTAATATATAATCAGTCCATATTCATGATTCTTAGACTACCACCAAAATGTCTTACAATGATTTTCTTCACCAACCAAGATTCATACATTGAAAATGGTTCTGTCTCTTCAGTATCTTGCCTCTTTTCATCTTAAACATTTCCCCCCACCACCTTTTCTTTTCATGATATTGACTTTTTGAAGACACTAAGCCACATTGGAATGTCCCACATTCTGGTGTTGTCTGATCATCTCCCTTGAGGTAGTGTTTTATCTCAAGTCACTATAATAAATAGCTACATGAAAACTGTTTATTTACTGTAAAACAGTTGTGAGGACAGTACCTGGCATGACTCCAGCTCTTGATGTATGTTCTACTGTATGAGAAATTCTCACTAGGTTTTAGTACCAGGAAAGAGCTGTATCTCCCCCTACAAATGGTATTTTATTTTCTTCTGATTAGAGCTATGAAACCTACTGTCTCTCTTTTTGTTCGGGAAGTGCAGAGTGAAATTTACAACTGAGGTATACTTTAGGGTTATCGCATCTGCTTCTCCTTTTTTCCCTCAATCCTGGGCTCTATTTTGTTAAGTCTTCAAGGCTATTGTGTGTCTTTCATTGTAAATTCAAATTCTTTTTTGTTTGTTTGCTTTAAAGATTTAGGATGTAAATAAATCCAGCTGATTTCCCCAAGGTCTTTCCTTAAGTCCAAGCTAAGAGAGGAAGAGCTTGCCCAAAGGTGCTTTGGAGACAACTCCCTTCAGGGAACCAGAGGATTGCAGAAAACTTCTGAAGACCGAGCCTCTCCCGCACACAGTGTGCTCATCAAGGACGTTACGATTTAACAGTGACCTTGTCTTCTGACAGTGAACAGGACGTCTGCTCCACTTGCTAATTTCTTAAGGTGATCCTGGCTCTCCCAGAGTAACTTCTGGCCCACATGTACCTGCCACCATTCAGTTGTTCACCAAGCTCTGTGCCAGGAATGAAGAGAAAGCTGAGAAAGCAGTTATAGCTTCTGAACTATCGGGTTTAGGATGTATGGCTCTTTTATATTTCCTTGAGATCACAATAGCTCTTGATATTCAAGGACTTAAACACATAGATTAACAGGGTTATTAATCTCAGTGGAAACTTGATAGCCAGAAATATAAATACCATGAGGTCTGGTTTTAGTAGCTGCTTATTAAGTACTCATTATGTGCCAGGAATATAAGTGTATTGCCTTACTTAATCCTCACAACAATTCTGTAATATAAACATTTGTGTCAACATTTTCTAAAACAGAAATCAGAGGTTCAGGGACTTCCCTGGTGGCCCAGTGGCTAAGACTCTGCTCTCCCAGTGCAGGGGGCCTGGGTTCGATCCCTGGTCAGGGAACTAGATCCCGCATGCTGCAACTAAAGATCCCGTATGGCCACAACTAAAGATCCCCCATGGCACAACGAAGATCCCACATGCCAAGACTGAGACCCAGTGCAGCCAAATAAATATTTAAAAAAAAAAAAAAAAGGAAATCAGAGGTTCAGAGATGCTGAGTAACTTGCCCGAGTAAGTGGTGAAGCTAGGCTTTAAACCTACGTCTGTCTCCTAAACATTATATATTTATAAACATTATAAATATTTTTTAACATTATACCATATTGTCTGTGTTTTGTTCCTTGCATAGAAGAAAATTAGAGAGGAGAAAAACAGCTGCTAGACTCAAGAGTGAGGGGAAAGGGAACTATTTATTATGTTTTGATCTTCTCCAATACACATGGGGCAGGACTGTTCCAGGATGGCAGTTAGGTTAATTCTGTTTGCTTTTTATCTTGGCCCCTAGGCTGGAAGTGGCTTCTGACCACCCCAGCGGCCAGTGGCACCTGACAGTATGTGGGGCAGCAGCAACAGTATCTGGTCACACAGCCTTCCTCCAGAAGGCCTACCCACAGCCTGCTCCCCTCCACACAGGCAGAATGAAAGCATTAGCATTCCCAGACTATGACGCTTGCCAAGAACTCAAATGCTTATTCAACAGAACAAATATGGTTGAAGAGAGTTTATGATTTGATTATGTGTGTAGGCAGAGCAGCTGCCCCAGCACCCTTGATGATCTGTGCTAATGGGAGGAGTTGGGACCCAGTGTGATGCCCACACCACTTGCACTTGGAGGGGTTTTATTTGGCTCGGGAAGAGTGAGGTCAAGAAATGTTAACTTAGGGCTCCTCCTGGGCTTCAGGGAGTCCCTGAAATTCTATGCAAACTTTGTGTGTATATGGACGAGGGGCTTTAATTGTTGTCAGATTTTCAAAGGGGGCTCTGACCCCCAAAGATTAAGAATCATTACTTTGAGACTAATTCAGATAATGCTTTGTTGATTTAATATTAACTGGAGCTAATTTAAAATTAGTTTACCTTTCTGTTTGGTTATCTAGGTGGTGGGAAAATGTTAAGTAGAGTGAAAAATGTGTCATTCATTAACCAGTGGTAGTTTAATCCAGCAGTGAAGAGCCCAGGGTCTGGAGCTTTGCTGTTCTCTAGCACATGGTCTTGGGCAAGGAATTTAAACTCTCTGAGCTTCAGTTTCATCCTCTGTAGAATGGGTTGATAACTACAGTTCTACCTCATGATGTTATTATGAGGGTTAAGCAAGGTAATAAACACAAAGTCTTTAGCACTACCTAAGGTTAGCCATTATTATTATTTGTTCTATTATTTCTTATTTAACCAAGTGGAATCATTATTGGTGGCAGAGTCTTTGTGGCAAGAAGATGTGAAGGTTGTCCTTACAACTCCCCCACATGCTCAGAACAGGCTGGGTTCTCCCACGTGATCCCTCCTTTCTCCTCCCAGATCATTTAAAGCTGGCATAGTCTTAAGGCCAGTTCGAGAAACACCTTCTCAATATCTCCCAGTACATTGCCTATTCCAGCCTGGTTTATCTCTTTCTTCTTTTTTTTAATTTTTAAAATTGAAGTGTAGTTAATGTACAATATCATATACGTTACAGGTGTACAATATAGTGATTCACAATTTTTAAAGATTATACTCCACTTATAGTTATTATAAACTATTGGCTATATTCCCTCTGTTGTACAAAATATACTTGTAGCTTATTTTATACATAATTGTTTTTACCTCTTACTCCTATACTGCCCCCCCTCCTCCCTCTCCCCACTGGTAACCACTATATATCTCTATATCTCTGAGTCTGCTTCCTTCTTTGTATATTCACTAGTTTGTTGTATTTTTTTAGATTCCACGTATAAGTGATATCATACAGTATGTCTTTCTCTGACTTATTTCATTTAACATAATGCCCTCCAAGTCCATCCATGTTGCTGCAAATGGCAAAAAGTCATCCTTTTTTATGGCCGAGTAGTATTCCATTGTATACATATACCACATCTTCTTTATCCATTCATCTGTTGACAGACACTTAGGTTGTTTCCATGTCTTGGCAATTGTAAATAATGCTGTTATGAACATTGGGGTGCATGTATCTTTTTGAATTAGTGTTTTTGCTTTTTTTGGATATATACCCAGGAGTGGAATTGCTGGGTCATATGGTAGTTCTATTTTTAGTTTTTTGAGAAAACTCCATACTGTTTTCCACAGTCCATTTTAACCATTTTAAGTGTACAATTCAGTGGCATTAGGTACATTCTCATTGCTGTGCAACCATTATCACTATTTCATATCCAGAGCTTTTTCATCATTCCAAACTGATACTCTGTAACCATTAAACAATAACTCCCCTTTGCCCCCTTCCTCCAGCCCCTGGTAACCACCATTCTACTTTCTGTCTCTGTGAATTTGACTATTCTAGGTAACTCATATATTGCGGAATCAGACAACATCTATCCTTCTGTGTCTGACTTATTCCACTTAGCATAATGTTTCCAGGGTCATCCACATTGCAGCATGTATCAGAATTTCATTCCTTTTTAAGGCTGAATAGTGTTCCATTAATGTATATATCTCATTTTGTTTATCCATGCATTTGCTGATGAAAATTTGGGTTGTTTCCACCTTTTGGCTATTGTGAATAATACTGTGATGAGCATTGGTGTACGAAATCTGTTTGAGTCTCTGTTTTCAATTCTTTTAGGTATTTACCTAGAATTGCTGGATCATATAATAATTCTAGTATCCAGAGACCTGACCTTGGGTCTTCATTGTGTCCAAAGATCTATTTGCTAATGGAATGGGACAGGGAGCTGTTCTTCTATCTCCGCATCCTCAGCGGCTATGCAAATTAGGCTGCCTGTGATCCACCAATATAATGGTACCTTGTGTTTCCACTGAGCATTTACTTTGTGCTAGTTTCTGTGCTGAGTATAGTGTCTTTTGCATGACTCTGTGAGGTAGATTTGATTATTATCCCTCTTTTATAGATTAGGAAACTGAGGCATGGGGGTGTTTTAATTAATTAATTTATTTATTTATACTTTTGGCTGTGTTGGGTCTTCGTTGCTGCGCGCGGGCTTTTCTTTTTTTGTGGCGAGCGGGGGCTACTCTGTTGCGGTGCGCAGGGCTTCTCATTGCGGTGGTTTCTCTTGTTGCCGAGCACAGGCTCCAGGTGTGTGGGCTTCAGTAGTTGTGGCACACAGGCTCTGTAGCTGTGGCTCGCGGGCTCTAGAGCGCAGGCTCAGTAGTTGTGGCGCACGGGCTTAGTTGCTCCGCGGCATGTGGGATCTTCCCGGACCAGGGATTGAACTCGTGTCCCCTGCATTGGCAGGCGGATTTCTAACCACTGTGCCACCAGGGAAGCCCATGGGGGTGTTTTATAACTCTCCAAGGGCACACAGATTGCAGATTCTGAGCTAGGATTTGAACCTGGACAACATCATGGTAGCTCCCATATGTTTAACCTGTATGCAATTCTACTTTTTCAAATGGAGTGACCATTAAATTAGTCAGGCAGGAGTGAATTTATTTGCCTAGGAGAAATAAACAGCTTATGTGGGATAATTACGATAAAAATCAAAGATATAAGTGAAAAAGCTAATGTAAGAAGCCTCTGTGGTTTAACAGGACCTCTGTTGGGAGCTCCCTTCTATATCTGTGTTAAAATTTTTTTCTTAGCCTTTGTATATGAGAGGGGCCTTGTACGCTGTGTAGAGGAGCTAGTTTGCTTTCTATTTGGAAGCACAAATCCTCGATTCTACGAAGTTTTAAAGGGTAACCTAGCAGACCTACCGAAATGTACTCTAGGGTGTTGAAATTTGCAATGAAATGTATCACTAGATGGCAGTATAAATCAATTTTAAAAAATCCAACTGCTTTCTAACTCTGTATAGTAAATTAAGCTCTAGGAAAGCACCATCATTTTTGACAAGATCAGGGCAACTGTATTTAATTCAAAATGGGTTTTAATCACCTAGAAGAGAATTCACAAGCTTTTTAAAGTTAAAAGACCTGAAAAGTGTAAAGGCTTTTATAAGGAAAGCTGCTTCTAAAGTTTTAGAAATTCCTGCTTTGGAGGAAGACAAAGTTTTAAGTAAATATTTTGACTTGAGAAAGTGCATCAGCAAGGTAACATCACATCCACATACTTCTGGGATTCTTTCAGTCGGCCATCTTGGTTTGGATAAGAAGCAGCCTTTAGTCCATAATTGAAAATACAGCTGTCAATTTAGTCCTTGGGGAAGTTCCTCTCAGTTAATGCCAGAGAAAAAGCCAGTATTTAAGTAATTCAGGAAGCTAGAATTGACCCACAGGTTGGTTTGACATCTGAGCCCCTGGGCCTATCGACTTGTGGTTGAGATAATGAAATAGATCTCACCCATTAGAAGGGAATCCCCAGCTTTTTACTTGAGAGAGTGAATGGCAGGCAGTGAGAAGAGAGGTAAATGCATTTTCTCATCTCAGTTCACCAAGGTTTGGCTCTCACAGGATGAGAATTTTAATGATCTAACTGTTACCCTGCCTAGGAGAGAGAAATAATGTTTCATTTCAGAGAAGGCCTGGAGTCAAAATGGAAAACTAACTTAGAAATGGATTCTTTCTTTTTTTCTCTCCAGCTGTCATATGTAAATTATAGTCTCTTCTAGAAAGTTCACAGGGAACCAGCGTCAAAGAAATGGAATCCAGCCAATCCCTCCAAGAAACTGAAATTTCAGAACATGCCTTTCGAAAGGCAAACACAGGCTGACTCCTGCCCACAGACCATCAAGAGCCAAAGTGTATCTGAAAGCCATTGTCAAAACACGGAGTGAGGACACCCATGGTCAACAACATCTTGTGACCTTATGGGCAAATCATTTAACCTCTCTGAGCCTCAGATTCCACATTTGTTAAATGGGCATAATAAGAGCTCACAAGGGTGTGGTGAGGGCAAATGAGATGATGGATGTGCAAGCACTTGTAAGCTATATTGTGCCATCCATATATTGGCTATTATTGCTTTTGACATGTCGGCCCACCCAACCCCATTGTCACCCTTCCTCCCTTCCCCCGACACACACACACACACACACACACACACACACACACTAATGTAGACTGAGCACTGTCTTTGTTTTCTAATGCCCCACACCCATCAATCTTCACCTCTTAGTCTCCATTTCCACAACCAGAAAAATCACCTACATGGACTTTCTGCTTCTAACCTAGCCTTGCTTGACTCCATCCTGCTCACTGCTGAAGAAATAATCCTGTTAAAAACTCACTTTGATTATATATCTTTCCCCTATTCAAAAACTTTCAATGGTTTCCTATTGTCTGCAGAATAAAGTCCAAACATCAAAGTAGCTGAAATGAAAAGCCATTGACAATCTGGCTCTCGGACCTAAATAACATCAATGAGAGGGCCACACGGAAATCAGAATGTAAGTGTTAGTGCTGATAAATGCTACATCGGAGGATAGGTGATTTGGCCACAAGCGTTTGCCAGCAATTTTTTCTTCCTCCTCCTTCAATCTTGACTTTGAGAAAGTCCATCTGAGGCTTGCCTTCCTCTCTGGGGTCATTTTAAGTGAACCTTCCCCAACTTTCTATGCATTCTAGCCTCCGCAAGTTTCCTGTACTCACTCACCTGTCCTGGAGCATGCTCTACCACGATATTTATAATAGTTTACTTTTTGAGAGTTCGCCTTCTTGATGGAAGTCAGAAACTCATAACCCCCTGGCTGAACCTGATTCCTAGATGTATTTTTGATCCTCACAATGTTGGTCTGCACTGTGTTGAACAATGTACCAACTTATTGGACAATTGATATTATAAAAAATTCCATCTTATCTTGAGAAACTCAAAAAGCTAGCAACCAATCCTAGTCTCTCAGATTCAAATGGCTATGACTGACTTCTTGTAAAAGTTGTCTATATTGCTGCCTCCACCTCCTCAATTTCAACTCTTTTCCCTAATTCACTGCTCATATTTTATTTCTATTATTTCACAAAGACTGTTCTTGTCAATGACACCAGTTACCCCCATAATTTCCAAATCCAGTGGTCTCCTCTCTGCTTTGTCTTACCTGACCTTTCAGCAGCATTTGACACTTAATTACTCTTTGCTTCTTGAAATACTTTTTCCCCAGTACTTGGCTTCCATTATACCCCATGTCATGGGTTTCTCTTAGTTAAGAATCTGCCTGCCAATGCAGGGGACGTGGGTTCGAGCCCTGGTCCGGGAAGATCCCACATGCCGCGGAGCAACTAAGCCCGTGCGCCACAACTACTGAGCCTGTGCTCTAGAGCCCGTGAGCCACAACTACTGAAGCCCACGTGCCTAGAGCCCGTGCTCCGCAACAAGAGAAGCCACTGCAATGAGAAGCCCATGAACCACAACGAAGAGTAGCCCCCGCTTGCCGCAACTAGAGAAAAGCCTGTGCGCAGCAAAGAAGACCCAATGCAGCCAAAAATAAATAAAAATAAATAAATAAATAAAGTTAAAATACTTAAAAAAAAATAAATTGACTTACAAAAACTAGTCTTTAAAAAACATATTTGTTTATTTATTTATTTTTGGCTGCATCAGGTCTTAGTTGTGGCATGCAGGATCTTTCACTGTGGCACACAGGCTCTTCGCTGCAGCATGCAGGCTTCTCTCTAGCTGGGGCACATGGGCTCCAGAGCGTGTGGGCTCTCTAGTTGTGGCATGTGGGCTCTCTAGCTGTGGCATGTGGGCTCTCTAGCTGTGGCATGTGGGCTCTCTAGTTGTGGTGTGCAGGCTCAGTAGTTGCGGCACGTGGGCTTGGTTGCCCTGCAGCATGTGGGATCTTAGTTCTCCACCCAGGGATCAAACCCACATCCCCTGCATTGGAAGGTGGATTCTTAACCCCTGGACCACCAGGGAAGTCCCTCTGCCCCACTTCTAAAGTCAGCGTGGTCTGGGCTTGGTCAGGGTCCTCTTCTCTATTTGTATATTCTTCCTAAATGATCATATCCAGTCTCAGAGCTTTAAAAGTCATCTATTTTTCATGTCTACTAAATTTGTTTTGTTTTGTTTTGTTTTCTACCCTGGACTTCTCCCTAGGAGTCCACATGTCTACATCTAACTGCCTATCTAACTTGCCATCTCCTCTTGAATTTTTTTAAAAATTTTATTTATGTATTTATTTATTTTTGGCTGTGTTGGGTCTTCGTTTCTGTGCCAGGGCTTTCTCTAGTTGCGGCAAGCGGGGGCCACTCTTCATCGCGGTGCATGGGCCTCTCACTATCGTGGCCTCTCTTGTTGCGGAGCACAGGCTCCAGACGCGCAGGCTCAGTAGTTGTGGCTCACGGGCCTAGTCGCTCCGCGGCATGTGGGATCTTCCCAGACCAGGGCTCGAACCCGTGTCCCCTGCATTAGCAGGCGGATTCTCAACCACTGCACCACCAGGGAAGCCTCCCTCTTGAATTTTTAATAAGCATCTTAAACATCACAGAAAAGAGTTTTTGGAATTCCATCTCCCAAACCTCTTCCTCCTCCTCTTCTTCCTATGTCAGTAAATGGCACCACCATCTGCTCTCAGAGCAAAAAATCAGTAGCTCTCTTTCCTCATCTTCCACATTCAATCCATCAGCAAGTCTCCTATTCCCCCAACACATATCTGTAGTAGATGCTGTGACGTGCCCCTCAGAGGGGGACTAGGGGACTTATGCCCACAGCTGCTGGATGTGTTGCCAACTCACAGCCACTCTGCCCTCTCTGGAAATTGCCCTCACCTGAAGAGAGCCACCACACTCAAGGTCACACCCCTTTCCTGGGGGTAAGCAAACCATGTACAGTGACTGACGCTTGAGGCCCGACTCCTAACACAGGATGACTCTGCTGAGGCCTTCACTGAGACACAGCCAACTTCTCCTCTGCCCATCCTGCTCCCTTCCTTTCCCTGTCAAGGGAGTTGATGCTAAGAGCCCTGATTAATACACTTATTTCACCCTGATCTTTCTCAGAGTCAGCTTCCCAGGAGACCCAGTCTGCAACATCATCCCAAGTTTATCCACCTCTTTCCATCTTCACTGACTCTTCTAGTTGAAGCCACCGCCTTCTCTTACCTTGACTACTGCAATAGCCTTCCCCCAATGCCCCTGCTTCTACTGTCTCTTTTCCTCACAACTGTCAAGTTACCTTTTTAAATATTCAATTTGTTTTATCTTATTTCATTAGATAATATTTGATACAAAAATGTGATATATATGTATGTTTTGAACCTTTAATAAAAGTGAAAAATGAATGCAAAAAGAACACAATGCAGAAAACTTAGTCTGAATGTTATTCTCACTAGATGTTCAAATCTGGTATAGCACAAGTTTTGTTTATACTATTTTGCATTTTTACAAACTTAAATCACTTTGGCTCACATACTTGCTATGAAGTGTTGGCAACAAAATTCTTCAGATTCACATTGTTTGGCAGCATTATTTCTAACAGATATAGATTTACTTCCAGTTTAAGAGAAAATAATATTTACTGTTTGTGCATGGTCAAGTATATTTTAAAGATTCAGTTAGTGCTTTCATCTAAAAACTTGTTTTTTCTTAAAATGCTGACATCTTCATTGAAATATATCTATATATATGCATGCATTCCACTCAATTAAGACTTGGAACTATTGAAATTGCCTGTATACCTTTCCTTGATTATAATCCCTCCCAACTCTCCAGAAGTAATCACAATCATGAGATTTGTTTTTATCATTTCTGTACTTACAACTTTATAGTTTTACCATATAGATATTTATCACTAAACAAACAGTTTAGTTTTCCTTTGTTTTTGAGATTTATAAAAATGGAGCCATAGTGTATCTGCTGTTTTTTTTCCCACTCAAAAGTATATATCTAATATAATATAATCATTTATGTTTATATTTGTAACTTATGTTTATTCATTTCCATACTTATAGTAGTATTAATCAATTTAATAAGTTAATTATCCACATAAATAAATCCACAATTTATCTATTATCTGTTGATAAGTATTTGTATTTTCCATTTTTGTACATGTTTTTTGGTGCTTATGGGCAATAATTTCTCAAGCATACATACCTAGAAATAGAACTGATGAATTTAGTGTATGCAAATGCTCAATTTTACAAGATAACGCCAAATTATCTTTCAAAGTGATTATACCAAATTTTACTTTTACTAACAGTATGAGAAATCCTATTGCTGTAAATCATACTAGTGCTTTAAATTTATGCCAATAAAATGGACATTATCATTGTGCAATTAATTTACATTTTAAAATTACTAATGAAGTTGAGTATCTTTTCATATGTCTGCCATTCGTTTCCTTTCCTATTAAATTCCTGTACATATCTTTTGTTTGTTTTGTCCTTTTTTTTTTTGCTTTTAGGAAATTGATTTTCTAGAGTTCTTATATATTCTGTATTGTTATCCTTTACCAGTAATAAAGTTAACAAATATTTTCTCCCAGTTTGTGGCTTTTAGCTTTCTTTATGGAATATTTTCATGAACAGAAGTCTTTTATTTTAATCTAGTTGGCTTTATTATTTCCTTTATGATTTCTGTGTTTTGTTCAATAAATATTTCCCTTTTCTTAGGTTATATTTTCTTCTAAAAGTTAAATGTTTGCTTTTCACAGTTAAGTCCTTAATTCATATGGAGTAGATTTTTGTGTACAATGTAAGTAGGTATCTAATATCTCTTTTTTTCCCAAGTGGTTAACTATGAGGAACTGTGAAGGGTCTGAGATTTATCCTACTTGCAAATGAATAAGTTAGCCTGCCACAGTCTCACTGATGCTGGCAGAACACACGAGACTCCTGGGTCACAGACGAAGGACGGGATCTATTACTCATAGCACAGCAAGCAGCGTGTTGGTGTTGGTTCCCCTTGCCGTGTTTCCAGACAGAGGGCTATGAGAAGAGGGCTGGGTGGTAACTGCAGTCCAGTGGGTTATATTACAGGAGAAGACACTGAGCTTAGGGAACCTGCATCTTTTATAATGGGCAATGAGTCAGCCTGATCTTTGCCCCAGAGGGAGACATTATCTTTTTAGAGAACAATAAAAAATCTACTCTCTTGCTCTGGAGGGAGACCCTGTCTATATCCTCCCAGGCTGTTAGCTATAGAAAGAGTCTTGAAAAGATAGCTTGGAATAAAAGCAGTCAGTGTCTCTGCACACAAGACCTTCAGAAACACAAGAGGCTCATGTAGAATTGTCTCCCAACAACAACCAATTTGGGGAGAATCAGATCATAATGCTAATGAGTTTTCCTATCAGTGAATATAGTATATCTCTATATTTAAAAATATTTTCTTTCAAGTCTTTCACTGAAGTTTTATTATTTTTTCCATAAAGGTTCTATACATATTTTGCTAGATGTATTCCTGGGTATCATGAGTTAATAATATATTTTTTTGAAATTATGTTTTCTAATTGCTTGCTGTGTGATAGAGAAATACAGCTTCTTAAAAAACTTTTAAAAACTTCTAAATTGTAAAGTAAAGCATAGAAACAGAACACTAAATGAAACAAATGCAGAGCTTAGTGGATAACTATAAGATGGATACACTGTAGCCACTATCCAGGTCAAGAAACAACTTTTCCTGTCATCTCAGAAGTCGCTCTATATGCCCCATGCAGTTCACAGTTCTCTCTCTTCCCCCTAGATAACCACTATCCTGTCTTTCATAGCAATCTCTCCCTTGCATTTTTTTACCCTATAATTTAGTCTTGCCTGTTTTTTTTTTTTTTAAAAACACCTTGTTATGTCTTTTAAGTCTCTTTTAATCTACGGATTCTCCCTCCATCCTTTCTTTTCCCTACACCTCATCTGTTGCAAACTCAGTCTGTTGGACACAGAGTTCTGCAGTGTGGATTTTGCTGGTTGCGCACTCATGCTATAGTCCATCATGTTCCTGTGGCCTCTGTACTTCTTAGAAATTGGCAGCTTGATCCAGATGCTTCATCAGGCTCAGGTTTTATCCATTTATGTTCTTTTTTCAGGAAGTCTGGTTTTCACTCTTTTAAAAACATATTAGCAGCCACTGATCCTCAACGTTTAGACTCATTAATTCATTGTCGGTTGCAAAAAGATGATATTCTATTTCTACCATTTTGCTTTCATGTATTACTTTGAATAATTGTATGAGATGCCTCCCTTTGCCTACTAGTTCATTATCCATGGAACAGTTTATACAGAAAAGGCAGAAAAAAATGCTTGAGTTTTTCCCTTTTACTTCCCCAGTTTTTTGTTTTTGTTTTTTTAGAAATGTGATGTTTATATTTTGATCTTAAATCTAGTCATTTAATTAATTTCTTATAGATTCTAATAATATTTACCTGTATCTTTTATGAGAGTAATTATCATCATAAAATGATGATAGTTTCGTTTTGCTTTTCATATTCTTATCCCTTTTACTTCTATTTCTTGTTTTACTCTGCTGGCGAAGATTATGCAGTATCAACAAAGGTACTGATGGTGGGCTTATCTGTCTTGTTCTTTATTTTAAGGGACTACTTTTTACCTGTCATAATTCCAAGTAAAAGTATATTGTTTGATAGAAATTGTTTCTTAGGTAAAGGAAAATTGTCCTCATTCCTACTTTTGTAAAAATTCTTATTATCATAGACGGGTTTTAAGTTTTATCAAATGATTTTTTTTTTTTTGCATTTATCAGGCAATCATATGGTTTTTTATCTTTTAGCCTCTTAATGTGGAGATTTAAATAGATATATTTCAGAATGCTCTTCCTATTAGGGTACAGAGGGGCCTGTAGTTTTCCTTTTTCAAACTGTCCTCAGAATGACCTGTAGGACCATTGCTTCTTTCTGTTCTCTGGGTAATTGTGTACTAGATTTAAATAATCTGTTCATTGAAAGTTTGATAGTTATTTTCTTTGTGGGATGTTAACATTTTAAAAAATTGAGGTGTAGCACATAAGGAACTTTTTATTTTTAATTTTTCTGTGTCCTTATGTTTTATATGTCTCTTGTAAACAGCATATTGATGGGTTTTAAAAAATCCAATCTCAAAATCTCTCTTTTAACTAATTTTAATCTACTTCTGTTTATTATGTTATCTAATTTGGTTTTATTTTTTTCTATCTTACATTGTGCATTTTATTTGTTCTGCTTTTTCTACTTTTTTGTTTTTTTGGGAGGGCCTTCTTTTGTACTTATTTAGTGTTTTTTTCTTTCTTATTCCACTTCCCCTCATTGTTTTGAAACTATATCTTCTGCTGTTTATTTAAAATTTTTATCATTTATTTTTAACTTTCTAAAAACAGCACAGAGAATACTATACAGTGTATCCATTTTAGAGTTATATTACCTGGGTTTGAACCCAGCTCTTTGCTTACTAGCTGTGTGACCTTGGGTAAATTATTTAAACTCTGTGCCACTTCTTTTATCTGTAAACTGAGGATAACTATAGTATCTAACTCAGAAGGGTGTTACGAGGGTTAAGTGAGTTATTACGTATGTCTGGTGCATTATAAACAATCAGTTGTGAGCTATTATTCATCTATATCTCAACTCTCTTCCCAATTAATACACATTTCTTAAACTCTGATTATCTCATCCTAATTTATGTGTTATTGTTAGCCAGTATTTTAGTTGTCTTTTTTCATTCCACAAATTAATTTTTTATTATTAATTTGTACAATGTTTGTTCAGATTTATTCACATGTCCCAAATTCTTTGCTCTCTATTCCTTTTTGAATCTCAAACCTTACTTCTTTTTTAAAAAATTAATTAATTAATTAATTTTATTTATTTATTTTTGGCTGCATTGGGTCTTTGTTGCTGCACGCAGGCTTTCTCTAGTTGCGGCGAGCAGGGGCTACTCTTCATTGCGGTGCACAGGCTTCTCATTGCAGTGGCTTCTCTTGTTGTGGAGCACAGGCTCTAGGCACGTGGGCTTCAGTAGTTGTGGCTCACGGACTCAGTCATTGTGGCTCGCAGGCTCTAGAGCGCAGGCTCAACAGTTGTAGTGCATGGGCTTAGTTGCTCCATGGCATATGGGATCTTCCCAGACCAGGGCTTGAACCCATGTCCCCCGCATTGGCAGGCAGATTCTTAACCACTGCGCCACCAGGGAAGTCCCTCAAACCATACTTCTTGACTCATTTTCAGAAATTTTATCCGTGTTGGTCTATTGCTAGTAAATCCCCTTAGGTTTTGTTTATCTGAAAATGATTGTATTCCATCTTTGGTCTTAAAAAAGAGTTTTGCTATATAATATTGTACATCAACTGAAATTTTTTAAAAAACAGTTAATTAGAAAAACGAGTTTTGCTGAAACACAGTTTCAGACTGACAATTATTTTACTTCAGCACTTTGAATAAATTATGCTAATGTCTCTGGTATTTATTATCAGTCTAGAAATTGTTCTTTTGTAGGTGGTATACATTTCTCTTTGGTTACTTTTATGGTAGTTCCTCTATCTTTGGACTACACTTTTACTGTCATGCTTGAATTTACTTTTCATTTATCTTGCTTGATATCTATCATGCTTTCTATATGTGTGGATTCATATCTTTCATCATTTATGGAAAATTTTCAAACAATTTCTATTCAAATATTGTCTTTCCATTATTTTATTTCTCCTGTGGAACTCTGATTAGACACATGTATCTTCCCTGATTCTTAGCCTCTTTTCGTTTTCCAACCCCTTGGCTTTCTGTATTTCATTCTGGGAAATTTCTTTAGATTTGTCTTCTAGTTCACAACTTTCCTCTTCAATTACATCTAATTTATATTTAATTTACAAATTATATTTTAAATTTCAGGGATCATATTTTTCAATTCTAAGCATTTTCCTTCAAATCTATCTGGTTGTATCTAATGGATTCTTTATTTTTTAGAAATCACCTTTATTTCTTTACATATAAAACATGATTATATTTATTCTCTATCTAGTAATTCCAACATCTAAAATCTCTGGGACAATAAATCTGTTAATTATTTCTGATGATTCTGTCTCATGGTTTATTTGTGTGTTTAGTAATTTTAATATTGTGAGCACTTACTTTGTTGAACATAATTGGTGAGATCTGTGTGCCTGAGATCTGCCAGCTACCAGTGCTCTAGCAAGTGCTTTGATTTCTTGGTTTGGAGTTTCTTTGATCATAAGGAGAGTGTAAGATTGAATTCCAGACTAGAGGGGGCCAGTTTCATGGGTTAAAAATTTCAGAGGGTGACTATTCCTCTTTTTCTTTTTCACCCTATCTAGAATCAGTGTGGAGACAGACTTCTTGATAAGCTTCTTTGGTTTGCTAGCATGAATATTCTTCCTAGGCCACCCTTGTCTAAGGTTATGGCCATCTTCAAATGTCCTGGTCTAGGGTGAGATTCTCAAATTTAGCCCATCTACTTCCAGTGGCCCAAGGCTTAGCCTCCTCCCATTCCCTACTCTGATATATGGATTTTGCATTTGCTTACACTGCATGCTACTTTTTACTCTTTTTCTTTTTTATGACTTTGGGATTTCTCTTACTTCCTTGCAAGCCGTGTATTAAAAATAAGCTCACTGTAACAAAAATAAACAAATGGGACGTAATTAAAGTTAAAAGTTTTTGCACAACAAAGGAAACCATAAACAAAACAGAAAGACAACCTACAGAATGGGAGAAAATACTTGCAAATGAAGCGACCCACAGGGATTAATCTCCAAACATACAAATAGCTCATGCAGCTCAATATCAAAACAACAAACAACCCGATCAAAAAGTGGGTGGAAGGACTAAATAGACATTTCTCCAAAGAAGACATACAGATGGCCAACAGGCACATGAAAAGATGCTCAACATTGCTAATTATTAGCGAAATGCAAATCAAAACTACAATGAGGTATCACCTCACACCGGTCAGAATGGCCATCATCAAGAAGTCTACAAGCAATAAATGCTGGAGAGGGTGTGGAGAAAAGGGAACCCTCTTGCATTGCTGGTGGGAATGTAAACTGGTACAGCCACTATGGAGAAGAGTATGGAGGTTCCTTAAAAAACTAAAAATAGAGCTACCATTTGATCCAGCAATCGCACTGCTGGGCGTATACGTGGAGAAAACAATAATTCAAAAAGATACATACACCCCAATGTTCACTGCAGCACTATTTACAATAGCCAAGACACGGAAGCAACCTAAATGTCCATTGACAGATGAATGGATAAAGAAGATGTGGTACATATATACAATGGAATATTACTCAGCCATAAAAAAGAATGAAATAATGCCATTTGTGGCCACATGGTTAGACCTAGAGATTATCGTACTAAGTGATGTAAGTCAGACAGAGAAAGGCAAATGTCATATGATATCACTTATATGTGGAATCTAAAAAAAAATGATACAAATGAACTTATTTACAAAACAGAAACAGACTCACAGACTTAGAAAACAAACTTATGGTTACCAAAGGAGAAAGTGGGGGGAGGGATAAACTATGAGGTTGGGATTAACATACATACCCTACTATATATAAAATAATCAACAAGCACCTACTATATAGCACAGAGAACTCTACTCAGTACTCTGCAGTAACCTATATGGAAAAAGAATCTGAAAAAGAATAGATATGGACTTATAAACTTAATTACTGTGCGAACTATCTGAAAAAATAAATCATCTAACCAAACAAAAAAAAAGAATATTGCTGTCATCAGCTAAAATGAAAAATGAAGTTCCTGTTGTTTCTAAGAATAGAAATACAGTTGTTCTACATCTCTGCATGAAGTGATCACTTAGTTCCTGAGTCTTGCATATATACTTATAAATACAATCATAATAATTAAGTTTATACCAGTGTTGACAGAAATTGTCAAGAAAAATATTTTCTAGAGCTACTTTCATTAATGTAGTTTATTTCACTGAGTGGTATTCCATGGAGTGATGTGAAATTATTTCATTTTTTCTCCTTTTAATTATATCTTACTGAAAGTAAAAAAAAAAAAAAAAAAATAGATATGTGAATATGTGTAACTAAATCACTTTGCTGTACACCCGAAACACAACACTGTAAATCAACTATACTCCAATACAAAATAAAAAATTTTTAAAAATTAAAATAAGCTCATTGTAATTCATCCAAGACCTGGTAGAATAATGTGAGGAAGGCTTTTTAGAGTACCTAGGTCATACTGCTAGAAGCAGAAGCCAAGAGTAATCTTTTAAAAATGTAAGATGGTTTCCATCTCTCTCCTATTAAGACCCTCAAATGGCTTTCTCTAACACTTAAAAAATGTACCATCCATTCTGGCCTACCAAACCGGAAGCTGGTTCCTGGCACAGCTCACATCCCCTCCCTGCCACCTTGCTGCTCCTCATGAGTAGTGACCTTATTCCTGCCTTAGAGCCATTACACTAGTGGCTCCCCCTGGCTGGCTTGTTCTTATCATTCAGGTCTCACTTTAAATGCCACCTTTTCAGAGCAGTCTTCCTTGATTCACCTCCCTACTTCTGCATCTCATCACCATGTTTTAATTCCCTCTAGGGTACCTATTATCATTAACTGACATTTTCCCGTTTATTATCTCTTTTCCTACTAGAACATGAGACCTACAAGAGCAGGGACCTTGTTTGTCTGGTTTGCCACTATCCTCCCAGGGTTTAGAACAGTTCCTGGCACACAGCAGCGACTCAGTGCATATTTGGTGAATGACTAGAGCTGAGTATTGGCAATGTCATCTCTTTAGACAAGACCTAGGCTCTCCAGTGCTCCACAGTGCCCCCTACTTCCTATTATCTCCCCATCCCAGTTTGCTTTGCTCTGGTAATTTTCTTATCTCCCTGGCTCTGGAAGGTATTGAGTTTTCAATCCTTACCCATAAATGTTACTCTAATTATCTTCGACATTTTGAGAGCAGAGGCTGTGTTTTATGTTTCTTTTCTTCTTCAATGTCTTGCCTATAGTAGAAGGGAAGGAATTAAAATTCTTTGAATATTTCCTACAAGTCAAGCACCAGCACAGCACTATACCTTAATTTATAGCCTCACAACAACACTATGGGGCTTCCCTGGTGGCGCAGTGGTTGAGAATCTGCCTGCCAATGCAGGGGACACGGGTTCAAGCCCTGGTCTGGGAAGATCCCACATGCCGCGGAGCAACTGGCCCCGTGAGCCACAATTGCTGAGCCTGCGCGTCTGGAGCCTGTGCTCCGCAACAAGAGAGGCCGTGATAGTGAGAGGCCCGCGCACCGCGATGAAGAGTGGTCCCCACTTGCCACAACTAGAGAAAGCCCTCGCACAGAAACGAAGACCCAACACAGCCATAAATAAATAAATAAAATTTAAAAAAAAAAACAAAAAAAACAACACTATGGGGCCCAGGCATTACTATTTGTGTTCATTTAATAGGCGAGGACATTGAGGCTTAGAGTTGTCTAGGGTCATACAGTAAATGAGGGATCTGGCATTGGGACCTACCCAGACAACACACACTCAATATGAACTACTGTGAAAGGGCTGCTCATGTCTGAGGAACAGGTGGCTGTTTTCAATATGCAGAAGTCGAGATGGAGCAATTAACTGGATGTTTCAGAATATTTCATGTCAGGTTTTACTTAACAGTCTGGCTATTCATTTATCACTTTCATTCCACTGAGTCTATAAAGATTTAGCTTGAGGTGTATCTATACTTGGCGAGAAGAGGCTTTGAAGATGTTAATCGTGCTTTCCACATGATGAGGGTCCTGCACATCCAGTAAGTGTCTGCTGTTGACAAATATTATGGAATCTGACAGCAAGGAGATTTTCCGAAGATAGTTATTTCAGTCAAATCATCACCTGTCACTGGATCACTGGACAAAGACAGATGCTGAATATACCAAATGTGTGCCACACCACCAAACAATCTTTTAAATAACAAAATCTTATTTTTATTTTTTACAGAAATTCAGATATTCCAACAAATTTCTTTATATCCTGGACCTTAAAAAAATTACACACAACTTTTGGACGCAATACAACAGAACAGAATGAGAAAGGGAGTCACTTTTTTTAAAAAAGATAAAAACATACTTCGTATACTTAACATTTAGTGACTTACATGTGTATTACCTATGTACAAATGGTACATTGTCAATGACTCATCTTCAGAGCACTATGGTATGCTAAATTACACTTAGGTTGTATGGAAAAAATTTCTTAAAAACATCTGCATGTGGGTAGGAAGCACTTTTTCATGTTCATAAACACCACTATTAGTGTTGTAGGACTCCCAGTGGAATCTGTAATTTACATGGATTAGAGAAAGCCAATACCTTCTATTTTCATTATAGATAAAGTAGAGAGGTACCTCCCTTTAAATCAAAAATGAATTCTTGAAAAGTTGTGTGTAATTAAATTTAGTAAGCAGGGTGTTTTGAATGCAGTGGGAGAGTTAATATTTAAAGCAACAAATAACTCCCAGAACGGCTAACACTTTAGAGATAATAAGTATTCCCCTAATTTGGTTCTTTAGAAAATCCATATCTTTGTGAATTGAGTTTCACATATTTGACTGTATCTGTAATATACTTTTTAGCCATTTGAAACATAATCTCATTTATGGTGAAAAGATGTAGTACCAGAAACATTTGGCAAAACTAGGAGTGTGGTCCTAATAGAGACAGGGTAAGAGAAAACAACCATGATCTGTACCTTGCTTGATTCTTCTTGTATTATCCTCTGTCTGCTCTTCCAGTGATATATACTAATTGGATCTTAATTTTGAGTCTAAAAATGAAGGCATTCTACATGTTCATGTTTTCTGCTCAGGTATAGCACATGGTTTGGCTTACACTGATTACCACGCACATACATTTTAGCTTGTTTTCGTTCTCAAGCAATTGGCTACTTCAATATTAAATATTTTTCTGTTGTTGCGTATTGGCAGGATACGTGGTGAGGGTGATGGCGGGGGAAGCCTGGGAGCAAAAGATTGTTGAAGACAACTGATCATTTGTCACTACTTCTAAATGCCAACCAACTAAAAAACAATTGAGTTTTCTTGAAACCAACATTAGTAAACAAAAAGGCAACTTACTCCTATCAAGTTTCTTTGACCTGTATAAGTTTATATTCATTTATTTCTAAGGCTATTAAATTATTATTTATTTTGTTAGTACCACTTACTATCATTTAGAAATGGGTTTAATGGAATGGTGTTTTTTTAAAATAAAAATGAGTGCCTGTCAGTAAGGGAAAGAAAGGATATGGATTTCTGATGTTATGTATGGCAAAGAAATAGAAAAAAAGAAGGTATTTTAGATGCTATTTATAAAGTATATTAAATTCCTATGCATATATTAGGGAGAATTAGAAAAAGTGTTTATTTGATAGCAGCCTATACATTATATGTAAGCATCCAAGGTGAAAATGAGCTTTCTATATTTTTCAGAGTTCCTTGATGCTGTTTCCTGAAAGATAGGGAAATCTACGTTGCTCGGGAAACTATGATGTAAAGATGTACTTCCTGTAATATACAGCTTGATGGAGTAATAGTATATGTCAGAAACACTTTCTCAGTAATAACGTGTACAGACAGATTAAACTGAACACAGACTTGGTAAAAAGTTTGAAGCGTTACATCTCTTAACTGAGTGGTTTTAACTAATTACACAGTGACATAAATGAACGGCAGACATGGGAACCAAAGGTCATGGCTCCTATGAAAACATTCACAGGCATTTTCTAAGATGCTTCCTCCATAACTGATGCTTGATCAGCTTCTTGGCTATTGAAATAGGAATAATTTAGGATGGACTGCCTTTTTTAAAATAATCTTTAAAGGTTAAAGCTTTTTGTTTTCTGTTTGATTAAAAAAGGACAGTTTACAAACTTCGGTACATATATATTTTACATATTAATTCTAGCACATTTATATTCCTTTTCCTTAAAATATTTCCTGAATGTGATTTCTCATGAATATTATCTGCTCTTATTCAATGATAGTTTCCAATGAGCTGGTGTTTAATCCGTGATCACATCTCCTTCCAGAAAATCACTCCCATCTCTGCCGATCTAGATTTAGAAGGTGCTTTGACAGTGGATGCTTCACTCTCGCCCATATCCATCTTGGTACTCTGATCTCTCCCAAGCGTCTTCCTTCTCGATGTTGATGTACAAAAGCTGTTATTCAATTTGTTTAGCTGTTATTTGATTTGTTTTGTGCTCATTCTAGAGAATATTGGCTTAGCAGAACTGCAGAAGGGGGTAAGGGGTGGGGAAGAGAAAGACAAAAGAGAGAAAGAAGAAATGCATCATTTTCTGTCCTCAAGATTTTTGTGCATATTTGTCACGGAAAAACCACACCAACAAATGGTTCCAATGCACTTTAGATTTGTTATCAAAAAAGACTGAAAAGTTTGAGGTTTCTGGTCCATTAAACAAACAGCACAGTCTTCCTGGTGAGGGGATCCCCTGATAACCCAGACATGCATATTCCCTATGTGTGGGTGAAGATTACAGGCTGCTTTGAAAGAGCAAGGAAGAAGGCAAAATGATCCCAAGCATCATTGATTTTTCTGTCTGGCACAGAAAATGTCTCCTTGAGTATTTTCCTTTTCCTTCCAAGTTTTACTTTATTATCCAATCAACATTATAACGGCTACAAAAAGAATGATTATAAAGATGAATCATCCATGATCCAATCACCTTGAGACATGAACGGTTTTCTTCCCATGTCTCTTTCTATTTCTTATCTAAATGTGCACTTATTTGGTATAGTAGGAATCACAGTATAGATGACATTTTTAACATTATATTAAAAACATTACATTTCCTGCGTTTGCACTCTGCATCATCAGCATCAGTTTCTCATGACTGCACAATATTCCATTCCATTCTCATTCCTCTCCAGTCCACGCTCAATATTACATTCTCAGGGATTTCACAAATGTCAGATATGTAGGTAGGTTTCTGTTTCTTTTGTTATTATCAGTAATGAATATCTTTGCATATAAAACTATGTGTTCTCTTAAATTCTTTCTTTAGGACAAATGCTCAGGGGATGGCTGCTTTTCCTTTTCTCCAACATATTAGTGACTGTGCCTATATTGATAGAGACCACAAACAGTATGATCGACTCTATTCTTTGGATGATTTTCATAGACTTTGGCACTGTTAACCAGGGCTTAAGGGCATGTTATATATTGTGAAGATCGGTCAGTGCACCTAGTTGGCCAGATTGGGGCTGAAAGAAAACAGCCTGTTGGGTTTTGCATCACAGAGCACTTAGAAACACAAATTATAATAAAACAATTGGCTCATTATTCAGTTTTAGTCCTCGTTTCACATCTCAAGATAAGATTATGCTTTTTGAATAAGTGCTAGGGAAACCTCTGATTCTGTCGTTGTTTCTAGAATTTATCCCCTTGTTGTTTTCCAACATGCTTTAAAAAATTTTAATGCACTTTTTGATTTTTAACGAACTTCTCTCAGTGAGAGAAGTTGCTGTAATGTACCCAGACTACACAGGGGATAACTGAAATATGATCATGTCATAATGATGATTAGTCTGTAATGATTCTGTGAGCTTGAATCACGCTGGCAGAGTGATTTCTTCAGATAAGCAACATAAGCAAGCCATCCGTGGATTTTACACAGTGCTACAGGCACTTCTGAACTTTGTGTGGTCTCTGTTGCCTTGTCATGGAGGTGCTCTTGCTCGATGGAATCCAAAGTTGGGCTTGTGGGTCCATGATTCCACTACTCCAGCATAATTCACTCACTCTGCATAATTTTCTATTTAAAATCCACAAAGCTGCATGCCTGGGTTTTCAAGTAAGATTTGTGAAAGGTGCTAGTGGGGGAGGGGGAGGGGGAGGAGGAGTGGGGTTGTAAGTGTAGGAAGGAGAACAGGGAAATCGGCGATGAAAAGTGGCCGTGCGTGTGGAAGAGAAGGTAGTCCCGGGAAGTGCACTTCTCAGGACTATACCTGTGTGATGTAGGGCAAGAGGGAGGCCAGAGGGAGTCCCCATTGTCTTGAGGTTTGCAAATGAATAGACCCCTGATTTCATGATAGAAAAGCCTGACGTGGTGTGAACCATTTGTTAGCATCTCGGAAACAGAGACTCCCGCTTTCTCTTTCCCCAGCTCTAAGCTGCCTGATTTGGCTTTATAACATCCCATTGGGCTGGGAAGAGAGCAAACAGGGGTGGAAGGGCTTTAGATCAGGGCTTTAGTTCTGACACCCAAGCCTGGGGAGAAGGGAGCTTCCTACAGGGTAGGCACCTCCCTGGGAAGATCCTGAGCCTTCTTGTAGGAAGGGAACCTCTGTGGCCAGTCTCACAGGGTTTCCTGTTTATGCCCCACCATCTGGGCCCATGGCGGAGGAGCAGACCAGGACAAGTCATTCATCACCAACCGTTCCCGGATCTGCTTTGGTCTTGGGTCACGGGTAGCCTCCGGGTAGCCAAATGCCTCACTGGATCCCTCGTTGTCATCTCACCATCGATTACTCAGCCCTTCCTTCTTTCAGTTCTCTTCTTTGTTGACCACTATCCACATTGGGACTATACTCCCCAGTACTGACCTTGGGTGGGGAGCTGAAGAGTGAATGGGAAAAGAGAGAGTGAAGACTGCAAGCCAGGCCTGGACTAGGGGAGGCAAGTGGGGATCCTCGGGTGTGAGATTTAAGGAGGCGCTCACTCTCAGGGTCGTGCCAATGCAGGGCGAGGGCCTCCTTAAATTCTGCGTGCTAGGCTCCTCATCTGCCTCACCCTAGCCCCGGTCCTGCTGCGAGCACGGGCTGCCCTGTAGGAGGCCTCCTGGGAAAGCTGGCTGGGCTGGGGCTACTCAGACATGGCTCCCACTGTGTATTCCTTCTTCCTAGTGCGCGACGCCACCACGCAACAGGAACCCTGGGGCATGTGAGAATTCTGCAGCCTGTGCCAGGCTAAAAGAACCAGCACCTGTGTTCCAGGGTTGATCAGAACACCAACACTCCTTATACAAGACCAGGACAACACTTTGCCAAAGGAGTACAATTAGAATTCTACAGCAATCACTTAAATGGCCTGCACAAAGAATTTTCCACCTGAAAGCTTGGAAGGGGCTAGCCCTTCAAACAGACGTGTGAAGCCAGCAGGTGGAATAGGATAAAGGGCAGGGTTTCCCTCTCCAGATGTTACTGTCACTCCTTCTGCCTAATAATTCTGAGACACCAGGGCCGTTTGCAGAATTTGGTGGCAGCATTAGCATGGTTACACTGTGATCTTCGCTTTGTAAAACATTCTGCTTTTTTCAAAACTTTTGCTAACATTTCCCACGCACCATTGACGTTGCATAGCTCAGGGGAGGCGATTTAAAAGCTGTCATCTTCTCCCAGGTTTGTACAGAGCAGGGCTGAATAAATAAGTCATTCAATGCTGCTGTGGATCTTTGTTCAGCCGGGTTTGTCCTTGTAACACGTCATGGGCTCCGAGTCGCCCATGTTTCATTTCCAAAGGGCTCTTTGCAAACCCTTTACGAAGCTGTCATTTGAATCGCTGCTCATGAGAGCAGCATTTATAACGGCCACATTGTCCAGGCTGTCTAAATGCTGTGGTGTCGCTGAATTTTCTATGTGTTTGCCGGCTTTGAAAGGTCTCCTGTGATCTGCTTCTGCGTATTGTTCCTATCCGACCTATTCAGTTAGGGCTTGGAGCTCCCACTGTCAGGAGAGCTGAGGGGCAGGCACTGTCTAAGTGAGAAAAATGCTTCGTGGGGGTGGTCAGGCTTTTAGCAGAATAGCTTGCTGAATCTTTGTTGTGAAAATGAGTAAGGGCGGAATTCCAGGCCATTTTTTCTCATCGGCTATACAAGCTTAGTCATTTTCTCTCACTCTATTGTTTCAAACTGTGCCCACCTCTGATAGTGCCTTCTGACACCCTTCATCTCTGGGAGGTTGAATACAGTCCCCTGGAAATAACATCTCACCATCTATACTCTCAGGTGGTGTAGACAGGATCTGCCCCACAGCGGGTGTGGCAGGGTAGAGCTGGCTGCAGATTCTCTGCCTTTCCTCTCCTTGAGAGATGGGGTCTATGCTCCCCTCCCCTTCAATCTGGGCTTTAAGAGTACTGGTGGTTTATTTTTTAACGTGGTAAAAGAAAAACACATAAAATATAATTTACCGGGGCTTCCCTGGTGGTGCAGTGGTTGAGAATCCGCCTGCCAACGCAGGGGACACGGGTTCGAGCCCTGGTCTGGGAAGATCCCACACGCCGCGGAGCAATTAGGCCCGTGAGCCACAACTACTGAGCCTGCGCGTCTGGAGCCTGTGCTCCTCAACAAGAGAGGCCGCGATAGTGAGAGGCCCGCGCACCGCAATGAAGAGTGGCCCCCGCTCGCCGCAACTAGAGAGAGCCCTTGCACAGAAACGAAGACCCAACACAGCCGAAAATAAATAAATAAATTTATAAAAAAAAAAAAAATACAATTTACCATCTCAACCATTTTGAAGTTTACAGTCCAGTAGTGTTCAGTATATTCACATTGTTGTGAAACAGATCTCCAGGACTTTCCATCTTGCAAATCTGAAATTCCATACCCATTACACAACATCCCCCTTTCTCTTGGTAACATACCCCCATCCCTTAGTAACCACCATTCTGCTTTCTCTTTCTATGAATTTGATGCCTTTAGATAGCTCCTTTAAGTGGAATCATGCAGTATTTGTCTTTTTGCAACTGGTATATATTTTACTTAGCATAATGTCCTCAAGGTTCAGCCATGTTGTAACCTGTGACAGGATTTCCTTCCTTCTTAAGGTGGGATAATATTCCATTATATGTATGTACCACACTGAGTTTATCCATTCATCTGCTGATGGACATCTGGGCTGCTTCCACCTCTTGGGTATTGTGCATAGTGCTGCTATGACGTGGGTGTGCAAATACTTCCTCAGGACCCTGCTTTCAATGCTTCTGGATATATACCCAGAAGTGGGATTGCTGGATCACATGGTAGTTCTGTTTTTAATTTTTTGAGGAACCTCCATACTGTTTTCTATTGCACCATTTTACAGTCCCACCTACGGTGCACAAGGTTTCCAATTTCTTCACATCTCTCTGACACTTGTTATTTTCTGCTTTTTTGAGACTAGCCATCCTAACGGGTGTGAGGTGATATCTCACTGTGGTTTTGATTTGCATTTCTCTGATGATTAGTGATGTTGAGAGCCTTTAGAGAACTGGCAGTTTCTGATTCCCCTGCTGGAGTGACCACATGGAGAGGCCTTGGTAGTATGTGGAGAGGGAGGATGGCCTGGCTGAGCCCACCTTCCCAGCCATTCCTGCAAGGGCCCCCCCTATGCATGAAGCCTTCTTGGACCCTCCATACTACTGATCTACCTGCCAAATGCCACAAAGTGACCCTAGTTGATGCTACATGGAGCTGAAGAACTGCTCAGCTAAACCCTTCCCGAATTCCTGATCCACACAATTGTGACATATAATAAAACTGGTTGTTAGTAGCCATCCTAATGGGTGTGAGTTTTTTCAACAAAACTTTGACAAAGTTTTAAGACACTAAATTTTGGGATAGTTTGTCATGCAGCAAGAGATAACTGGAACAGTGGGCAGATGCCCTTTCTCTGCCTGTGGTTTGGATTTGCTGCATTAAATACACTGTAAATGACATGAACAGCTAGACAGCTGGCACAATGCTCACAGGTCAGGAAGAGTGCGCCATCTTTGGCTTGTGCGTCATCTTTGGCTTGTGCGTTCCTTCCTGACACATAATTTCTAGAGGAGCAATACCTGAAACCCCGTCCTCCACCTACTGGTCTATCCATAGCCTCTCTTTGGGCAATCATTGGTTTGTCCCTCAGGTGGTCTAACTGTAGGGCATTAGGATCTGTGCTGAAAATAAATGCATGCTCACAACATACTTTTGGGCTGAACTAAGGCCTAACACTGATTGTTGCAGGTTGATTAACACCAGCACTGTAGCTGATGAGAAGGTCTGAATTCGTTGTGATTACACGTATCGATATATGCCCACTGCTCATCTTTACTTGCAGGCCACCCTCCCACTCATCAGTCCCCATCAGCACGCTCTCTGGCCCCTGACTGCAGTGATGCGAGAAAACAGTGAGACGGGAAGCTACACACCAGTTACCAGCCCTTCGATATTCTCTAATGCCTTTTTACACCAACCAGAAAGGTAACACCAGTACTTCTTTCTGGGCTTTATAATTCAGCTTGCATCCACATTCTTAGTTGCTTGCAGCCTGGACTTTTCAATGGGCCTGGCTGTGACTGTACCTGCTAGGTGGCATCTATAGTTTCAGGGCTGGTGCCAGAGGCAGAGGGACGGGGAGTGGGCAGAAAAGGAAAGGAGGACGAAGTATTATAATCTTTGGCTCTTTTCACGTAGGACCAGTGAGTATGTTTACATTTTTAGAACAGAAAGCAAGATACAAAATAGAAATAACTTACTCCTGAAGACTGCCACCACCCTACCTGTCATAGTTCATTTTGGTTTCTTTCTATCATATTTCGGTTTATTTGCTTCATAGCACTACACATGATCTGTAACTATCTCATGTATTTTCTTCTTTTCTGCCTTTCTCCCCCTTGAGAATGTGAGCTCCAGGACATCAGCACCTCCTCTGTCTTGCTCATGAGTGCACCGCCAGCTCCCAGTCCTGAGCCTGATGGCAGGTGATCAACAAATACTTGCTGAACGAATGGAAGAATTAAGAAACAGAAGAGCATCTCCCTCTCCCCCGCCAATAATCCACTAGGTCAGTGCTTCTCACACTTCAATATGTTTAAGAATTGCCCACGTAGCTTGTTAAATATGCAGATTTTGATTCAGCAGGTCGGGGTGAAGCCTGGGAATCTGCATTTCTAACAATCTCCCAGGTGATGCTGCTGCTGGTCCCACACTCTAAGATGCAAGGCCCTGGAATGAGCTCCCTGAGGAGAGACTGCGTCCTATTCATCTTTGTACTCTCAGCTCAGTGATGTGCTTGGTATGTAATAAGTGCTCAAAAGTTGTTTGTTGAATGAATGGCTGAAACCAGCCAGTCACAGGAATCTATGAAAAACCCAGCAAAGCAAATCTTGAGAGACCGGTGGAGGTACTCAGTGACCTGAAACCTCAATGTGGACTTCTTGGGGGCTTTCAATTCCTTCCACCTCCATTAAAGAGCTGGGCAGAGGGAGCCGAGGCGGGGGAGGGGTTCTCCCATCCTGAACCTACAAATAGAGATTTTAGCACTTGGTTGTCACAATAATTTTTTTAAAAATATAAATACATAGAGAGGTAGCTAAGAAATGAAAAATGTACACAACCTGAGACAGACCTAGTACATTTTCTTTTTCCTTTCTTTACCTAGCTTCTCCTATTTTTTAGCCTTTATATTCTCTGCCTTTCTTTATCTCTCTTTTTCTTTCTGTCTGTCTCTTCCAACTTCATTTCCATCTGACATACTGATTTGAACACAGGAGAGTTGGAGGATAACTGTTCAAATTGTTTTTCTGACTCCTCACGCAAAGCTTTGCTGAGACGGGGCTGAAAATGGCCTAAGGATCAGGTCCTGGTGACCTTGCACTATTCCTGTGTGCAAGGGACAATTCACCCTTGACATCAGGCACAACACTATCTCATATGACCTTTCCTAGAAAATAAATAATTCATGAGGAGGAATTTCGATTGTTAATTCATGAACATCTCTTTTGTCTTCTTCCTCCCCTTGCCCCCCTGAAGGAATACTGTAGAATCTATTAAAAGCAAGGAAACAGGCACAATTACTGGTAGGCTCCCCCCAGCATGTTGAGAATAGAATGTGGTGCTGACTTATCAGTCCTAACAATATTCACCGTCCGGTTTTAACAGGAAGCCATTCCGCACTTTACACAGGTTGAAAGGCTTTTAATAATGAAGTCCAAAGACACGCCCGTCAGAGGGGGAGAGTGTAGTACCCTCATTCTTAGTGTATTTCACGAGAACTCATAGATTGGGTGTCAATCTTACTACATCATCCCTGCCTTAGTGACTTCTAAGCACTCTTCCGTGCACAGAAATTACAAATTTTTCATAATTGTGTTGCCTTTGCATTTCATGAACTATCCTGAAAACATGTGTGTAATGGGTTATATCTTACTCGGCCCTACAAAAATGTGTAACTTCATTCTGTCTTTGCAGATTGCCTGTGATGTGCACCACATTCTGGTTTAATGCTTATTCAATAATAAAACTCTTTTCCTTTTCTACTACTTTTATGGAGAGATTTTCTGGGTTGGGGGAAGATTTTGTTTTTAATCATATTACCCAGACAATGTATATTGATATATCTCTATTTGTGCATCTAAATGCTTTCTTTAACGCCTGTCCTCTTTTAGGACAGAAGTTACAATAGGGAAGGAAATGTCTTTTGAAAATTTCTCAGAGAGTGCTAGAATCAGTTTTCTTAAAAAGGGCTTTACTAACAATTACCTATTAAAGCCCAAATGATGCTCCCCTTTCTTCTTTCTAACTACTCTACAAGCTTCTATGAAATTATGGTAAGGCACAACTCTTTAAAATCATAAACTCATCCTCTCCTTCAGGAAGTGGTGAGGCTTTTGTTTCTTAGGATGTGGACCTATGGTCTTGAGTGAGTCTTTAGCAGACAGAGTTCAAGATCATGAGGCTTCACATGCGTTTATTACCACAAATTTAACAGTCTTGATCCTAATTATCCATATGGGTGTGGGTTGTAATGAAATAAGACATTCAAGTATGATGTATGCTTCCTCTCTAGACCAAAGGGAAGTGGACCACAGAGTCCATAAGGCAGTTTATAATCAAGATCTAATTCACACACACACACACACACACACACACAGTAGCCCCTGTCAGAGGAGAAATCAAGAACTAATGCATTTGCAACATGGATGGATGTGGAGGGCATTATGTTAAGTGAAGTAAGTCAGACAGAGAAAGACAAATACTGTACGATATCACTTATATGTGGAATCTAAAAAATACAACAAACTAGTGAATATAACAAAAAAGAAGCAGACTCACAGACATAGAGAACAAGCCAGTGGTTGCCAGTGGGGGGTGGTGGTGCCATATAGGGGTGGAGGAGTGGGAGGTACAATCTACTGGGTGTAAGACAGGCTCAAGGATGTGTTGTACAACACAGGGAATATAGCCAATATTTTGTAATAACTGTAAATGGAAAGTAACCTTTAGAAATTGTATATATATAAAAAAAGACCTAATGCACTTAGCAAATGTGTAATCCATCACTGATTGGCTGACATCAGTTAGCCACAAATGACACAGCGGTACGGCAGGGACAGAGAACAGCTGAATTGCAGAACATTAGAGCTTTTTAAAATGCAGAAAGGAGTGGACTGTTCTTCAGCATAGAACTTTGTAGAGGTGACCCTTTGCTGTCAGATAAATCCATGTGCTCAGCACCGCCCAGGAGGCCTCCCGTGGCCTCACCACCACAGCCTCTCCTCATGGGTTCCCCACTTCAGACTGTGCTCTGGCCTGCTGAATCTGACCTGCGGGTCTCGGAAGGAACTCTCCGGGCCTCTGCCCCTTCTGCCGAAATGCCCTTTCTCCAGTTCTCTAAGTGCCGAACCCCTCTCATGTCTCACATCTCATCTCAAAACACTAGTCCTATAGGATTAGGGCCCCACCCTTATGACCTCATTTAACCTTAATTACCTCCTGAAAGGCCATATCTCCAAATACAGTCATACTGGGGGTTAAGGCTTCCACGTATGAATTTGGGGGGATACAAGTCAGTCCATAACAATGCCTAAGGCTCCTTTCAAGAAACATCTGAGATTTGCTGAGCATCTGCTGTGCACTGGGTGCCTGGGACACAGGGGACTATCAGAAGCAGCCCTTGCACTCACAGAGCTCACTGTCTAGCAAGACTAGGCAGGCTGGTTTAATGGATGACTGGCGCAAAATGGGGACCAAATGAGAGAAGGGACGGGTCAGAAAATGCCAGGAGAAAGAAGAGAAAGTGACACCAGGGGTGTGCTTGCATGTAAAAAATACCATGTGAGGACACAGAAAGAAGACGGCCACCTGCAAGCCAAGGGGAGAGGCTTCAGGAGAAATCAAACCTGCCCACATCTTGATCTTAGACTTCCAGCCTCCAGAACTGTGAGAAAATATACTTTTGTTGAAGCCACCCAGTCTGTGGTATTTTGTTATCGAAGTCCTAACAGACTAAGACAGGTGTCAACAAGGCTAACCTCCACCCCTCCCCACCCCCCTTTTTTTTTTTTTTTTTTTGCAGGTAAGCACTCTGAGACCTAGAGAAATGAAATTGCCCAAAGTCATCCAGCTAGTTAGCTGAAGACTTGAATTAGCCTTCTTCTGACCTAGAGTGATGTTCTTTCTCCACTAGTTTTTCATTTTTTCTCCCCAGTGAAACACTTTTTTCAAGTGAATCTTTTAGGAATTCCAGTTCTACACATGAAACAGAACTCAGGGCAGCTGCCCCAATCAAGGGCCCAGAACCCCACTCTGCCCAATCTTTCCCCTCTTCCCCTGTCCCTCCTCTATATCACACCTCTGCAGATCTCCAAGGATTCATGGAATCTAGTGTGAAAAGTACTGCTGTACCCCACGCTGCCTCCTCCATACAATGTCACACATCTCTCAATTTGCCATGCTCTCTCTCACTGATGTAAGGCATTAGAAACCTGTTCTGAAGTAGGAAAGCCAACTGGGTCAGTAGAAGATAAGACAAGGCAGCCAGAGGATGGATGACTAGGATTTATGAGATGGAAAGGTCACTGCAGTTGATTTGGCTCTGTCCTGGGGAGATGGTAAAGACCTCAACAAGTACAGCAGAATCATTCAGAAACCAGGTGTGCCCCTACCCTGGTCTGGGACTCATTTTCTAAGCAAGCAATATCCAAAACATACACATGGCTTCATTCCAAGGTGTACTGATGTTACAGTAAAGGCACTTTGCTGATGACCGGGGGAGAAAATCCCATGGCCTTGGGGATCTCTGCCGCAGAAACCGGGCTTTGTGAATGCTATATGGCCAAGAGCAGTGCCTCCTCTGGACCTTCTTGGATCTCAGTCACCTGGGTATTTGTGAATATGCAGATTCCAGAATCCCAGGTAGACCTACTGAGGCAGTATCAAGCCCCCCATGTGTACATTCAAATTTAAGGTTAGCACTTGGGCTTTGGAATCAGAGGAAAGTTTGAATCCTGGGTCGTCCACTTCTTAGATGTGGCCAAGTCATTTTACTTGCTATAGCTTTGGCTTTCTCATCTGTAAAGTGGATGTAATACCTATTTTACAAGTTTGTTTTGAGAAATCAAGGTCAGCATTAAATCCTCATCCTCCCCAGGGGAGAGAGAGAGAAGAGAGGAAATAGAGTCGAATTGAGAAAAGCAGTTTCTAAGACTTTCCTGTGAAGTTTCTCCTATTTTGACAAATAATAAAATAAGAAATCCACATAGTTTCTTAGTGCTTATTTGGAATTAAGCACTTTAAAATAACCCTTGAGGGTTTTATAGGCACTAAGGATAACATCCAAGTGCTGGAAATACAACTCCACTGGGGTAAGCATTTGGCTGGAAGGAGGAGGGAAGGAGGCAGCAGACTTAACCCCGGGAGAGGCCTGTTTGCTATTTTATGGACGTGGTCATACCCTGAGTCATACCCCAGTCAGAACATCTCCCCGAAAAGCTTAGAAAGCAGCTGTGGTCCTTGTTCTCTGTAAGACTACTGGCTGGGATTTTAAGGTTTCTCTATGATGATAAAAGCTACCTTTATTGAACACTAACTGTATGCCAGGCATGTACTAAGTGCTTTACATCCATTATGCTATTCAATCCCCACAAATACCCCTGTGGCAGGTAATATCATTAATTCCATTTTACTAGTAAGAAAATGAATTCAATGGTTATGACTTTGAGTAGTATACACCAATAAAGATAACAAAGAGCAAAGGCAAACAAGATCCACCTCTGTTTTCTTGACCATTGTACTTTGATATTACTTCCCCAGACATGTCTGAGTCTTGAGACAGTCTTGCCTGTCACTCTACTCCTTTCTCTGATCTGCACAGATGAGACTGGGGTCTCAGTTAATACCAGGTTGTGAGTGTAAAGTCCAATGAATGGCATTTAATAAATATTTGTAAAAAATGCTCTGAATATACTATCATAACAACAGAACAAAGTTGTACACATAAGATTGTTTATTATGGCAAAAAATTGAAAGTAAGTGTAATGCCACAATAGGAGATTGGATAAATAAATTGTGGTACTTTCCTACAACCATTTAAAGTGAATATAGACTGACAAAGTAATCTTGAGAAAGAACAGAGCTGGAAGTATCATGCTCCCTTACTTCAGACTACACTACAAAGCTACAGTAATCAAACAGCATGGTACTGGCACAAAAACAGAAATATAGATCAATGGAACAGGATGAAAGCCCAGATATAAACCCATGCACTTATGGTCAATTAATCTACAACCAAGGAGGCAAGACTATACAACGGGGAAAAGACAATTTCTTCTATAAGTGGTGCTGGGAAAACTGGACAGCTACATGTAAAGGAATAAAATTAGAACATTTCCTCACACCATATACAAAAATAAACTCAGAATGGGTTAAGGGCTTAAATAGAAGACTGGAAACCATAAAACTCCTAGAAGAAAACATAGGCAGAACACTCTTCCACATAAATTGTTAGCAATATTTTTTTGGATCTGTCACCTAAGGCAAAGGAAACAAAAGCAAATATAAACAAATGGAACCAAATTAAACTTAAAAGCTTTTGCACAGCAAAGGAAACCACTGACAAAATGAAAGACAACCTACTGAATGGGAGAAAATAATTGCAAATGATATGACCAATAAGGAGTTAATATCCAACATATATAAAGAGCTCATACAACTCAATACCCAAAAAACAAACCACTCGATTAAAAAATGGGCAGAAGTCTTGAATAGACAGTTTTCCAAAGAAGACATGACGAGCAGGCACATGAAAAGATGCCCCAAATCACGAAGCATCAGAGAAATGCAAATCGAAACCACAATGAGATAATCACCTCACACCTGCCAGAAATGGCTATCATCAAAAAGACCACAGATAACTAATGTTGGCAAGGATGTGGAGAAAAGGGAACTCTTGTATATTGTTGGTAGGAATGTAAATTGGTGTAGTCACTATGAAAAACAGTATGGAAGTTCCTCAAAAAACTAAAAATAGAACTACCATATGATCTAGCAATTCCACTCCTCGGTATGTATCTGAAGAAAATGAAAACACTAATTCAAAAAGATACATACACCTCAATGTTCATAGCAGCACTATTTACAATAGCCAAGATATGGAAGCACCCTAAGTGTCCATCAATAGATGAATGGATAAAGAAGTGGTATATACATACAATGGAATACTACTCAGCCATAAAAAGAATGAAATTTTGCCATTTGCAACACCACGGATGGACCTGGAGGGTATTATGTTAAGTGAAATGAGTCAGACAGAGAAAGACAAATACTCTATGTTATCACTTATATGTGGAATCTAAAAAATAAAACAAACTAGTGAATATAACAAAAAAGAAGCAGACTCACAGAAATAGAGAACAAACTAGTGGTTGCCTGTGGAGAGAGGGAAGGGAGGAGGAGCAAGATAGGGATAGGGAGTAAGAGGTACAAACTACTGTGTATAAAATAAGTACGCTACAAGGACATACTGTACAGCACAGGGAATGTAGCCAATATTTTATAATAACTTTAAATGGAGTATAATCTATAAAAATTTTGAATCATTATGTTGTACACCTGAAATTAATATTACAAATCAACTATGCCTCAATTAAAAAATTTAAAAAGTAAAATGAATGTAGATCTATATTAAATGAGTGATATCCATGACATATTAAATGAAAAAAGCAGGTTATTAAATAGCATGTATAGTGTGATTCCATTTGTGAAAATAAAACACATTTATATATGCATGGGAAAAAAAACGTGGAAGGATCTACCCCATAATGTGCTAATTAAGCTCTGAATGACAGATTTATGTGTTTTTCACTTTCTGTATTGTCTGTTTTGTTTTTTTTTTTACAATGAGCTGAGCATGCATTACTTTTATAATTAGAAAAAAATATGCTATTATCATTTTGGAAATTAAATGCCTTGAAAAGAAAAGGAAATTGAACATTCTACCATCTTCATAGTCTTCATGAATTTGTGTTTGTTTCTCCAAGAGGGAGATTAGGAGATGGTCTGAAACTCTGAGCACACCATAGGGATAGCTATGTTTGTATTTCTAAGCATCCCTTTTGCTACCTCCACATATACTCAATATATTTTTCAATATATCACTCAATACATTCTTGATGAATGAATGAGCACTGGAAAGAAAATCTGTGATCGATATGCAAAGTATTGCCAAAGAAGCACAATTTCATAAGGACTGGAAGGAGCCATAACAATGGAAAAGAATAACTTTCCATTTCTTTTTCTTAGATTCCTGGTAGCAGGATTAACTTGTGTTCAAAGTAATTCCATGAATGACTTTACATCCTAGAATCGAGGCAGACCAGGGTGGTAATTGTTTAAGTCACTGTAAGAGCTGCTCCCAACAGACGTTTCCCATCAACCTGTCTATACTATATCTCTCTTCTTCGTTATTGTTGCCTTTGGAGGCTGTCACAGATAAGAGGGCTGCCATGCCATTTCTCCTTTGTCCAGTACAGGTTCACTATAATAGAACATCCTTCTTTCACAGATAGGGAACAGATTTCTGGTTCTTAGAAAGGCTTCTTGGGCTTCCCTGGTGGTGCAGTGGTTGAGAAGCTGACTGCCAATGCAGGGGACAAGGGTTCGAGCCCTGGTCTGGGAGGATCCCACATGCCGCGGAGCAGCTAGGCCCGTGAGCCACAATTACTGAGCCTGCGCGTCTGGAGCCTGTGCTCCTCAACAAGAGAGGCCGCAATAGTGAGAGGTCCGCACACCGCGATGAAGAGTGGCCCCCGCTCACCGCAACTAGAGAAAGCACTCGCACAGAAACGAAGACCCAACACAGCCATAAATAAATAAATAAATAAATAAATAAATAAATAAAAATAAACACGAATCCTGTAATCTTTAAAAAAAAAAAAAAAAGAAAAAGAAAGGCTTCTCAACCTCCAAACAGACTTTGCTGATTTTATTTGTGATGCAGGGGAATGGGTCTTGGTCAATACAAAAGAAAGCCAATTCAGTGACCATTCTAAACAGACTCAGTTTGGCAATTAGATGTCTCTGATGTGAGAGGAAAGTTGAGGTGTAAGTAGGCAGGGCACCAGATCAGCAGAAAGGCTCAAGAGATTAACCCTGACAGTTGCAACAGGTGCTACAGTAGCCGAAGCAGAAATAAATTATCTACTATGTCACATAAAAAGACTAAACATTCAGTGGCCACCCACTCTGGTCTGTGGCAGGCATGATGCAAGGTGAACAGGGGCCTGGCTGGTAAGCTTCCTCACCCCTCGTCCTGTCTGTTCTCATCAGCCTTTGAGGCAGGGAAGCACAAGCAGTACCCTCACAGGCATTCCTGGGGGCCACATTCAATCTCTATTTCAGACAAAGGAACAAAGTGCAGAGGTGGTCCTCACAGCCCACCTAAACCTGCTCCGCTGCTGAAGGCGGTTTTGGCAGAGCCTGGCTTCCCTCCTGGTCCTTCCGGGCCTCCGGCCTGAAATCCCTTCCTGCTAGCAGTTTATCTCAGCACTGGGCACTGAAGTTTGCACCACCAAGTGTTCAGAGCCCACTGAGGGGGAGGGGCTGTCAGTTACAAAGGGACAAACATACACCCAGTTTAGCCACTTAGTTGCAGCCCCTCCATACAGACATCAAGCCAGGAGCTCTGGGGCAGGGCTACTGCTCCAGGCAGTGACTGGATAGTTTTTCCTGAGCTCTACAGGGAGTTGTAGTGTGGGGAAGGGAGAGGATGGAGCCCAGATTAAGATGAACAGCTCTGACAGCCCGGTGATTACTCAGAGCCTGCCTCAGAGTCTCTTCTTGCTCTGCAGGGAAGGGGCATAAGAATGCCCCCAGCATTATTCTGCTAAGCTGTAAAACAATTCTTCTTAGATGTTTCCTGATTCAAGGACTGAATGAGGAGAGAAGACCAAAGGAAAGAACACCTCTAGGAAATATAATTAGAATTGCTCCTTAATAAGAAAAACTGAATTGAACTTACTTAATTTTGAGATGTGTTACCATATACCAGGTAGAGTGTAGCAGCTTGAATTTTTAAAATTTTCTATTTTATCAAGGCAATATAGTGCATTATTGCTAAAAAAAATCAAACCATACAAGTGATCTTGTGATGAAAGTCACCCCTGCTTCATCATACCCAGTATGCTTCTCATACCCAGTCTTACTCCCCCAAGACAATCTCCTTTAATAGTTTGCAATTATACTAGTTACTTTGGTAGTCAAAATCATATGCTAATATTCCCCTATTTATACTATATCAATTTTTGGATGATTCTATTGAATCGCCTTTAGAAAAAGTGAGGATTTGCCTCCACTACTCCTCACCTTCTTTCCCTCCCAATTTTGAGTTGGTTGCCTTAAATACTATGTATACCTTTACCTCTTTTTCTTGTTCTCTCTTTCTTTCTTTTAATTGAAGTACAGCTGATTTACAATGTTGTGTTAGTTTCAAGTGTATAGCAAAGTGATTCAGTTGTATATTTATATATATAAATATTCTTTTCCAGATTCTTTTCCATTATAAGTCATTACAAGATATTGAATATACTTCCCAGTCGGTCCTTGTTGTTTATTTTTTATATAGTAGTGTGTATCTCTTAATCCCAAACTCCTAATTTATCCCTCCCCCCCCCTTTTCTCTTTGGTAACCATAAGTTTGTTTTCTATGTCTGTGAATCTACTTTCTGTTTTGTAAATAAGTTTATTTGTATCATTTTTTTTTAGATTCCACATATAAGTGATATGATATGATATTTGTCTTTCTCTATCTGACTTGCTTCACTTACTATGATCATCTCTAGGTCCATCCATGTTGTTGCAAATGGCATTACTGCATTCTTTTTTATGGCTGAGTAATATTCCATTGTATATATGTACCACATCTTCTTTATCCATTCATCTATTGATGGACATTTAGGTTGCTAACACGTCTTGGCTATTGTAAATAGTGCTGCTAGCTATGAACATTGGGTACATGTGTCTTTTCAAATTAGAGTTTTCATCTTTTCCAGATATATGCCTAGGAGTGGGGTCGCTGGATCATACGGTAGCTCTAGTTTTAGTTTTTTAAGGAACCTCCATACTGTTCTCCATAGTGGCTGTATCAATTTACATTCCCACCAACAGTGTAGGAGGGTTCCCTTTTCTCCACACCCTCTCCAGCATTATTATAGATCTTGTTCCTTTTCTGACTTTAGGTCAGACTCATCTCTATTTGAGATGAATCTATCACGTGACTGTTCCTTTTCCTTCTACATTTTTACCTCTGACTTTCTGACATAAGCTTGACTTTTCGAAAGTCAACTGGGGATTTTCAGTACATTAATCAATGAAAACATCTTAGAGAGGAACCTCCCCTCTGCCTTATCAAGGGTAGTTTAAGGCCTCGGCTTTTTACATGTCTACACATGATCGTTCGTGCCTTGTTCACACATATAGCGATGGCTGCATTGTATTGTCATGGATCTAACTGCAAGGGTATCTTCCTCACTGGCATTATGTGAGACTGGATGATAAGAATTGAGCATTCGACCTCTGTATCCTCATGACCTAGTAGCATGCCTGGTGCATGGTAGGCCCTCAATGTCTGTTTGCTGTGGAATGTATGTAGTTCTCTCTATTTTTATATAACTAGACTATTGAATGGTTGAAGGGGTGAGGTAACTTAAGAATAGGTTCGAATATGGAAAAATTCATCAATGCTGTGTCTCTACTATCATGGTTCCCCGAGAGAGCATGTGTGTATGTGTACATGTATCTGAGGTTCCTGGTCTTGGAAAGAGTGGTCAGAGTGGCTCTGTAAAGGGGCAGCCCTGAGCAGGTAGCTGCCTTTCTGACGGCGATCCCAGAGGAAGTGCCAGCAGCTTCCAGAATGAAAGGCAGAGCTGGCTTCCCCAGTAAGGCACACCAGATCTGCTTTTCTTTGTAACTTGTTCTGACTCTCAAGCTGTTGAGAGTTGTCACAAGCAAAACCCAGCCCCAATCCATAAAGTCCCAGCCCACTCAACCTGAACCACAATAACCTGCTTCTGAACGTATCTCCAAGATTTCACTTCTACTGAAAACTTTCCAGAGTTCTCCTGTTCAGCTTTGTTCATACACAAGATGACTTCATGGGAGAACATCCATTTTTTAGGAAATATTTTTTGCAAAAGTCAATATTCG
Source organism: Balaenoptera musculus (assembly GCF_009873245.2). Taxonomy (NCBI): domain Eukaryota; kingdom Metazoa; phylum Chordata; class Mammalia; order Artiodactyla; family Balaenopteridae; genus Balaenoptera; species Balaenoptera musculus. Next base: position 89,256,199 of record NC_045793.1, on the reverse strand, counting down.
TAGCAAAGGCTGTCGAGTCTCTGCTGCTTTCCCCTTGGGCTTTACCATTTCACTATCCACTGGAACAGTGGCCAACTGCCCACCTCAGCATCTTTCTGCCTGAGGACTTTCTCTGGACACAAGAGCCCTCTCTGCTTATGCATGGGGCAGACCAGAAGTGCCAGGGAATTAAGTCCCCTCCCCTCAGCAGTCCTCAGTCGATGACTGGTGAGAACTGTTGTTTACATACTACCTCCTCTGCCCCTGGACTCCCAGGCTTCTCCGGTGGGACTGAGCTCCAGTTACCCAAGAGGTGACTTGAGGCTTCCCTCCCTTTCATGTCTCCCCTTCTCATGTCCTACCAGTGTTTCCTGGGATTGCTTCCCCAACAAACCACTTACACTCGATTCCTGGTTTCAGGGACTGCCTATGGGGGAACTCGAACTAAGATCGTATTCTTACAGAATATGTTAGATGGTCACCTTCCCTTCACTCCAGCTGTTTCCTACAAAGGAATCAGTTTTGCTTTTTCCTCTGCTCTGTGGAGCTGATGCTGACGTGCCCCTAGCGGAAGTTGATACCCATCTTTGTGGGAAAGTTTATGGGGAAATAGCTGCCAGCATAACAAGCTTTGGCATGAAGAGAGAAAATGCCATGGATTCCTTTAAGACATAGCAAGAAAGTCACAAAGCAGATTCTCCATCCATAGTTAGATGTCGAGAGTAGTAAGCTCTTTCGTGAAGTTACATCAGGCTTCCCTTCCATTGACCCCTGACACCCAGGGAGGCCTGCAAGAGTTTTAATGTGATTTCTGGAATGTGCTTAACTTTCAGAGAGGGAATAGTTTAGCCCCTGGGAGAATTCCATTAGTATAATTTTGCAATAGAAAAGCTTCCTATTGCCTAATCTTATTAGCTGTTTATGGACAGTAAGTGGGTAAAAGCTGAGTTTGTGACTTGGTAATTGTGAGTACATATGTTTTGAGTGCTTAGAATGTGGACTAAAGAAGAGATTATTTATGTGTACAAAGAGGAGGTACAGAACTCCAGAAATGACCACTATTGAAATAGGGGGCATGTCGTATCCAAGTAGCCACCATAAAATAACACAAGGGAGGAAAAAAAGAGAGGAACTAGTTACTCCAATCTTTCTCTAGCTCTCCTAATAAATAAGACCTTCGATGTAACCTTGAAACCACTTGTTAGTAGTCATCCTTACTTATGTTTGTACTTTTGCTTAGTTTCGTATCATTCACTCAACAAATATTAATTGAGCACATATGATGCATCAGGCACAGTTCTAGGCACTAGGGACATACTGGTGGACAGAACAGAATAAGTCCCAGCACTCACAGACCTTACACTCAAATGGGGAGGTAGACAATAAACAAATAAACATACACTATAATATATCAGGTCGTTTTAAGTGCTATGAAGAAAAAGAAATCAGGGTAAGAAAAGAGTTGCTATTTGGGGGCAGGAGGTCAGGGAGGGCTTCTCTGCATGAAGTGAGGGAACAAGACATCTGGGGGTCTCCACCTTCTGGGTGGAGGCATTGGCAAAGAGAAAGGCAGGAGGAAGAGCAGGGAAGCCAGGGTAGCTGGAGACAGGAGATGGGTCAGCGAAGTGGATGGGCAAGTCCTGTGGGATGCTCGGACCACGGTAAGGCATCTGATTTTATTTTTAAAGTGCTGGGAAGTCATCGGAGGGTAGGGAGGCAATGAGAATTATGTTATAAAAAGTTCAACTGTGGCTATTTGTGGCAACCAGACTGTAGGGGTAAGAGTGGAAGCAGGGAGGACAGTTGGGAGGCAGCGAAGTAGCCTGGGTGAGAATGGATGCTGGCTTGGACCAGGCTGGTAGAGGTGGAGGTAGTAAGAGGCAGAGCCAGCGGGATTTGGTGATAGGTTGGACAAAGTTTGTGTGTGTGTGTGTGTGTGTGTGTGTGTGTGCGTGTGTGTGCGTGTGTGTGCGTGTGTGAGAGATAGAGAGAGACAGGGAGAGAGAGAGACTGACTCATGGATGACTGAAGTTTTTGATCCAATCCATTTGGGTGAGTGAGATGCTATTTACTGGGATGGGGAACACTGGGGGAAAAACAGATTATTTGAGAAAAACCAGAAGTTTAGTTTGTATGTGTTAGTTTGAGCCACCTATTAGACATCTAGGTGGAGGCATAGAGGAGACACTTAGACACGAGGATCTCATCAGCAAGGAAGAGGCTGGGACTGGAGATACATATTTAGGAAACATCACTTGTACAGATGGTATTTAAAACCATGAGCTAGGAAGAATTCACTTAGGGGCTGTAAGAGAGAACGGGGGAAGCCCAAGAATTGGGGCCTGTGCCATGTCCCCCTCTAGAGGGAGAAGAAGTGGTCTGGGAGGAACAAAGAGAAGCAAGGGGTTATTACCCTCTTGCAGCTTTATATTAGACTGGGCAACTGGGCAGCTTCGTATTAAAAAATCAAACTGAGTAGCAAATAAAATAGAAGCCTCAGTTGTGATTTTCTCTGGGATAGAGCGAAAAGGAGAGCATCTGCGTTCGTTTTCCAGCAGTACATTCTGCACTTGGATGAGCCTGAAGCACTGAATGCTGCGTGGGTATTTGGGAGGATTTTTCTTCCTGCCCAACCATCCCCCAGCTCCTCTGTTAACCTTTCCTCCATCTCCCTCTCTTCCTCCTTTGCCTTCTACTTCTCTTCCTCCTCTCCACCAGTCAGTAAGCTTGGGACTGAATTTCAGGTGGATCTAGGGCATATGAAGTCTTCCCCGAGGTGTGGGTCACAGGCAATGTCGTTTTTCTTTAAACATCCATCTCAGACGTTTCACTAATTGGAATTTCATTAAGGTTTGCAAAATGTCAGAATGCAAATTCTCCTGAAAGGATAGTTTATTTGTTCTTCACAGTTCAGCATGAATTACTTTAATCCGATAATCAGCTAATTTCTCTCCTAGCAGCTGGTTGAGATCAATCTGTACTACATTCTCTATTTGAAAAAAAAAAAAAAATCTCACTAGGAATACGGCAGAGATTCTCAAGCTTTATCACGCATTAGATTGACTTTGGAAGCTCATTAATATGCAGAGTCCTAGATTCCATCCCCAGAAACTCCCACTTCCTGGGTCCAGATGATTGTGATGCAGGTGGCTTTTGACCCACATGGGGAAATACTAGGGTAGAGAGGATTGAACAGAACTTTGGGGATCATAGGGTATTTCTGTGGAGAACATGCTTGGCAAACTGTCAGAATGAAGACTTCTGAACAGACCAAGAATGAAGTAGGTCTCAGGGGGTCCCGGAGGAAGGAGAGAGGAAGGGGGAAGAGATCGCAGAATGGAAGGGAACAGAAGGAAGCTAATGCCTTCTCTGTGATGTTGTTAGCACCCGAACCCACCTTTGGCTTCCAGGGTGTACTACGGGCCTAAACATTTATGACGCAATAGGCACGGGATTAGGTATTAAGCACTTTCCAGACATTGTCTCATTTAATTCTTATCACCCGCCTCTGAGGGAGGTACTTTATAATCCCTGTTTGTGGATTAATGAAGCTGCAAAGGTTTTAAGTGGGAGAGCCAGATCTGAAACCCTTGTCTGGCTGACTGCAAATGCATGCGCTCACCCACTGGGTCGCACTGCTGAAAGGCGCGGTCCAGGCTTGGAAGCTCAAAGGGTAGGCTTTGATCATCACCCAGGAGTGTCAATGACTCGGAAGAGCACAACGTTCCTCCGGGATGGGCTTGCTTTGGTGCCCCCTTGTGGCCACTAACCTGTAGTGCTGAGAAGTGGCGGGGAGAACCATCACTGAACTGAGTCCTGGCTTCCCAGGACGCAAATTCGATTATTAAAATACCGCTCCTCTCACCTGATAGAACACGCAGGCCCTTGACTCCCTGTACCTGAGCATTGCCGGGGAACTCGCGTTAGAGCTACGTCCCTCATATTCTGCCTCAGTGACACATGACACACTAATTTCCAAATTACAAGCCACAGCCTTTTAACCTGATCACACAGCGGCACACACCCTCCCTCCAACCATGTGGGCTCAGAGAACCGGCTTCATTTTCATTCATCAGCAAGGAAAAGCACCCCGGCTTCCCTACTCTACAAGGCCTGCTTCTATTTTTTAACAGCTTGTCTGCCAAAGCACTAGTGTGCTAAAAATAGACTTACTTATAGTACAATTCGTCATGTACTCAGCTGCCAGGAGGAAGCTTAGTTTAAGCTTCATCCAAGATGAAACACCTCTAAGAAACACATTACTTCATATAACTATTTATTAATATCATTTTTAAAGAGTTCTCCGATATGAACCCTTTGCTATAGACCTTGGAAATGAGAGAACTTGAGGCAGAAGTTGGTGAAAAGAGATTTCTGCAGAACTATTTGGTCACAGTCTTGGCCAAGGTTATAAAATACTTTGGGAGCTCTTTTCCTTAACTTCAAACTCCATTTGTATCTCTTTGATTTTTTAACCTTAATTCTAGATCTCTGCTTCAACTTGATTTAGGTGAACTGGATCACCTTGTAAAACTAGAGTTGCCAGGTTTAGCAAATAAATATAGGATGCCTTGTTAAATTTCAGGTAAACATTGAACAGTTTTTTAGTGTAAGTATGTCCCAAATAGCCCTGAAACTTCTGTGTTTGGGAACACCCTCAGTCCCAGGCAAATGAGGACAGTTAAGTATCCTAAATACAACATAAGCCATACACCCCTCTTGAGGATTTACCCCCCACTGAAAAGTCCTGTGGAAGAGAAACTCTTTCTTTTTTGTAACAGCTTTGAGATATAATCCACGTACCATAAAACACCTTGTAAAGTGTACAATTCATTGATTTATATATATATATATGTATGTATATATATATATATATATATATTTATTTATTTATTTATTTTTGGCTGTGTTGGGTCTTCGTTGCTGCTCGTGGGCTTTCTCTAGCTGCGGCGAACAGGGGCTACTCTTCATTGCGGTGCGTGGGCTTCTCATTGCGGTGGCTTCTCTTGTTGCCGAGCACAGGCTCTAGGCGCGCGGGCTTCAGTAGTTGTGGCATGCGGGCTCAGTAGTTGTGGCTCACGGGCTCTAGAGCACAGGCTCAGTAGTTGTGGCTCACTGGCTTAGTTGCTCCGCGGCATGTGGGATCTTCCCCGACCAGGGCTCGAATCCATGTCCCCTGCAACCCCTGCATTGGCAGGTGGATTCTTAACCTCTGTGCCACCAGGGAAGTCCAATTCATTGATTTTTAGTATATTCATAGAGTTGTGCAACCAGCACTACTAACTAATTGTAGAGCATTTTCATCACCACAAAAACCCAATACTTCTCCATTGTCTCGTCCCTCTGGCCTTTGGAAACACTCATCTACCTTCTGTCTCTATGGATTTACCTATTCAGGGCATTCCCTGTAAATGTAATATGTGATCCTTTGTGACTGGCTTCTTTCACCTAGCTTAATGTTTTCAAGGTTCATCCGTGTTATAGCATGACTCAGTACGTCATTCCTTTTTATTGCCAAATAGTATTCCATTGTATGCATATACCACACTTTGTTTATTCATTCTTCAGCTGATAGTTATTTGTTCCTACTTTTTGGCTATTATGAATAATGCTGCTGTAAACCTTCTTGTACAAGTTTTCACATGGATGTATGTTTTCACTTCTCTTAGGTATATATACACACCTAGGAGTAGAATTCCTGGGTTATGTGGTAACTGTTTAAATTTCTGAGGAATTTCCATACTGTTTTCCAAAGTGTCAGCAACATTTTACATTCCCATCAGCAGTATATGAGGGTTTCAATTTCTCCATATCTTTGCTAACACTTTTTGTCTATCTTTTTGATAACAGGCATCCGAGCGGGTGGGAAATGGTATCTCATTGTGGTTTTGATTCGTATTACCCTAATGACTAATGATGTTGAGTAACTTTTCATGTGCTTATTGGTCATCTGTATATCTGTGTATATCATTTGGAGGAATTATTGAAATCCTTTGTCCAGTTTTTTAATTGGGTTACCTATCTTTTCTTTTTGTGGAGTTTTAAGAGTTCTTATATATTTTGAAACATTAATAAAGGAAATTAAAGATGATTCAAAGAAATAGAAAGATATCCTATGCTCCTGGATTGGAAGAATTAATACTGTTAAAATGGCCATACTACCCAAAGCAATATACAGATTTTATGCGATCCCTATCAAATTACCCATGGCATTTTTCACAGAACTAGAACAAATAATCCTAAAATTTATATGGAACCATAAAAGACCCAGAATTGCCAAAGCAATCCTGAGGAAAAAGAACAAAGCAGGAGACAAAACCCTCCCAGACTTCAGACAATACTACAAAGTTACAGTAATCAAAACAGTATGGTATTGGCACAAAAACAGACATATGGATCAATGGAACAGAATAGAGAGCCCAGAAATAAACCCACACATCTATGGTCAATTAATCTTCAACAAAGGAGGCAAGAATATATAATGGGAAAAAGTCTCTTCAGCAAGTGGTGCTGGGAAAGTTGGACAACCACATGAAAATCAGTGAAGTTAGAACACACCCTCACACCATGCACAAAAATAAACTCAAAATGGCTTAAAGACTTAAATGTAAGACAAAACATCATAAAATTCCTAGAAGAAAACACAGGCAAAACATTCTTTAACATAAATCATACCAATGTTTTCTTAGGTCAGTCTCCCAAGGCAATAGAAATAAACATTTAGGACCTAATCAAACTTACAAGCTTTTGAACAGCAAAGGAAACCATAAACAAAATGAAAAGACAACCTACGGAATGGGAGAAAATATTTGCAAATGATGCAGCTGACAAGGGCTTAATTTCTAAAATATACAAATAGCTCATACAACTCAACAACAACAAAACAAACAATCCAATCAAAAATGGGGCAGAAGACCTAAATAGACATTTCTCCAAAGAACTCATAGAGATGGCCAACAGGCACATGAAAAGATGCTCAGCATCACTAATTATTAGAGAAATGCAAATCAAAACTACAGTGAGGTACCACCTCACACCAGTCAGAACGGCCATCATTAAAACTCTACAAATAACAAACGCTGGAGGGGGTGTGGAGAAAAGGGAACCCTCTTTCACTGTTGGTGGGAATGTAAGTTGGTTCAGCCACTGTGGAAAACAGTATGGAGGTTCCTCAGAAAACTAAAAATAGAATTACCATATGATCCGGCAATCCCACTCCTGGGCATATAGCCAGACAAAACTATAATTCAAAAAGATACATGTACCCCTATGTTCATAGCAGCACTAGTAGTCACAATAGCCAAGACATGGAAACAACCTAAATGACCATCAACAGATGAATGTATAAAGATGTGGAACATATATACAATGGAATAGTACTCAGCCATAAAAAAGAATGAAATAATGTCATTTGCAGCAACATGGATGTAACTAAAGATTATCATATTAAGTGAAGGAAGTCAGAAAGAGAAAGACAAATATTACATGATATCACTTATGTGTGGAATCTAAAATATGACACAAGTGAACCTATCTACGAAGCAGAAACAGACTCATAGACATAGAGAACAGACTTGTGGTTGCCAAAAGGCAGGGGGGTGGGGGAGGGATGGACTGGGAGTTTGGGGTTAGTAATGAAAACTATTACATATAGAATGGATGGACAACAAGGTCGTACTGGATAGCACAGGGAACTATATCCAATGTCCTGGAATAAACCATAATGGAAAAGAATATAAAAAAGAATGAATATATATGTATAACTGAGTCACTCTGCTGTACAGAAATCAACATAACATTGTAAATCAACTATACTTCAATAAAAAAAAAAAGTAAAAAAAAAAAAATAGAGTTCGTATATATTTGGATACAAGTCCCTTATCAGGTATATAATTTGCAAATATTTTCCCCCATCTGAAGTTTGTCTAAGAAATCTCTTTTTAACCCAGTGTTCCCCAAATGGAACATTGAAATTCTTTATTCCAACCATCTATTAAACATTGAGTTTCCACTGTGTGCCAGGCATTGGGGTTCCCAGGATGAAGAGGAGCTGCCAGGAGGAGTTCACAGTCTTGGGTGTGGGGGGAAAAGCATAAAGCAAATGACTTTGGGGAGAGTGGGGAGAGGAAAAGTTTTGTAATATAGAGTATCTTCATCTATCTCTAGTGTTTGGTGCAATGTGGAACACACAGAAGTGACCGATAAATATTAAAAATAAAGATTAAATCAGTAGCTAAATAAACTGGGGACCCTCCTGCCTCTCTTTTTTGTGGGTGCTGAGTTGTGATGTTTTTTATTATGTTTGTCACATAAATTAAAGAATTCTAAAAGGCTTGATGAGGTCTGAAAAATTTCTATCTGCTACGAACAAGTAACATTTCCATCACCATTAAACACCCTTAAGGCTTTGAAGGTCTTGGTTAAAATGAAGCTATGTTATCTGGGATTATCTGAGAGCTATCATCAGTCAGGTAACAGATTTAATGACCTGCAGAAGTCAGGACTGGTAAATTTTGAAGGACTCAGACCAGGAAGCACAGAGCTGGTGTAGCTCTGCTGAGCTGGAGGGAGGGTGGCAGGAGGTGTGAGGATGTGAGGGTAGGCAAAGGAGGCATTGACAAGGTTCGGGGGGGACAAAGGAAGGAACATGGAAGAGCATCAAAGATGAATTTTGACTGCGCAATTGTGCTTGGGACCTGCCCTATTTATGGGGAATGAGCATTTCACCTTATAAACTGAAAGGATAATTCATGTAATATTATTGTCTGCAAGAAGCATCAAACTGCAGAGTTTTAATGTTGTCAGATTAGGGGTGATGAATTAGCGTGAATTAACATGTATGTATTATGACTCTGAGAGCCTCTTGAAACCCAACGCTTTCGAATATAAGAAAGAATACCTTAAGGTAAAAAGGCTTCCTTTTAGGCACTAAAACACTGTCAGTAGAAAGACACTCTTGAAAAATCTCTCCCATGTCTTATTATATAAGTCAAATATTAATTAAAGCAAATAAATTAGGTTGCAATTATGTGCAACTGTGAATTGTAGTATTAAGAAGAAATGCTCTTCAGTTCAGTTAGTTGGCATCAATTGTGATTTATTCAAATAAATTTAATGTCCAGAGTGAGGTTAATGTTTTGAACATTCTAATAATAAAAAGAATTAGAGAAATGAGATTAGAGCAGCTGCCAGCTATAGATGGATGACATTTCTTGGGAGTCCTATCACATTTCTGGGGCTTCCTTCTACTCACCCCAACATCAGTGAGGGAAGACCCCATAGGCCAGTTTTCATTAGGAATCTCCAAGAGCTTGGGAAACTACTCATCCCTCCCTCCTCTCTGCCATCTCCCCCACAAAAGCACTATCAGACATTCCCGTGACATTCTGAGAATGACCAAGACTAGCTTCATAAAATAGGTGCAATTAAAAGTCTCGCCAGGGCTTCCCTGGTGGCACAGTGGTTGAGAGTCTGCCTGCCAATGCAGGGGACACGGGTTCGAGCCCTGGTCTGGGAAGATCCCACATGCCGCGGAGCAGCTGGGCCCGTGAGCCACAATTAATGAGCTTGCGCATCTGAAGCCTGTGCTCCGCAACAAGAGAGGCCGCGATAGTGAGAGGCCCGCGCACCGCGATGAAGAGTGGCCCCCGCTTGCCACAACTAGAGAAAGCTCTCGCACAGAAACGAAGACCCAACACAGCCATAAATAAATAAATAAACAAAAATTAAAAAAAAAAAAAAGTCTCGCCAGGGGCCCTGCCTCCCGTGCTGAGATCTCCCACTCTATGAAGGCAAACGGTGGGCAAAGGCAGTTTGCTGGCAGTACCCGGAATCCCCTTGGAAATGTGCAGGAGAAAAAGCAAATGTGTGCATGGGAGTGTATGAGCACATTTCATATATTGTTAAAAATCAGAATTTAAAAAATTAACAAACTGGTTTCAGGTTTGTTTTTTTTCCTTAACAGGATCGTCTGCCACTGTTTTTCTTTGAAAATAATCTTAGTAACAACATATTTACGTGACACATAATCCTTTTGGGAAGATGAGTTGAAGACCAAATAAACATGAGACAAATATTCATGTACACACACACACACACACACACACCACCCTACTTTGTCTTCTTTTGAAAAGTTTAGGGCTTCCCTGGTGAAGCAGTGGTTGAGAATCTGCCTGCCAATGCAAGGGACACGGGTTCGAGCCCTGGTCTGGGAAGATCCCACATGCCGGGGAGCGACTAGGCTCGTGAGCCGCAGTTACTGAGCCTGCGCGTCTGGAGCCTGTGCTCCGCAACAAGAGAGGTCGCGATAGTGAGAGGCCCGCGCACCGCGATGAAGAGTGGCCCCCGCTTGCTGCAACTAGAGAAAGCCCTCGCACAGAAACGAAGACCCAACACAGCCATAAATAAAATAAAAATAAAAAAAAAAAAAAGAAAGTTTAAGCGGCCCAGTGCTTCAACCTGCACTGGCTATTAACAGGATTAGAACACCCCTGTCAAGTATTTGGGCAGCTAGGGGGACCTTGGCCAGCAAGGCTGACCCTCAGTCCAGTGCTGTTACTTGTTCCCGCCCCACCTTGAACTAGAGAACGAGGGCCTCTCAGAACTGGTACATCTACACTGTCCATGTAGTATCCCCTGGCCTCACTTTTTGGTGAGAAAAAGACATCACAGTTGAGATCCCTTTCTCCTCTTTGGAGGGTTTTTGAGGACGCATTTTTCACACAGGAAGGTGGGGATGGCCGAGTCCTCCAGACACCCAGGTTCTACGTTCCAGTTTGGGTATATCTTAGGGTGGCCATCCTGGAGGAAGCCAGACTCCTTAAGGAAACCGCTCCGAGCTTCTTTCCTCGACACACAAACCCAGCCGTCAGTCTCTGGTGAAGTTCCTGCAGTCCCAGGCCCCCCTGCTTTAGGGCTGGTAGAATTTTCTACTCAGGCTTTTCCGCCTAGCTGAAAGTTTCATGAAGTCAGGTTCTTGGACCTGGGACAGTGCCTATGATGACGTTAGCAGTTGCCATTTATTTTGCTTTTGCCATGAGTGAGGCAGGCTCTGTGCCAAGAGCCTTCATACATTTTCACCTGTAGCCCTTGCCCTGTGAGACAGGTATCACTATTCCCATTTCACAGACGCGCAAGTAGGCTTACGGGAGGGAAGCAGCTTGCTAGCGGTCACAGGGTTGGTAAGCGGCCAAGCTGGGATTTGCACTTGATCTGTGTGATACCAAATGCCATGCCCTTAGCTATTAGTGCTTGTTGCTTCTTGGTTTCAGGGCTGTTTCCTGCACAGAACGTCTGCATAGAGGGGGCCCCTAAATGTTTGTCGACTGAGTGAAGAAGAAGAAGAGTTAACAGTTATATACCGCTAACTCTGTACCAGACAATGATCTGGGCACTTTAGGAACATATACATCCCAACAATTCCAAGAGGCAGGTACTACTGATATCCCCGTTTTATAGATCGAGAAGGGGAGGTGTGGAGAGGTAATATAACTTGTCCAAGGTCCTATAGCTAGCCAGTGGTAGAGCTGGGATGTTATCGTAGGCAGTTTGGCTGCTCCAGAGTCTGTGATCCTGAACATCACACATATTCCCTCTTCTGAATGAGCATAATAAGCACATCCAAAAAGTGGCTGTGAGACGTTTATTCTGTTGGTGTGAGGGTGGGTTATCCTGGATGAGGAGACTACTCTTGGAAGCCTTCCTGGCCTGTAGGCTTGTTCAGCTACTTCCCCCTCTGTGTTCTGGGAGCATCTGGTGCTTTATGGTTTTCTTGTCTGTCTCTCCTTGGTATGTAGCAGGTGATTCGGTACATTTTAAATGAATAATCAGCTAAATGCAACCTCCTCCACACATTTCTTGACTGGGCAAGAAGTTAGCTAAGAGGAAAAAACGGAAGTTGAGAAACGATTTTGGAAATGAGAAGGAGAATGATAAAAGCTGGGAAGAAAGATAAAGATGGGATTGTGAAAAAAAGAATAGTAGGACTTAAACTAAGAATAACACTAAGTTAAAAAATGGAGATTTTTTTTTCCCCCCAGAGAAATACATGTATCTGCATCAGGAGGAGACTTGCTCAGCAAAATATGAGAAACTTCTTCTCCAGGGCTGCTTGCCTATCATGAATGACTGACCCCAGTTTCATGGAGTTAGTTCAGTGCCTGGTTCCCCCAGAGGTGAAGTGGTGTGAGGAGTGTGGCAGAAGGAAGAGACAATGGGCTTTGTAATCAGAGAGAACTGGGTTCCAATCCTGACCCAGCTAGTGACTCACTGTGTGAGCTTGGGCAAGTAACCCAATGTCTCTGGGCCTGTGTTGTCACCTCTCCAATGAGGACTATAAACCCTACCTATCCCATAGGGTTATTGTAAAACTAAATGATGATAATTGAACGAAAGTGCCTAGCATGTGGTAGTTATTCAGTAAAAATGTCATCTACCTTTTCAGCTGCACCCTGCCATCCTGACTACAAGCTGCCCTGAGGCAGCTCAGGGCTTTTGCCACACAGATCCCAACTGAAGAGGAACTGGTATGAGTGAGAAGACCCTAAAAACACAGTGCTTGCATTCTGGATAGCCTTTGATGTCACTGAAGCAAATGCAGAGGTTGTAACTGTGCTGCTTTATTTGTAATTGGTTAGTGACCACAGCTGTTGGCAGATGTGCCTTGAAAATACAGGCAGGGGAGCCAATTTTGTTTGGCCAGAATGGAATTCAATACACTCATAAGAATAAATCGAAATGTTTCCAACTGGAAGATCAACCTTCCACCCATCATTTTTGCATTGTTCACTTTATAGGATTTTTGAGATGAAGAGAGAGAAGTTAAATGGAGTTCAAGGAAAACAGGGAAAAATATGATCTGGGATCAATAACACAAAGCCACTTCTATTCTTAATTTCTTTTGGAGGAGGTCAGGGGCTCTAATTAGAAAAACCCACTAAGCCAAATATGAAGGGCAGTTAACAGAGCATCATGCAGCTCTGCGTAACGGCTTTGCCGTCCACCTCTGAGATAGCGACGGCTGTTTACAGGCACTCAGTTTTTCAACTGTACAACATCTTGCCTCACGTGCTGTTCTGGGACTTTGCAGGGATGGGGGCAGTTGGACCCGGTAACCAGTCGGGGACCTGGGACCCCGGGCAAGACCAGCATTTCATACGTAGGCAGGTAGACCTGCCCTTCTTCAAATCATAGAGGCCGGAGCATCAGGCCTTCTGCTGCCTGGAGGGGAGTGGCGGTGTGATCCTGTGCTTGCGGTCAGAGAAAGCTGGGCTCCAACGCAGCCCTACCAGTGTGTGACCCTGGGCAACTGCTCACCATCTCAGAACCTCATTTCCTCCCCTGAAAAGTAAACTGAAGATAATACCAGCTAACTGAAAGCTAAGTAGTGAACAGAGGTCATGTTTTAAACTGGAGGTGGCAGTATGTGGCAGCTCCCATATCAGTTCCTTTCAAGTCCACCCGTGAGCTTCATTTTCATCTCATTTCACCTGCATTAAAATCCAGGGGATGGGGATTCTAACTAGCCCTGGTCTGTAACTCCCAGCAAAAGGTGAGGGGCTGATTCTTCCAGCTGGCAGACTCTATGGCATTTTGGGGAAGTTGTACTGGAGGCTTAAACTCGAAGGAGGTGAAATTTGGAGAGTATTTTCTAACCCTGAGTTGGTTTGTCTCCTCTTACGCCCTGATAGTAGAAAACAAAGGGCTGGACGATGGCAGAAGAGAGGCACCGCTGAGTCACTTCCCAGAGCGAGCTCTGACCTGCTGCCTGTCGGGACCCCGTGTCTCCGTGAATGAGAAGTCACAATGCTATCATAGCAGATTGTCGGCCCAGCCTGATCACCTGCTGACATGTCCACCAAAGTCCATGAATTCTGTCGGTCTGCATTGTTGGACCCTAGCGCTCCCTGTAGACCTTGATGGAGAGAATAACCTCCAGATACCTCTGCTGATCCAAAGCCTGCCTGACAGAAACGCTACTTAGGAAGATCATCTCAAAGGGAAGGACTATCTCCCGTCCTCCCTTATGTTCTCTAATGTCTACCACTGACCATGTTAGAACACCGGGAGGCTCCACACTTGGACCATCAGCTTAGCTTCTCCCAGAATCACCTTTGCTCAGATGTGCTTTTATGCCCTGATTTCAAGAACTAAGCCATGGAAAACACTCCTTTTTATCATACAGTTACAAAGCTGTTGTCAAGGACACTGTCCATTATGCCACTCAGTGTCTCACATAAAAAGAAGTTCCTTCCATAAGAAACTATAGAATTTTTAAAAAGGAACATTTCCCTTTTTTCCGCCCTGAGCAAACAGTATGTTGCTTCTTTTCTGCTGAGAAATGTGCTTACTGATGCCAAGAAGCTCAGAATCAAATTTGATGCTCAGCCGCAGCAACTAGAGTAACTTTTATGATTAGCATACCTGAATTGTGTTCCATCCTTGGTTCTGATTTTTCTTTCTATTTTAGTAATACATGTATCTTTTGTTGTATATATATATATCCTTTATTATAAATAATATATAGAAATATATGCATGTATACTCTGCACACGTACTTTATTTTAAATGGAGTCAGATACTATTTTGGAGATGCAATTTTCTGCCCAGTAGAAGTGGCTGGATGATGATAATGTTTAAGATTCATTAGTTTACTCAAAGAGTTCATCTTCAAATAACCTTTTTTAACATCTGTCTCTCTGGGGCATCTCACAAATCTAATAAATTTGGGTTATAGCCTTAGACCCTCTGTGATCTTTGAAAAGTTATTTGATCTCAAGCCTCAGTATAAAACCACTGCCCCATTTACTGAATAAACTGCTACAGCCATCAAATAAAATCACGAATCCCTTTGAACTGAGGCTTTTTTGAAAAGGTAAAAGAGTGGCTCAACAATTCTCAATGTACAGATCAGTGTTGCTTGATGAGGAAAACGCAACTGGGGGGGAGTGAAGAAGAAGAAGAAAGTATATTAAGCACTTTGCTTGGTATTCTCTGGTTGCTCCTCCAGCTCCCTTCTCCTCCACCCAGCCCTACATCCTAGGAGGCTGACCCCCTTAGACTGCATCAATTGGCCTCTTTTGCCCTCTTGGCTGCAGCTAATAGGAAACACTGGCAGGAGGTTGGAGGACGGAAGAGAGGTTGGGGGTTTTTCTCTTCTAAGGATCACAGGTTGGGTGGCAGCATCCTTCTACTGAAGGCCACAGCTCCTGGGAGGGGGCCTCTCCTACAGCCAGCTACTGAGAGAGCTGTTGCTACGTTTCTCTCCAGCTGTTTGTAACCACCCCCTACGTAATGGCTCACTTTGCTGGTAACCTGGGAATGCCTCACCACCCATCTCCGTTCTCTTTAGTCCTGCCCACATCTTTGTAAATAGTTGCTTCAATAAACCCTCCTAATTACCCTGATTGAGGGTGCCATCTGTTTCTGTTCGGGATCTGTTTGTGTCCCCTCAGAGGCACAATCCTCACAAAACCTCCTTGAGGTAGATAGGATTGCTCATTTTATAGATGAGAAAAAGATATGGTTAAATAAATTTCCCAAGGTCATGTAAATTGTAAGGTGTAGAGCTTGGTATCAAACCCATACCTCTGTCTTACGCCCTTTGTATCCATCTTATGTTCTCATAGGTGGGTAAAATGTTTTTGATACTATGTTAGAACCTCCAGCATAATGCTTGATGGTAGTGGTGGTCAAGGCATCTTGTTCTTGACCTTAAAGGGAGGACTTCAAATATTTCACAATTAAGAATGATGCTTGCTGGGCTTCCCTGGTGGCACAGGGGTTAAGAATCCACCTGCCAATGCAGGGGACACGGGTTCAAGTCCTGGTCAGGGAAGATCCCACATGCCGCAGAGCAATGAAGCCCGTGCACCACAACTACTGAGCCTGCGCTCTAGAGCCTGCAAGCCAAAACTACTGAAGCCCACACACCTAGAGCCCAGAAGCCACTGCAATGAGAAGCCCGCGCACTGCAACGAAGAGTAGCCCCAGCTCACCGCAACTAGAGAAAGCCTGCGCACAGCAACGAAGACCCAACGCAGCCAAAAATAATAAATAAATTTTAAAAAAAAGTTGAAAAGAAACCAGCAATTGTTGGGAGTCAAAACGTATATGACTATTAAAAAAAAAAAAAAAAAAAAGAAGGATGCTTGCCATTGTTTTTTAGTGGATACCCTACAATGAGTCAAGGAAGTTGTCCTGTATTACAAATTTTCTGAATTTTAAACTTTTCTTAAATCAGTGAATACTTTCTTTTCCTGTGGCTATAAGAATGAATGTTGCATGTTCATTACAGCACTATTTACAATAGCCAGGACATGGAAGCAACCTAAGTGTCCGTCGACAGATGAATGGATAAAGAAGATGTGGCACATATATACAATGGAATATTACTCAGCCATAAAAAGAAACGAAGTTGAACTATTTGTAGTGAGGTGGATGGACCTAGAGACTGTCATACAGAGTGAAGTAAGTCAGAAAGAGAAAAACAAATACCGTATGCTAACACATATATATGGAATCAAAAAAAAAAATTGTTCTGATGAACCTAGGGGCAGGACAGGAATAAAGACGCAGACATAGAGAATGGACTTGAGGACACGGGGAGGGGGAAGGGTAAGCTGGGACGAAGTGAGAGAGTGGCATAGACATATATACACTACCAAATGTAAAATAGATAGCTAGTGGGAAGCAGCTGCATAGCACAGGGAGACCAGCTCTGTGTTTTGTGACCATCTAGAGGGGTGGGATAGGGAGGATGGGAGGGAGATGAAAGAAGAAGGGGATATGGGGATATATGTATGCATAGAGCTGATTCACTGTGTTATACAGCAGAAACTAATACAACGTTGTAAAGCAATTATACTCCAATAAAGATGTTAGAAAAAAAAAGAATGAATGTTGGCTTTTCAACTTTAATGCGACATATGATGTGCTTAGTTCTAGGCAGATAGAAATAATCAAGGATCTTGGTGGTGGAAGATACATGAAGAGAGGAAGCTGAAATTTCCATCTCAATATCCACTGAACTTGGAAACTTCCCCTAATTACCTCCCAAAAGTTCTTTCCATGTTCTGCAGCTCAGAGAGTTGGAGAGTTCCTCATTGGCCTGGGATGAACCAGTATTCTGTAGGGCCTCCTCCTGGTGTCGTATAACATAGCTACAAAGAACCTGTCTAATCTCTCTTCCTCTGGATAGCCCTTAGCACACAGCCAGAGGACCTGTTTCAGGTATTTTTCTCGTCCCATTTGTTCCTTTCTGAACGCCCTGCAAGTGTTCTATACCCTTGCTTTAAATGTGGTGTCCGGAGCTAAAATCAGCACTGCAGGCCTGAATCAAATACTGTTAAATGAAGGACACACCCTTCCTTGCTCTAGACATTTTATCTTTTACAGCCTGAGATTCCATTAGCTTTTTCACAGTATTGGTGCCCAAGGACCTTGCCATTTAACTAAATCCCTTGTGCCTTTCCTCCATATAGCTCCTGACTTATGACCTCTCTGTCTGTGTGGTTTGGTGTTGAGAACCAAGGTCAGGTCCTTATTGTTTAAAAATTGTTGAATTTCATACTATTAGGTCCAACCTGTCAAAATCTTTTGGATCCATATTCTGTTACCCAGCTATGCGATACCTCACACAGCTTTGTGTCCTGATACTTAGTCAAAATCATAGAGACAAAGAATAGAATGGTGGTTCCCAGGGGCTGGGGGGAGGGGGGAATGGGCAGTTATTAAAAGAAAAAGAACTCAGGAGGAAGAGTAGTCTCTGGGACAGAAACAGGACAGATTCAGTGGTGAGGGAATAACAAAAGTGTGAAAATAAAGATTTGAGATGGACAGGAAGGGATCTGAAGTTGTTATTGGATGAGCATCGCTCCGGCAGAGGGGCTGGCTGGGGCCCACCGAGGGTGGAGGTGTATTTCGAACTTGAGCAAAGAGGAGGAAGCTTGGAGCCACTTCTGGAAGGGAGGTGGGAAGGACCAACGAGAATGGATGAAGGAGGTACCCAGTGGCAATGAGTGCTCAACAGAGGTTAGTTGTGGGGTCTTCCTCCAGCTCTGCTCGGCTACCTAGGAGCAGAGGTCGGGAAAGCACACGGTGTTGGTGGTGATCCTGGACGCAGGGTTCTCAAGGTGGGGGAAGCAGCTTGGGGTGCTTACAAAGTCTGAGCAGGGCAGAGAAAGATACCCTCTCTGTCTATAGTTATGTTTGGGAGGGGGGTCTCTGAATGTAGCTTTGCTTTTGGGGACCGAATTGTGAGGGGGCAGGGAGGCTTGTGAATTGTAGTTTGCTGTAAGATCTGAGCCTGCCCCAGGTCCCACAGCTTGTAACTGAGTCCCCAGGGCTGTTTTGCCCCTAGGAAGCCCCCATAGGAACACCTGTAATATAAGAGGGGCGAGGAAAAGTCTTACATATTGATTGGTTTGGGGTGAAAGACATCTGCAATGCTAGTTTTCAGGGCAGGTCTAAAGGGTCTTCAAGATATTTTTACACAGCTTTCCTATTGACAGTGAGATATTCTGGTTTGTATTCAGCCTTCATAGCAGGCTGGGACACAGCTAGAATTTACCAACTTATTTTAACTAGACTTTAACTGTCACAGAAGCTGCTACGCAGTAATGATTTCAAACCACATGCCCCACTTCTCCTGCAGAACCTTCAGCTAGAAACCTCCCTGCTGTTCTCGGGCATAGCTTCGCTCTTTATTATCAGGGATGACATTGAGGGGGCCGGTTTTGGGAGCCCAGTAAATTTTATCAGCATTCAGGAAGGAGGAAAAAGATGGACTTTAACACACTGAAAGATGTTAAAAATTACAGTTCCCCAGATTGCATGACCAAGAGGCTTCAGTTCCAAACTCACTGCCCCCAGGAGTGGTTTTGCTTGAGTAAGAACAGCCAAACTGGCAGTTATTCTGACATCACACTAATGCAAGGGAGTTGGAAACTCCTTCCCCTGACAGAATTTTAGGAAGGCAGGCCACGCAGCTAAATGGGCTCAAAATTGCTCAAGGAAGTTGGGGGTGCTGAGTTTTAATTCTGGACTTTCCATGTGACTCAACATTTTAGTAACTGGGAGCTTCTTGACACACATTGATTCTTTTTGTACCCCCCGAGCCTGGAATGCATGTGTGCTTCATGGATTTAATACACAACGACTCACCATTGTAACAGAAATTGGGTGGACACATGGCAGCACAAAATATTCACATTTCATTGCATCACCTCCTAGTTTCTGCCTTATAAGGGAAAGGAAAACTAGCATGATGGTTGGAATAGTGTCAAATAAGAGCCTGCATTCTGGAAGCAGACTGTTGAGAGTGAATCCCTGTTCCACTGCTGACTAGTCAAACAGCCCTGCAGAGCTACAGTGTCCTCATCTGTAAAATGGGACAATATACTCAACCCTATTTCATAGATGATTGTGAGGAAGAAATGAGATAATACAGGCAAAGCCCCTGGCATACGGCAAAATCACAAGGATGCAAGCGAGTTGGGAGTCTCTTAGCCATTACCACGATTACCTTTTCCTCTAATCCTCCTGAAGATTCACTTCTCAGCACTTGCTTCCACCCTGAGGTTTTCCTAAGTACACCAAACATGCAGGGTATCCCTGCTCAGAGAGAAGCCATGAGGATCAGTTAGCTCACAGAAGCCAGCACAGTGCCCAGGTCATAGTACCTCCTCAATACGTGCTTACTAGGAGGGTGAATGCTGAAAGAAATCTGCTCTCAACCTCTGGGAATTATAAAACATACATATTAGCCTTATAAGCAAGGGATTTAAAGATTCTCATGCATACAATAGAATCATTGGATCATCAGGCTTTGAAAATACAATAATTCACTGAAATTAATGAATTGTCTGGAGGTCAGTAGTTCTCAAATTTTACTACCTAAGAGTGTCCTAGTAACCAAAAAATTCCCAAAGAACCAGAATCGGTAGATCTGGGCAGAATGCAGGCTACAGCATTTTAAACCAATCCCCCAGGTGGTTCTGATGCAGCATTTTAGGGCAGCCTCAAGGACTCCATTGAGAAACCCTAGGGGTTACTTAAAAATGTGATGGGTGCTGATGTTCTTTTACTTTTAGGTTTCCTTCTTCTTTGTTCAGTGGGTGAAAGAGTAATAGGACTGAAATTACCTTCAGTCATAGATTGGGCTGGGAAAATCTCGGTCCAAGCAAGTTCTGGTATTGTACAAGCACGAGCATGCTTAAAGGATTTGCCACAATGATCTAGAGTTATTTGGACATCCTCTATGCCTGGAAAACATCCAGAAGGGCTATTCTTTCGATTGTTAAGCTAGGAGCCTATCTGTTTCTCAGTCTGACATTTCAGGAGGGCTGTATTTTCTCTTTCAGGATTAAAGGAAGAAATACTCTGCAATGCCTTATAAATAATTCAAAATCCAAGAGGGCTTAATGTGAACCACAAGACTAAGACCAGCAGACACACTCCAAGTCCAAGAAGAATGTGTCTAGATCACCAATAAATGTATATTACCAGGAAATACATGCTAGGCCCATCAGTCTGCAGGGGAGAAGTGTCTGTGTATTTCTGTAATTTTTCTAAGGAATTAAACTTCCCCAGAGTCTGGACTCTACCTTTAACCTCCAGTTGAGGTCACCAGTCTGTCCTATCACGACATGGTGCTACGTGGCTTCACTCTCCCTTCCCCACTAATCTGTTGTTGTAAATGTTGCCTTGAAAGGGTCTTAAGATTCAATTATTAATCAGAACTAATTTAACAGACTGTTGATGCCAGGAATGAAATTTTTTCAATTTGCAAAGCTGGGATTAGCTGATCAAGGAGAATGGTATGATTTCACAGGAAATACATTAAGCTTCCCACGCCTGCCTAAAGAGCTTACTGGGATTCACAGGAGTGCAGAGAAAGGTGTGTTTGGGTGGATACATTACTGGTCCATGGAGAGTAATTATGAGGGATTTGCAAACCATAGCAGGCCTCAGTTTAGACAAAATTTTCTTAACCTGGAAGGGTCACAATGCTATACTCTCTTTTAAAAATCTCATTTAAAATGTAGCCCCACAAATTTTACTTTGACAAATGGTGCTCCAGAAATATTTTCTGCACTGAAATCTGCTTTATTTCCTTTTTTCATACTAAAGTGATGAGAAGTTACAATCTTAATTATCTTTGGAGGCACCAGACTTCAGACAGGAGGCTGATAAATGACCTAAATCATTTGCAATATACTGGAAATACAGACAATCTGTGTTGAGCGTGAGAAGCTATGTTCTTGAAGACGTTTTCTCATACATTAATGAACTGACCTCACCCTGGAACTCTCACACTGCCCCGTGCATATCCGAGGTCACCTAGAAATGTGATGGGTGCTCATCTAAATGCAAGAATCTCTTTTATCTTTTTTTCATTCAAGAATCTCTCCTTTTTTTTTTTTTTCATTCTTAGGTTTCCTCCTTTTTTTCTGCTGTAGATGAATGGATACTAAGGTTGAAATTACCTTTCGTCATAAATTGGGACCTTTTCCTAAATTCTAACCCACAGGATTAGAATTTCCTCTGTAACACTGTGTAAGATTTAACTTGATCACCTCCAAGTCAGGAAGGACTTTGAGCTGCGTCATTTGCAGGCTCAGTGTTAAATGAAAATTGTCCAAAAAGCAGGCTTTTCCCTTTTTTCATGTGGTCTCTCTCTCTAGCCTTGTCATGATGTTTGTTTTCATTCTTTTTCCTTTTTTCTTACTGTGGTAACATACACATAACATAAAACTCGCCACTTAGACTTTTTTTAGATTTACACGTTACACGTACATCTTAAGCGTACAGTTCAGTGGTATTAAACACATTCCCATTGTTGTGCAACTACCACCAGTCATGGTATTTTTTATTTACTATTTAATGTCATTCTAAGTAAATAAAAATTAAAAGGGTCAGCATGAATTTACCATGCGTTTTTACTTCATGCAATGCCAGTTTTAAGTGCAAATGTTCAGAGCATTTAACTCATTTGTGGAATCATTGAAATCACACAAATGTATTTTGTCCCTGGAGGATGCCTTGAGCTGGCCAGAAAAAACAAACACAGACAGATTCAGGAAGACTGGGAAGGAAGAGAGGGTCCCCCAGGCACAGGGCGGGCTCGAGAGAGTGGCTGGGGGTGCGCCTCTGGCTCAGGGATACTTCAGAGCCTCATAGGCGCCCAGGAGCCCTGCCCTGTGTGCCCTCTCAGGTCTGACGGCTGCTGGTGTCCCCCCTCCCACCAGCTGAGGGACCGACACATTGTTCCCTGGCTTGGGACAGGCCTTGGGGGATCTCCCCTTCCCATGAGGGGATATATGGGTGGTATCCCCAGCCCACGGCAGATGGGTGATCCCCCAGGGTACTGCAACCTCTGTACTAGGTAAATGGATCAGGGGTGGGCAAGAGGATCTTCCCTCCTTGAGTTGCGACCTCCTACCTGCTGCCCACCAGACACGTTGCAGCCCTGCTAGTCCTGGGTGGGATGGCCACTGCTGTGCTCTGCCCCAAGATGCTGCAGGACAGGTGCACCCAACCATGACCTTCCCCACCTGCACCCGGGCCCTTCCTGGGGCAGAGGGTGGCAGTGGTCACGGGGTGGGCACAAGGAGGGGAGGCTGAGCAGGGCCCAGGTTCCAGGGCGCAGACAACTGGGCTGAGAACCCATCCCCAGGGAGCTGGGGACGGGGCAGGGTAGGAGAGGAAGAGGGGAGGGGGAGGCAGCAGGAAGCAGGGCACCGTGACCAGTTTCCAAGCCTCCCCACCCCCTACACGCTCCAGTGTGCCATCGCCCCATCAGACTTCACTGACAAAACAGAGTTTCAAGAGTGGGGCTGCAGAGCATTAACCCCCAAGCAGGGGGCCCTTCTGAGCTTGGGACCCTGTGGACTACACTGGTCGTACACTCATGGTGCCCTGGGTGCAGGAACAAAGAACAAGGAAGCGAGAGGAAAATCAGCGCTGCCCACCAGCAAGGCTGGCCCCGCCTATTCCCAACTCCCAAAGGGAGTCCTTCCTGACCCAGGAACATCCCTGGGAAGAGGGGATTTGTGCTCTGGACAAAAGCCATCTCTTCTCGTTACTACTGCCCTATTTTCAGCATTGCCCTCTTTTCTTCCTCCTCCTCTCTTTCCTGCTGATTCAGGAATTTAAGCCTGATGCTTTGACCCGACCCCCAGTGCTGTGGACAGTGTGGGCTGCACTTCTTCTGGACACAGAGTTTAAAATTCTACACTGTTTGTGGCTTCTTTTTGGATTTTCCTTTGCTGCTCTTCCCTTCCTTGCGCCTCCCTCTGTCTGAGCGAGGGGAGATGTGAGATCTGTCTTTTAATTATGCTTTCCAGTAAATGAAGGTGACATTCCCCGCCTGGCAGGATGCCTGTAGCCTCCGCAGTGAGAGCTGGTGAGGCTCCTGGAGTTCATGGGGTGGGGTGGGGGCTGCTTTTCAGGACTGTGGGGGGCCCGGCGAGACGAGAGGAGAGGGGAGGAAAAGCTGGAGAAATTCACAGAAGCAGAGGACAACATGGGAAACGGAGCGTGGGAAAATGGGTAAGGGGCAGAAGATGGAAGGAAGGCGGCAACGAACAAAGGGAGGAAGGGAGGAAGGGAGTCAGCATTTTGCCTGCTCTACCCACATGATCTTAAAGACTAGAGTCTAACCTGGTAAAGCTGCTGCCCCCAAGCAGACAATACCCGTGCACACAGGCGCCTGGACAAGGGCTGAGAATCCTAGGTGGCGACAAGGAGTGCCAGCACCATGTCTCTTGCTCTGCTCCCATCAGATCCTTGAAAAACCTGACTCTGCTTACGTGTCTTCCCAGAGCACAGCCTAACGAATTAGTGCCCCATGAAGGCGTAGGTGCTCCGGAGAGAACTGGGGGAGGTGCTTAAATGGGAATGTTACACGGGACAGAAGAAGAAAGAGGGCAAATCCCCCCTGGAGCTCCCAAGAGGGCCCAGAGCTGTGCTGAGAAGAGCTGGGACTTTTCATTCACAAGAATCTTCACAAAAAGTGAACTCTATTTTTCCAGGGTGATCAATGCAGAGGCTGTATAAGCCAAGTGTACTCATAACCTCAAGTCTTGAAAACCCCTTCCTCCTAGCAGTATTATAATAAACCAATGTCTTGGGTCTTGTTGAGAAAGTACCACTAAATCTCGAATTGTTCGAGAAAGGAGGATAAAGGGCAACTTTCTATCTGATGGACTCACAGCCCAAAGATGACACACAGCTTCCCAGCCGAGCCTGACATACTGCCCAGAGATCCAGACTCACAAGAAGCCACAGGCCTCCCGTTCTTTCCGTTCCCTCAGGAATTATTACCTCTTTCCAGAGGAAGATTTCACTTTTGGATTGTGATATGGGCTCTACTGAGGTTTTCCTCACAGCAGCAGCAAAACCTCATTTGCCGAGGGAAAATATGACCCGCTTCAAAGACCTGGAGTATCTGATATGTTTACTGACGTCTCTCTCGTGACCAGTGAGATATAAGAACAATATTTATCTCTAATTCAAGAGAGGAAGCTAAACTGTTGTGGTGAAGATGGCCCTGTTCTTTTAAGAACAGACTTTTTCAAAACGGTGGTCTGTGGATCTCCTGCATCAGAATTACATGGAATGATGATTTAAGAATCAGATTTCTGCATCCCCACTGCAGAACTACTAAATCTCTGTGGGTGAGGGGTCAGCACCCACATTTAAATAAGCTAAGAGTTTGTCATCACGTATATACTGACGTTTCTGAATCAATGCTTGGAGCAGGGGGCCTCAAACTGGGGCGAGCCTCACCGTTGTCTGGAAGCCTGAGAAACACAGGTGGCTGGGTCCCACTCGCAGAGTTTCTGATTCAGCAGGTCTGGGGCGGGGCCTGAGCATCTGCATTTCTAACAAGTTCCCAGTTGATGCCGAGGCTGCTGGTCTGGGGACCACACTTTGGAAACCGCTGGGTTAGAACAATGAAAACAACCCAGCCTTGTGTCAGTCAGGTGTGCCCTACTTAACTGTTCTCGGGAAGCCCCGAGGATCAGAGTGTGGGTGGTGGTGGCAGTGGCGGGCTGGTGTTCTGTCCCTCCGGGAGGTGACCGTCTGGGGAAGCGGTGCAGAGCCACCTGGCCTTCAAGCCAGGCCAGTCTACACAGGGCCCCTGGGGCAAATGTGGGTTGGTACATGCGTCTGTCAGATAACCAGGCTTCTGGAGGCTGGCTCTTCAGACTCGAGGGAGCTCAGTTTGGTTTCAGGTAACAATGGGGTTATAGGTATATCTTAGGGCAAGTCAGGAAGGATCCAGCAGATCCCAGAACTAAGCTGGTATAACAGGAGGTAGAGTCCTCCTCACCATGACTAACAGCCAGCTGGGCATGTTCCCATGGCGACAGACCACTAGGCCTCCAGGCTGATATTTCAGGGGCCTCAGGCCTCTGATACACCCTTTCCTCCATCTAGAAAGTATTTCAGGCTGAGGCCTCCACAGACCACCTAGGACATGCTTGGCTGGGTTTTGGGGCAGCCCACAGTGTCTGACTTCCTCCCCTCCTGCCTCAGACGCCTGTAGTTACCAGTATGGCCACTAGAGGTCTCAGCAGGACAATTATTACCCTAGGAAGGGGCCAGGAAGGACCTGGGAGAAGCCGGAAAAGCGCGTCTTCCCACCACCCCGGGGATCTCCGGCAAAGGGAAAAGTAAGGTGAGGGGCTCATGACCTCTGCCTGCCTGTCCAGCATCCTCAGCATGACAACTGGTCTTGTGTGGCTGCCCAAGGATGTTATTTTCCTCTTCATACGGCGCAACAGTCACCATGGGAGAAGGAATGGTAACACCAGGGCAATGATGGTTGCCAAGAAGGGGCCTTAATTTCCAACAGCTGCTCCCTCCCAATGACATGGTCGATTGGCATTGTTCAATTTTATGTTAAGTGCCACGCAAATGCAGCTTTAAGAGTCCTCTAGCACAACCCTTCCAGCCAGATTTGCTGCTGCCTGCAAAGCCCTTATTCCACCAAAATCCTGGAGCTGAAATTCTGTCCCAGTCATATTTTCCAAGGTCGCAGCTCTTTGCAGTTCTCCATTTTGTCCAGCAGCATTAGAGCCTAAGACACACACAGGGAGTCACCCACCTCTGTAGTCCCCCTCCCTGTCCTGCTCTTCCCACCCAACTTTGAATCAGCGTCAGATCCAGGGGAGACGGCTGCAGACCTGATGGGCTATCTTGGAAAAAGTTGCATGTTAAGCCAAACTTGATCTGTGGACAACAAAAGGGGCCAAATGTTAAATCAGTGATGATTCTTTGCTTTATAAAAAAGATTGATCATGAACATGCCATGGATTTACCATGGAAAAAGAAAGCTCTGTTAAAATGACATTGCACGGGGCTTCCCTGGTGGCGAAGTGGTTGAGAGTCCGCCTGTCAGTGCAGGGGACGCGGGTTCGAGCCCTGGTCCGGGAGGATCCCACGTGCCGCGGAGCAACTGGGCCCGTGCGCCACAGCTACTGAGCCTGCGCTCTAGAACCTGTGAGCCACAACTACTGAGCCCACGTGCTGCAACTACTGAAGCCCACATCTAGAGCCCGTGCTCCGCAACAGGGGAGGCTGCCACAATAAGAAGCCCACGCACCGCAAAGAAGAGTGGTCCCCGCTCGCCGCAACTGGAGAGGGCCCGTGCGCAGCAAGGAAGACCCAACGCAGCCCCAAATATAAATATAAATACATAAAATAAATAAATGAAAAAAAAATGACATTGCACATTTGGTTAATCTATGTATTTCTATAATTTTACGTAAACAAGGAGTGTATCTCAAAACTCTGCTGGAAGCTAGCATGTGTGGGTCTCTACTCTTGCCTTAATTGGCTTTCAGATTATTCTCGGACTGCCTCACTGACTTCCCTGGCCCTGTTAGCTCAGTAAGCAATACACTGAAAGGAGAAAATGTGACTTAGTTCACCTACTGAGTCTCCCTAAGTTCCAGAGCTCGAATCAGTGGTGTCTTGGAAAGGAGAGAAGTGGATATCACCCAGATAACCTGAGACTGCAGAAATCAGCTTATCTGAGATGATCACACCTGGAGTCGGCCATGTCCACCTCCGTGTGGCAGGTCCGTGTAAGCGGGGCAGGCTACTTGTCTCTCACCTGCACCTTTCCCTCCTGCCCCTGTCCTTCCTCAGTTAATAACAGAGACTCACAGAGCTCTTGCTCCTGTAGGCTGTCCCCATTTACACAGCCTGACTATAACTTTTTCCATAATCCTATGGTTAGAAATGAATACTGCTGGGAGGAAGCTGCATGAAAACAGCCCGAGGTTAGGAGCAAACTTAGCATCATGTACTTTTTGAAATTAGCTGTTGTCAAAGTCGTTTTACAGATGAGGAGCCCAAGGTCCAGAAGGGCAGAGTAACTTTCCCAAGTTCATGCAGATATGTAGTGGCAGAGCCAGGAATGGGAACTGGGGTCCTTTCTTGGGATGTAGACTCCTTCACTTTCATTCACTTCCTGGTTGTGTACGTGGTTCTCTCTCAGAGAAAAATGAGCTGGGGCAGCACAATGGTAAGATGCTTTGATGGAAAGAGAACTGAGTTATAATCCAGGCTCTGCCCCATTTGGGCAAGTTACTTTCCCTCTGGAGGCCTCAGTCATCTGTGAATTAAGGGGTTTGGAGTGAAGAATCCATCTCTAAGGACCCGTAAGCTCCAGCATTCTGTGTATGTCTAAACGACGGGCTCGAGTCCCAGCACTGCAGGGGACTAAGTGCTCCATCACATCTCATGAGAGAGCCCCTGCATTTTTAAATTCTTGTCATCTCTGACAACTAACTTGGAAAGTTTCCTTCTCACTCCTTTTCGACATGCACTTGAAACTTCTGGGAGACTGAGGACAAGAGGAAGTTCCAACCCTGAAATCACGGTCAGGTGGGGAAAGCTGTACAGTAAGACAGGATACTTTTTGTCAGGCACAAATTCCTTCTCCCCAATGTATTACTCTGTAAATCTAGTTCATCACATATTGAATTTGTGTGTGTGTGTGTGCATGGGTATGTACAATGAAGGGCCAATATAACCCATATTTGGCTTAGAAACCATTATCCTTTCTCATTGATAATCACAGTTTTGTTCAATATATGTATATGTGTCCATCATATACACAAGTACAGAGAAAACAATAAACAAATGAGAAGATGACCACTTTTCTCCATGGCTCATTTTAGCCCTGTTGCATGGTATTTATTCTCACAGAGCATTCACTCCTGCAAAGGCTCACAGAGCAATAATCCATTTAGGCTGGTGGTCCCAGAAGAACACTGCACAGCAAAGATGCAATGGGTGCCTCAGCCTGCATGAGGGGCCTACACACGTTTCCGCTCTGTGGAGTAGAATGTTGCTGTGAGAACGTGGACACTAGCCCAGAATCCTAAAATCTGACAACATGAGGGCTCGTTGTCAGAGAACAATAACAAAACGCATTCCCCAGGTGTCCCCAGCTCCTTTCCGGGGAGGTGCCAGGCAGACAGCGGCAAATTCTCTAGAGATTGTGGGAGAGAGAAACACAAATACAAAATCAGGAACAAAGACATAAGCTCTACGGCTTAAGAGCGACGGTTCATGCGGCCCCAGGGGCAAGCGGCGAAAGCGGGAATCAGAACAGCGGAGGAAACATGCGGGGATGGTAGGCGGAAGCGCACAAAACACAGTCCGGCCCAGAGGAGCCATGCTCACACTTACATGGCGTGATCTCACACTACCTTAGTGTGCTTTAAGCATTTCCATCATCTGAGAGTTTAGGAGGGAAAAACAGAATAGTTAAAGGTACAATAAATTAAGAGCTTGCACTTTATTTTTAAAGGTTAAAAATATAACAGTGTCATTCCTGGCCACCCGATTCCTAGTGTGAAGAGCGATACGTGTGACGATTCATAGTGGTGAGAAGCACAGTTCTGAGAGCCAGACCCTGGTTTCATATCTTGGTTCTGCCACTTGTAGCTGTGTGACTCTGTGTTAAGTGTCTTACCTTTCCATGCCTCAGTTTCCTCATCTGTAAAATGGGTCTAATAGTACCACTTACCTCATAAGACTGTGGTGAGGATGGAATAAATTAATACATGTAAAATACTTGAACAGTCCTATTCAAGACTAAGCATCATCTAAGTATTGGTTATCACTGTTGTTATTTTGATCTTTAGCTTCCTCAGGCAATACCACCCAGAGTAGATGATCAAAAGTTTACAGAAAGCTAAGGACTTGGTGAGAAATTTAGATGCTCAATAAGAAAAACAATTGAAGAAATCAAACATTCAGGAGAAAAAAGACAAAGTTAGAAACGCACGGGTTGAGCAATAGTTTCTGTGTTGTTATAATTCTTTGAGGGTGTCATTTCAAATTCCAAGGCAATTCACAGTAGCTTTTTAAGAAAGATAAATAAAAATCAATGGCACACACACAGATCGATTAGAACCCTGAGGCCTGGTTCATGTTGGACAATTACAGGCTGTGTACACATCCTCAGGTGTTAACCTTTGGACTGATGGCATCTAACATGTTCTAACTTGCTTCTGCCCAGGGCCCCTCACAGTAAGCGAATTGCTAAAAGGTGCCAGCGCAAGGATTCTGGGTTGTGAGTACCAAGTCATACAGAAGGACAGACTCCTCTGTTCTTCCCCAGAACCATTCTGTCAGCTTTGACTTCACTCGGCAGGATACTGTGGTCAAGGAAAATATGGGACCTTAGCCTGAAAGGAACCTGCAAGTAAAGTGCTCTGAGGATAACCTGGGCTGAGTCTGCCTTTGCTGATGACACTCTGAGTCCCCGGGTGGCCAGGACCAGTGCCCTGCTAGTGCTTTACTGCCCCCCCAGAGTGACATCCCCTCCCACACCCCCATTCTCCTAGTGGGCATCTGCACACGGAGACAGGTCTTTATTTAAAAAACATGTGGCAGAGGAAACGAGGCACATGAAAAGATGCTCAACATCGCTAATTATTGGAGAAATGCAAATCAAAACTACAATGAGATACCACCGCACACCGGTCAGAATGGCCACCATCAAAAAGTCTACAAACAATAAATGCTGGAGAGGGTGTGGAGAAAAGGGAACTCTCTTGCACTGTTGGTGGGAGTGTAAATTGATACAGCCACTATGGAGAACAGTATGGAGGTGCCTTAAAAAACTAAAAATAGAGCTACCATACGACCCAGCAATCCCACTACTAGGCATATACCCTCAGAAAACCATAATTCAAAAAGAGTCATGTACCACAGTGTTCATAGCAGCACTGTTCACAATAGCCAGGACATGGAAGCAACCTAAATGTTCACTGACAGATGAATGGGTAAAGAAGATGTACTAAATATACACAATGGAATATTACTCAGCAATTATAGAGAATGAAATAATGCCATTTGCAGCAACATGGAGGGAGGGACCTGGAAATTATCATACTAAGTGAAGTAAGTCAGACAGAGAAAGACAAATATCTTATGATATCGCTTATATGCAGAATCTAAAAAAAATGATACAAATGAACTTATTTACAAAACAGAAATAGACTCACAGATTTAGAGAAAGAACTTATGGTTACCAGTGGGGAAGGGTGGCGGGGAGGGATAGACTGGGAGTTTGGGATTGACATATACACACTGCTATATTTAAAATAGCTAACCAACAAGGACTTACTGTATAGCACAGGGGACTCTAGTCAATATTCTGTAATAACCTAAATGGGAAAAGAACTTGAAAAAGAATAGATACATGTATATGTATAACTGAATCACTTTGCTGTGTACCTGAAACTAACACATTTTTTTTTAACATCTTTATTGGAGTATAATTGCTTTACAATGGTGTGTTGGTTTCTGCTTTATAACAAAGTGAATCAGCTATACATATACATACATCCCCATATCTCCTCCCTCTTGCGTCTCCCCTCCTCCCTATCCCACCCCTCTAGGTGGTCACAAAGCACGGAGCTGATCTCCCTGTGCTATGCAGCTGCTTCCCACTAGCTATCTATTTTACGTTTGGTAGTGTATATATGTCCATGCCACTCTCTCACTTCGTCACAGCTTACCCTTCCCCCTCCCCATATCCTCAAGTCCATTCTCTACGTCTGTGTCTTTATTCCTGCCCTGCCCCTAGGTTCTTCAGAACCTCTTTTTTTTTTTTTTTTAGATTCCATATATATATGTTAGCATATGGTATTTGTTTTTCTCTTTCTGACTTACTTCACTCTGTATGACAGACTCTAGGTCCACCCACCTCACTACAAATAACTCAATTTCATTTCTTTTTATGGCTAATATTCCATTGTATATATGTGCCACATCTTCTTTATCCATTCATCTGTCGATGGACACTTAGGTTGCTTCCGTGTCCTGGCTATTGTAAATAGAGCTGCAATGAACATTGGGGTACATGACTCTTTTTGAATTATGGTTTTCTCAGGGTATATGCCCAGTAGTGGGATTGCTGGGTCATATGGTAGTTCTATTTTTAGTTTTTTAAGGAACCTCCATACTGTTCTCCATTGTGGCTGTATCAATTTACATTCCCACCAACAGTAAAACACAACATTCTTAATCAACTATACTCAATATGAAATAAAAATTAAAATTAAAAACATGTGGCATTCCATGAAACCCAGATTAATGGGCTGTCCTGTTCTTCTGACCCAGGGATACCTGATTCCTTCCCCTCTGACAACCTTGAAACTCCTGCTTCCCATTTCGCCCTCCGCTGACTTCTCTAGTCTGGCTGTTACCTGACTGTGTCACTTCTTATTCATCACTGGTCTGAGAAAGTTTCCAGGGTGGAAGCTGTAGGACTCTTCCGTCACTCTGAGTTCCTTCACACCCTTTCTCACTTCCTCAGAGGATTGTGTTGGCCCTCACTGGGATGTGAGCATTCGGATGAAGCAATGTGATCCTTTAAAGTTGGAATGTTGGGTGCTAAAAGCATCATTTCAAATGAAAAATGAAAAGCAACACTGGAAGTCTTCAGCTGGTCAAACACAGAAGGGAAGAATGACAAGGAAGATGCCAGGGTCTGTTAGGAAGCCTGGCTTAACCACCTTTTGCCAGAAAGGGTGAGTCATAGGCTGCCTGGGCAGGGAGCACGCTCACCCCTGAGCACAGACCCCATGATGGTTCTCGGCTTCCACGGAAGTGCATTTTCCCACCAAGCAATGTGTGTGTCCCCAACCACACACTGCTGTGCTCTGACAAGGCCTCTGCTTTGAGCAGGGTTTTAACCTGGCTGATATTCTTTTGTGTAAATGTAACTCCAGCTGCCAGTTGGGCTGTGGGCTCCGAAAGGCTGGGCCTGGGTTCTTCTTTCTCAGGCAGCCTCTCTCTCTGTCAAGCACAGTTGCAGTAGGCCGTCTACTGCAGGAGCAGGTTAAGGCTGCTGGTGATTGCAGCTTCATTTGTCTGGCAGGGATGCTGGTTTCTTAAAGACACACTCTCAGATCTTTCCCAACTGCAGGTATTGCCTCAAGGCCACAGACTACAGTGCCTGGGCTCTGGAACACAGAGAGACACCTTGATCTGTCCAACACCTCTTTGAATGGATGCTATTTATGTCAACAGAATGTTGCTCTGGCAAAATTACAAACGGGAGAAAGAGGCAGAGGATACTTAGAAAAGCAAAGGGCTTGGTGGTTCCATGCACATGCATGGCCAGCACACTTTTCTCTTTGCTACAGACACAGACAGGCCTTGTACCGTCACTGCTCATATGGGACACCTTTGAATGTTCAGAGAGCTCACGACATATGTGCCACTCTCAGAATGGAATATCAACCAATAGGCTGAGAGTCCACTCATTATTTTATTTATAATACTCAAAACATAAAAACAGACATAGCTTTATGTTACCATTTGATTTACTCACACTTGAGTGAACAGCTGTCTCATTCATTGGAAACTTTATAAAACTGAGCCAAAATGTCCCTCTGAGATTTCTTCTATATCTGGGTGATTTGCACTGAATCCTGGGAGTTTGGGTTCTATAGTTTAATTTCCCACTTCCTAGGTGGTAGCAGATAATAGATGGAACGCTGAGAGTTGACTGATTTTTTTTTCCTTCAAATGCATGACCTCCTGACCCTTCGGTGCTCCGTGGTGGAGGGTAACAAAGAAAAGAACAGAAACGAAAGAGAGTCCTAGTGAAAACTACTTTCAATTGAGAGGCCTTTCGGAGAAGACATAGGAGATGGCGCTGCAGTTTACTGTTATAATCAAAGAAATCTAGGCTGGATGTGACCTTGGTAATTAATTATCCAGTCCCTTGCTTCATTTTACAGATGAGGAAACAAAAGCTCAGAGAGGACAAGTGAAAGCCAGCTGGAGAGTCAGGGTTAGAGGCAGACCGCCTGACTTGTGGTCCAGGACCACCCCACCTACCACACCACTTCCCATTGGCAATAGAAGGGCACAGTTTTCTAAGCAAGGACCTCCATTAGGGAATATAATAGGAATAGTATGCCCAGCCTGCCCTCTGAGTTTGGAAAGGTTTAATCTTTTCATAAGCAAGCTAAAGGCAAAGTTGGAAAACTGCTTTAACTCCTCCAACAAGATACAAATCAAGGGGTGTGTGTGGTCTGCCTCTAGGTCACTGATCTCCAAATTTGAAGAAACTATGGACCCCTTTAAAGGAAAATAATCCTCTAAGACCTATGGTAAATTTTCTTAACCAGCATTTGAGAAACATTTACTTAAGACAGCTGAAGTCTCATTCTTTGAACATGATTTTCAATTGAGAAGTCTCACTGAAGAAAAGACAAGTTTTCTGTTTATAATCGGTAAAATGAAAGTACAAAACCTAAATGTCCTTATTAAGCCCAAAGACCCCCATCTCCCCGCAAACATATGTGCCTGAAATCTGATTTGAGAAATGCTGTCCTAGCTCAGAATTCATTACTGCTCTCTTGTCTGGCCCATGAATGAACTTCTTCAGTTTACATCCCTCCCATCTTCGCTCCTTTCGTAGCTACTTCTTTTGTACCGAATGCATTTCTTAGTTCACATTTTTGCAATGGAGCCTGTGTGTCCTGTATTCCTGTTGCCTCGTCACCCTATCTCTCTCTTTCTGAATCTGGGGTCACTTTGTGACTTACCTAATATTTGCTTTAGATGAAAATTCAGCACAATCCTGCTTTTGTGGAACGGTGTTTGTAATGAAAATGCTAGTTTTCTAAGCTGAAAGGGATTCAGGTTTGGAATCTGCCATCTAGGCAGCGTCAGTCCCCATCTGGATTTCAGCAATGAAGTTCCATCGGTTAAAATGCACCTTAAACACCTCAGTCCCCATCTGGATTTCAGCAATGAAGTTCCATCGGTTAAAACGCACCTTAAACACCTCAGCTGGACTTGTACAGTAGTTAATTTCCTTGTTTTACAATCTTACCAATTTAATGTTGCCATCCTGTCCTCCCTCTGGGGTGACAGGTGGCTAAAAACACATTTAGATTTTCCTCTGAGGGGGGATTTCTCTCTCCTTGACAGTCTCTCTCTGCTCTGTGTCTCACAGACAACTAGGAATTTGCCATGGAGCTCCCCTTGGGAATGCCTCTTTCCTGCCTCTCTCCATTCATCTACCCTGGGTCAGAATTTTCTTTTTTGTTAAGAATTCATTCCCCAGTGGAAACGTAAGCATGGCAGAGTTTCTTCCAGTCTCTTACAGCGTTGTTGCTGTTTTCTGCTCTGGATTTTATGGAAAGTGATTTAAAAAATGGAATGGGTCCTAGTTCTATATTATTTTGGCTAAAAAAAAAAATGGAAGCATGTTTCTCTATACTGTACTGTACTTGTACATTCCAATACGGCAGCCTCTAGACACACGTGGCTATTAAATTTAAGTTAATTAAAATAAAATACAGTTAAAAATTTAGTTCCTCAGTCTCACTAGCTACATTTCAAATGCTCAGAAGCCACATGTATCTAGTCTAGGACACTGTACTGGATAGAGCAGATAGAGAACATTTCCATCATTGTTCTGTGAGACAGTGCTGCTCTACAACATTTATTGTGCTCTAATAAAACTTGAATGTAAGCCGTGTACTATGCTGTAGAAGTCTAATTCTGAAAAAGGTACAATGAAACATAAATATGTAAGTATGTAAGTCATCTTCAGTCAAAACCCACCTGTAAAGTGCTGAGGATAATTATTTAATATATTTAATAAGCAATACAGGGACTCTCCTGGTGGCTCAGTGGTTAAGAGTCTGCCTGCCAATGCAGGGGACACGGGTTCGAGCCCTGGTCCGGGAAGATCCCACATGCCGCGGAGCAACCAAGCCCGTGCACCACAGCTACTGAGCCTGCGCTCTAGAGCCCGTGAGCCACAACACTGAAGGCCACGAGCCTAGAGCCCGTGCTCCGCAACGAGAGAAGCCACCGCAATGAGAAGCCACTGCACACAATGAAGAGTAGCCCCCGCTCGCCACAACTAGAGAAAGCCCAAGTGCAGCAATGAAGACCTAACGCAGCCAAAAATAAATACATAAATAAATAAGTTTATTAAAGAAAAATAAGCAATACAGGTAGAAGTCTGGGCGTCTTTATGTTCAAGTCAGCCACATAAAGCCTCATCATTTAATTTAGATTCTAAGAAGATCAGCCTTTATTTAAATGAAAAGATAGAACTGACTTTCTCTAAATGGAAGTAGGTGTGTGGGGTTGGGGACCGTGGAAGTGTATGGGGAAATGTATCAGAAACACCTGGAAACTTGCATCAACTTAGACAATTCCTCCTCTACCCAGATAGGATGAGGATTTGTTGGGGGAGGGGAGGTGCTGCATGTGGAACTTCTATAGCGTGAAAAAGCTCATCGGGTGGTTCTGATGTGTCTTCTTACTCCATCCCTCTAGATGGGAACCACTGCTCCCAAGAATGGCTAAACTGGTTGAGGAGACTTGCCTAATTACAGGATATCAAGGACAATTTATGTAAGTCAAGTACATAAGTCTTTATATGGGTTATATTAGTCAGAGTTCTCTAGAGAAGCAGAACCAATGGGAAATAGATACATAGATAGTGAAACTGATGGTAAGAATTGGTTCATGCAATTATGGAGGCTGAGAAGTCCCCCAGTCTGCTGTCTGCAGGCTGGATAACCAGGAAACCCAGCAGTATAATTCAGTTCAAGTCCAAATGCCTGAGAACCAGGGGAGCTGAAGGTGTAAGTCCCAGTCTAAGTCTGAAGGCCGAGAATCAGGAGTGCTGATGGCACTTCCAAGGGGCAAGAGGAGACGGATGTTCCACCTCAAGCAAGAGAGCAAATTCACCCTTCCTCCAACTCTGTGTTCTATTCAGACCCTCAACAGATTGAATGATGCCCACTCACACTGGTGAGCGTAATCTTTTTTATTCAGTCTACTCTGTTCTGGAAATACCCTCACAGACACACCCAGAAATGATGTCTTACCAGATATCTGGGCATCTCTTAGCCCAGTGAAGTTGATCATAAAATTAATGATCACATAGTTTAAGTTCTGGCTACAGGGGATAGTCTCATGGGCAATTCTGCATAAAAGTCTAAATAGAGTGAGTAAAGCCTTCTGGTTAGCAAGGTTACATTGCTTCTCCAAAGCAGTATGAGTAAAGTCTGAAAGCAAGTTAGCAGAGCATTAAACATTTATTCATTCAAGAATCACTTATTGGGCTTCCCTGGTGGCGCAGTGGTTGAGAGTCTGCCTGCTAATGCAGGGGACACGGGTTCGAGCCCTGGTCTGGGAAGATCCCACATGCCGCGGAGCAACTAGGCCCGTGAGCCACAACTACTGAGCCAGCGCATCTGGAGCCTGTGCTCTGCAACGAGAGGCCGCGATAGTGAAGAGGCCCATGCACCGCGATGAAGAGTGGCCCCCACTTGCCGCAACTAGAGAAAGCCCTCGCACAGAAATGAAGACCCAACACAGCCAAAAAAAAATAAATATAAAGAATCACTTATTGAGCATCTAATAATATCTGTCAAACACCTTGATATGTACTGTGAATATGACAAAATAAGTAAGGGATGATTCTGGACTGTGGTAGCTGAATTTCTGCATGGGCTTTGGAGTCAGCCTGGGTTTATATCTGGTACATTCTAGCTGTGCTCTCAGACAAATTACTGAACTTCTCCAAGGTTCAGTTTCTTATTAAATTGGAGATAATGCTAGCACTTATGCCATGGGGTTATTATCAAAATTGAATAATATAAGATGCATAGTAAATATTCAGTGAAATTTAGTGACTACAGATTATTAAAGAGCATATAGGGGGCGGAGTCAACACGGCGGACTAGGGGGACACGGAATTTGCATCTCCACACAACTGGGGCACCTACCAGGCACCGGTGGGGGACCACAGACACCTGAGGGAATAGGAGGAACCCCCAGTGACCGGGTAGGACGTGGGGTGGAGCGAGGGGGGAGGAGAAGTGGAGGCGGGACGGGACCCGTGCCCCTGAGGGGTGGCTGGGGGAGGAGGAGGGATCCCACACCCGAAGGGGGATGGGGGGGACGATGGGAGGGCAAAGGATCAAAACGCAGCATGGCCAGCGTTTCCCCTGCCCACCTGGGCCCCCCGGGAGCCTGCTGAGATCCTGGGCCTGATCCTCTGCCCACCAGGGCCCCCTCCAGCAGCGAAGGTCCTGAGGGAGGGGGAGGGAGGGAAGGGGGAGCAAAAGTAAAGGACAGACCTCCGGGACTGGCACCCCTGAGGGGCAGCTGGGGGAGGGTAGGAGTTCCTACACCCAGTGGGACCCACCTGCAACAGGGGAGACCCTGTTGGGGGGGTGCAGAGGAACAGAAGGCAATGCAGCCAGCACTTTCCCTGTCCACTTAGGTACCGGGGAGCCTGTAGGGCTTCCAGGCCTAATCCTCTGCCCTGGGAGCCTCCCTCCTGCTGCGCAGAGCCCAAGCCCCACCCCTACACGCCCCCACAGGGCCCTACCTCTACACTCGGAGACCCCCTCTGAGACCCCCTCCAACCATGCTGGGCCTAAACCCCACCCACACACCCTCACTCAGGGCCCTGCCTCCACACTCTGGAACTCCACACTCAGGAGGCCCTCCTTTCCACGTGCTGCCCCTCCCCTTCTGCTCAGGTCCTAAGCAGAGGCGCTGCCCCATGCCTGAATGTCACCCAGCCTAGGCCCCGCCCCCAAGGCCTTTTCTGGCTGCAAGGGTCCTGAACCTAGGCCACGCCCTATGCTTAAATGTCAGCCCCTTGCGTAGGCCCCTGCCTAAGTTCCACCCCCCACCTAAACTCCGCTCCCCATAACCAAGGCCTTTTTTTTTTTCATTTTTCTTTTTTCTTCTTTTAGGTTGGGGTTCTGTTTTACCTTCTTGTTGTTGACTCATTTATATTTTAATTTTTTCCAATAAAACTTTTTTCTAATCTTATTTTATTCTTTATACTTTGTTATTGTTCTGCTCCTTTGACTTGTTCCCCTTTTTAAATTTATTTATTTTTTCTTTTTTCTGTTGTGGTTTTTGTTTTACCTTGTTGCAACTGTTTCAATTATATTTTTATTTTTCCTAATATATTTTTAGTTTTCAAATTTTATTTTATTATTTATTCTTTGTTATTGTACTGCTCCTTTATTTTTTTTATTTTTTATTTTTTTTCTGTGCCACGTGGCTTGCAGGATCTTGGTTGCCAGGCCGGAGGTCAGGCCCGAGCTCCTGTGGTGGGAGTGCTGAATCCAAACTGCTATACTAACAGAGAACCTCAGACCCCAGGGACTATTAATCAGAGTGAGGCCTCCCAGAGGTTCTCATCTCAGTACCAAGCCCTGGCTCTACCCAACTGCCTGCCAACTCCAGTGCTGGACACCTCAGGCCAAACAACCAGTAAGACAGGAATACAGCCCCACCCATCAAAAAAAAAAAAGAAACGACCAAAAAAAAATGTTACAGATGAAGGAGCAAGGTAAAACCCTACAAGACCAAATAAATGAAGATGAAATAGGCAAACTACCTGAAAAAGAATTCAGAGTAATGATAGTAAAGATGATCCAAAATCTCAGAAAGAGAATGCAGAAAATACAAGAAACGTTTAACAAGGATCTAGAAGAACTAAAGAGCACGCAAACAGTGATGAACAACACAATAACTGAAATTAAAAATACCCTGGAAGGAATCAATATCAGGATAACTGAGGGAGAGGAATGGAAAAGTGAGCTGGAAGATAAAATGGTGGAAATAACTGCCAGGAGCAGAATAAAGAAAAAAGAATGAAAAGAATTGAGGACAGTCTCAGAAACCTCTGGGACAACATTAAACGCAACAACATTCGCATTATAGGGGTTCCAGAAAGAGGAGAGAGAGAGAAAGGACCTGAGAAAATATGTGAAGAGATTATAGTTGAAAACTTCCCTAACTTGGGAAAGGAAATAGCCACCCAAGTCCAGGAAGCGCAGAGAGTCCCAGGCAGGATAAACCCAAGGAGAAACATGCTGAGACACATAGTAATCAAACTGATAAAAATTAAAGACAAAGAAAAATTATTAAAAGCAACAAGGGAAAAATGACAAATAACATACAAGGGAACTCCCATAAGGTTAACAGCTGATTTCTCAGCAGAAACTCTACAAGCCAGAAGGGAGTGGCACGATATATTTAAAGTGATGAAAGGGAAGAAACTACAACCAAGATTACTATACCTGGCAAGTATCTCATTCAGATTCGACGGAGAAATCAAAAGCTTTACAGACAAGCAAAAGCTAAGAGAATTCAGCACCACCA
Organism: Balaenoptera musculus; assembly: GCF_009873245.2. NCBI lineage: Eukaryota > Metazoa > Chordata > Mammalia > Artiodactyla > Balaenopteridae > Balaenoptera > Balaenoptera musculus. The sequence continues at coordinate 89,216,506 of NC_045793.1, read as the reverse complement.
AACCAGCTTTACAACAAATGCTAAAGGAACTTCTCTAAGCAGGAAACAAAAGAGAAGAAAAAGACCCCCCAAAACAAACCCAAATCAATTCAGAAAATGGTAATAGGAACATATATATCGATAATCACCTCGAATGTAAATGGGTTAAATGCTCCAACCAAAAGACACAGACTGGCTGAATAGATATAAAAACAAGGCCCTTATATATGCTGTCTACAAGAAACCCACTTCAGACCTAGGGACACATACAGACTGAAAGTGAGGGGATGGAAAAAGATATTCCATGCAAAAGGAAATCAAAAGAAAGCTGGAGTAGCAATACACGTATCAGATAAAATAGACTTTAAAATAAAGACTATTACAAGAGACAAAGGAGGACACTACGTAATGATCAAGGGATCGATCCAAGAAGAAAACAAAGCAATTGTAAATATTTATGCACCCAACATAGGAGCACCTCAATACATAAGGCAAATGCTAAGAGCCATAAAAGGAGAAATCGACATTAACACAATATTAGTGGGGGACTTTAACACCCCACTTACACCAATAGACAGATCATCCAGACAGAAAATAAATAAGGAAACACAAGCTTCAAATGACACAATAGACCAGATAGACTTAATTGATATTTTTAGGACATTCCACCTGAAGGCAGAAGAATACACTTTCTTCTCAACTGCACATGGAACATTCTCCAGAATGGATCATATCTTGGGTCACAAATCAAGCCTTGGAAAATTTAAGAAAACTGAAGTCATATCAAGCATCTTTTCCAACCACAATGCTATGAGATAAGAAATCAATTACAGGAAAAAAACCTGTAAAAAACACAAATACATGGAGGCTAAACAGTGCACTGCTAAATAACCAAGAAATCACTGAAGAAATCAAGAAGAAATAAAAAAATACCTAGAAACAAATGACAACGAAAACATGATGATCCAAAACATATGGATGCAGCAAAAGCAGTTCTAAGAGGGAAGTTCATCGCACTTTAAGCTCACCTCAAGAAACAAGAAAAATCTCAAGTAAACAATCTAACCATACACCTAAAGCAACTAGAAAAAGAAGAACAAAAAAACCCCAAAGTTAGTAGAAGGAAAGAAATCATAAAGATCAGAGCAGAGATAAATGAAATAGAAATGAAGAAAACAATAGCAAAGATCAATAAAACTAAAAGTTGGTTTTTTGAGAAGATAAACATAATTGATAAACCTTTAGCCAGACTCATCAAGAAAAACAAGAGAGAGGACTCAAATCAATAAAATTAGAAATAAAAAATGAGAGACTGGGCTTCCCTGGTGGCGCAGTGGTTGAGAATCTGCCTGCTAATGCAGGGGACATGGGTTCGAGCCCTGGTCTGGGAAGATCCCACATGCCGCGGAGCAACTGGGCCCGTGAGCCACAACTACTGAGCCTGCGCATCTGGAGCCTGTGCCCCGCAACGGGAGGGGCCGCGATAGTGAAAGGCCCGCGCACCGCAATGAAGAGCGGCCCCCGCACCGCGATGAAGAGTGGCCCCCACTTGCCGCAACTAGAGAAAGCCCTCACATGAAAACTAAGAGACCCAACACAGTCATAAATAAATAAATAAAATAAATAAAGTATTAAAAAAAAAATGAGAGATTACAACCGACACTGCAGAAATACAAAAGATCGTAAGAGACTACTACAAGCAACTTTATGCCAATAAAATGGACAACCTGGAAGAAATGGACAAATTTCTGGAAAGGTACAACTTTCCAAGACTGAACCAGGAAGAATTAGAAAATATAAACAGACCAATCACAGGTAATGAAATTGAAACTGTAATTAAAAATCTTCCAACAGACAAAAGTCCAGGACCAGATGGCTTCACAGGCGAATTCTGTCAAACATTTAGAGAAGAATTAATACCTATCCTTCTCAAACTCTTCCAAAAAGTTGCAAAGGGAGGAACACTCCCAAACTTCTTCTATGAGGCCACCATCACCCTGATACCAAAACCAGACAAAAATATCACAGAAAAGAAAATTATAGAGCAATATCACTGATGAACATAGACAAAAAAGTCCACAACAAAATGTAGCAAACAGAATCCAACAACACAATAAAAAGATCATACACCATGATCAAATGGGATTTATTCCAGGGATGCAAGGATTCTTCAATATATGCAAAACAATCAATGTGATACACATATTAACAAATTAAATAATAAAAACCATATGATCGGGCTTCCCTGGTGGCTCAGTGGTTGAGAGTCTGCCTGCCAATGCAGGGCACACGGGTTCGAGCCCTGGTCTGGGAGGATCCCACATGCCACGGAGCAGCTGGGCCCGTGAGCCACAATTGCTGGGCCTGCGCGTCTGGAGCCTGTGCTCCGCAACAAGAGAGGCTGCGATGGTGGGAGGCCCGCGCACCGCGATGAAGAGTGGTCCCCGCTTGCCGCAACTAGAGAAAGCCCTCGCGCAGAAACGAAGACTCAACACAGTCATGAATAAATAAATAAATAAATAAAAGAACATGAATTTCTTTTAAAAAAAAAAAAAAACAACCATATGATCATCTCAATAGATGCAGAAAAAGCTTTTGACAAAATTCAACACCGATTTTTGATAAAAACTCTCCAGAAAGTGGGTACAGAGGGAACCTACCTCAACATAATAAAAGCCACATACGACAAACCCACAGCAAACATCATTCTCAATGGTGAAAAACTGAAAGCATTTCCTCTAAGATCAGGAACAAGACAAGGATGTCCACTCTCGTCACTATTATTTGACATAGTATTGGAAGTCCTAGCTAGCCAGAGCAATCAGAGAAGAAAAAGAAATAAAAGGAATCCAAATTGGAAAAGAAGAAGTAAAACTGTCACTGTTTGCAGATGACATGATACTATACAAAGAAAATCCTAAAGCTGTCACCACAAAAATACTAGAACTAATCAATGAATTCGGTAAGGTTGCAGGATACAAAATTAATGCACAGAAATCTCTTGCATTCCTATACACTAACAACGAAAGATCAGAAAGAGAAATTAAGGAAACAATTCCATTTACTATCGCAACAAAAAGAATAAAATACCTAGGAATAAACCTACCTAAGGAGGCAAAATACCTATACTCAGAAAACTATAAAACACTGATGAAAGAAATCAAAGATGACACGAACACATGGAGAGATATACCATGCTCCTGGATTGGAAGCATCAATGTTCTGAAAATGACTGTCATGTACAGGTTCAATGCAATCCCTATCAAATTACCAATGGCATTTTTCACAGAACTAGAACAAGAAATTTTACTATTTGTATGGAAACACAAAAGACTCTGAATAGCCAAAGCAATCTTAAGAAAGAAAAATGGAGCTGAAGGAATCAGGCTCCCAGACTTCAGACTATACTACAAAGCTACAGTAATCAAGACAGTATGGTACTGGTACAAAAACAGAAATATAGATCAGTGGAATAGGATAGAAAGCCCAGAGATAAACCCACGCACATATGGTCACCTTATCTTTGATAAAGGAGGCAAGAATATACAAGGGAGAAAAGACAGCCTCTTCAATAAGTGGTGCTGGGAAAACTGGACAGCTACATGTAAAAGAATGAAATCAGAACAATCCCTAACAACATACACAAAAATAAACTCAAAATGGATTAGGGACCTAAATGTAAGGCCAGACACTATAAAACTCTTAGAGGAAAACATAGGAAAAACACTCTATGACATAAATCACAGCAAGATCCTTTTTGACCCACCTCCTAGAGAAATAGAAATAAAAACAAAAATAAACAAATGGGACCTAATGAAACTTAAAAGCTTTTGCACAGCAAAGGAAACCATAAACCAAACGAAAAGACAACCCTCAGAATGGGAGAAAGTATTTGCAAACGAAGCAACTGACAAAGGATTAATCTCCAAAATTTACAAGCAGCTCATGCAGCTCAATATCAAAAAAACAAGTAACCCAATCCAAAAATGGGCGGAAGACCTAAACAGACATTTCTCCAAAGAAGACATACAGATGGCCAACAAATACCTGAAAAGATGCTCAACGTCACTAATCATTAGAGAGCTGCAAATCAAAACCACAATGAGGTATCACCTCACACTGGTTAGAATGGCCATCATCAAAAAATCTAGAAAGAATAAATGCTGGAGAGGGTGTGGAGAAAAGAGAACCCACCTGCATTGTTGGTGGGAATGTAAATTGATACAGCCACTATGGAGAACAGTATGGAGGTTCCTTAAAAAACTAAAAATAGAACTACCATATGACACAGCAACCCCACTACTGGGCATATACCCTGAGAAAACCGGAATTCAAAAAGATACGTGTACCACAACGTTCACTGCAGCACTATTTACAATAGCCAGTACATGGAAGTAACCTAAATGTCCATCAGCAGATGAATGGATAAAGAAGATGTGGCACATATATACAATGGAATATTACTCAGCCATAAAAAGGAACGAAACTTAGTTATTTGTATTGAGGTGGATAGACCTAGAATCATACTTCATACACAGTGAAGTAAGTCAGAAAGAGAAAAACAAATATCATATGGTAATGCATACGCTATGGAATTTAAAAAAGCAGTACTGATGAACCTACTGGAAGGGCAGGAATGAAGATACAGACGTAGAGAACAGACTCGAGGGCACGGTGGGGAGAGGAAGCTGGGATGAAATGATAGAGTAGCATTGACATATATACACCACCAAATGTAAAATGGATGGCTAGTGGGAAGCTGCTGCAAGCACAAGGAGATCAACTCGATGCTTTGTGACAATCTAGAGGGATGGGATAGGGAGGGTGGGATGGAGGCTCAAGAGGCAGGGGCTATGGGGATATATGTATACATATAGCTGATTCACTTCGTTGCACAGCAGAAACTAACACAACATTGTAAAGCATTTATACTCCAATAAAGATGTGGGGAAAAAAAAGAGCATATAGTTTAGTGAGGAAGATAAACTCATTTGATCTGTACTCTTCAGTGCAGAGGTGGCTGGTTCAACTGATAATGAAATGGTGCTAAAGAAGTCAAAGGTATAGATTTAATCCCTCTGTGGTCCAATAAGCTGTACAGTAGACCAGATGCCCCTGCCTTTAGCCCTATCATCTCACAAATGTGGACCTCTAGGAAATGAGGATGATGGTATATGGACAATCAAAAGTGAGAGCTGAGAATGATCCAAGATGGAGTTGGTCCAAGTTTCTTCCTTCAGAGATAAGCAGACTAAGGTTCAAAGTCAAAGTACTTTGACAAACTTTAAACATAACCCCTTGGTGACAGAGCTGAGGTCAGAACTTAGGGATCCTGATTCTCTGCTCAGTGTTCATTGTATATGCACTGATAGTTTCCTAATGGAAGAGAAATCTTCATCACCATGAAATATTAGGAAAGACGCTTATCTTACTATCACTGGGCTGTAGGGTTATTTCCAAACCCACTGCATTAGCTTCGGAACCCAGACACCACACTGGGTACAATTTTCATTTGTCCTCAGAAGAAAATAGACATCCTATGAGACATAGCTCCTAGAAGGGACTCTATGCAGACTCACAATCTATTACAGCCAAGTGTTCTCAGGATCTAGTTTGGGGTACATCCCAAAGGTCAGTCTGGCTCATTAATGCTCTGCAGGGGTAACACTTCAATTCCTTCTGGAATATTGGAATGATTGGGACCACACAGTGAACTAATGAAAAACAGGGTGCAGGAAGGTAGGACCCAATCTTCATGTTCACCACAGCCCTGACACTATCTTTCCTGGATTCTCACGGCAGATGGTCAACTTCCTACTTCAATCACTGCTTTCACTTTGTCACCTCCTAAAAGCACAAATGATGAAAGAACAGTGGGCTTTTCTGAATGTGATGGCCTCTTGGTCTGCTGAGCACTTCTTCCTGTGGCTGTATGGGATAGCTTCTTCCAAAGACAATTAATACCTCATCATAGAGGGCCAGCCACACACAGTGACAGTAAAGAGAGGTATAAGACAGCCAAGATGCACCTTTAAAAGTTTAAGTCAGATTATATCACTCCCAGTTCACAGCCATCCAACGGCTCCCATCACAGCTGGAATAAAATCCAAACTCCTTTCCCTGGCTTATAAAGCCTTTGGATCTGGCCCTTGCCTACCTTCCAGCTTCATTTCACACCACTCTCCCTCTTACCTAGTACTGTCCAAACTGGCCTTCTTTCTGCTTCTCATTCCCATCTTTGGATCTTTGACCTTGCTCCTCCCACTGCCTGGAAGTCTTTCTCATGACTGTTGTTGGATCAGTCTCTCCAGATTTTGGCTTAAATGTCACATCCTCAGAGGCCCTCCCTGAACATCCAACCTGGGGGAGCTACTTGGTCCCTGTCTATCATATTACCGGGTTTAAATTCTCTGCATAGCATTTTTTACTCTTTGGTTTTTTCTTGCCTCTTAAATTTATTTATTGCCTGTCTCTCCCCAGCAGAAAACAAACTCTAGGAGAAGTGGGGTTTTTGTCTACCTGCTGTGTTACTTTACCTCCATCTTCTAGAACGGTGCTTAACACATAGTAGGTGCTCAATAAGTGTTTACTGACTGAAATTAATGGATGAACAAGTGACGACCGTTTGAGGATCAGAGCTCATCTCAGCTTACTTTCTTGCTGTTGCTGTTCATGCCTACAATGAATTTCCTAGGCTCTGGACATTGGCTGCCTAGATACAAAGTGTGGAGCGCCCTGGAGAGCAAATCGAAAAATCACTCTTACCAGCAAAACACATAGCAAATGTTGGCTGATTGAACAATACTTAATGAGTGCTTACTCTGTGTCTGATACTAGGGTCTTTATGAGCACTCACTCATTTAATCTCAATAAATCAATCAGTTAGGCACTATTCTCATTTCCATTAGTGAGCATCAGTAGACTGAGGTCCTTCCAGTTAACTGTATCACCCATGGCCACAGAGATAGTAAATGGAAGGGTCAAGATTTGAACTCAGGGCATCTGACTCCAGAGGCCACACTGCCACCTGTTACAGAAAGTTCACAATGGAACCCACACAAGTGAAGAGAATGCAAGGAAGGAGCGAATGGCAAAAAGAAAGTGCCAGAGAATATAAATTTATATTTGTTTAATGAATATAAATCTGGCTGACAATTGTCTTCTACCTGCATCAAAATAAAAGGTATCCCTACCTCTCCAAGGCTACAATGGTCTTCAGTGATTTGAGAACGTCCATTGAGATGAACAAACGTCTCAGCAGTATGGAGACCTAGTAAAGGAATTCCCTGGGCACATTCCATCCAAACCATCACGCAACTGAAGCTGCCTTCTCTGTCTCCAGAGCTGAGCAGGTCATGCTGAATGGATTGTGCACATGTGTGTTGATTAACTAGTCAATGGAATGTTGGGAGCCTGTCTGCTAGCTTTTGGCCCTAAGTCTTCCTTCTGTCCACCTCCCATTTGTTCAAGTGTTTGTCTCTACTGGACAATGACAACTGCCACACCTTATCTGGCACCTGGACTTGCCATCTCGATCCCTCTTGCCCAGCCAGACCCCAATGATGTCTACTAGGTCCAAACACGTAATTTTAGGAAGCAAATGATGCTATAGAATATTTAAGTCAAATGGCAAAAGCACTGGTGATGTCCAAGGGCATCCAGGAGATACAGGAGAGAAAGAGAGGTGAGGATTCAGAAGGAGCTTGCAGTTCAGCCCTGATGGAATCCAGAGACAGCAAAGTCCCGTCTGGTCTGACCTTTGCATCAGGTAGAAATACTGAACAGAAAGATCCTAAGACAAGGTGGTGAACCATGACAGGAAAAGAGCTTTTTGAGGTGGATGAAAAGTATTCTAAGTGAGAAATAACAGAGTAAAAGAAATGCTTTAGGACTCAATTCACTGGGTTAAATACGCTTTACAGGAGTATTACTCTCTGGCACATTTGGACAGAATGAACATCGGTTATGAAGAAAATTCTCTCCTCAGATGTATGCACTCAAGCCCTATGAATTAGAATCACTGAATATGTAGCTGGGAGCAAAATTTGGTCCTTTATAGTTACCTGGTTTTGTTTTTTTTTTTAATGTTCATGGAGAATGTAATACTATGGGTACTAATATCGCCTGATAGGATGGTGGACAATGCAACCAATCTTAGATTCTCCACCATGAAAGGCCAATGACAGTTATCTGGTGCAGCTAAACTCCTAAACATTCGAGTCTATCTTCTGTACCAAGCTCTTTAACTGGAGAAGAAAATAACAATGGACAATGCTGATTTCTGTAAGTTTCATTCCATTTCAAAGTTTTCTCCCTGTTCCAGCGTGGCTTTCACCAATATATACTGAAATGGCAAAAGACAGGAAAATAGGAAAAGTGAAGGGACTGGAAAAATTTACGTAGTGCACACATCACTAGTCCCTAAATAACTGAAGGGCTGATCAGGCAGAGGGTCTGAGACTGTCTACTGTATGACAAACATTTCCTTGTGCCATCTTAGTCCATTTCCATGACATCTTTGAAGGCAGATATTATTAATCCTCCTTTTACAGATGAGGACAGTAAGTCCAAAAGCCTTTAGTCTCTTACCCAAAGTCACCTAACTAGAAAGCAGCAGTGCAGGTTCAGTGGGGATTCAAATTCAGGGCTAGCTGCTCTGAAGACTATGCTCTATCGAGTGCCCCACGTGTGTCATACAGAATTCTGAGGCACTTTCTTCTGATGTATTAAGGTGCTCTATGCGACTTTACATCATTAATCTTCACAATCATTTTGTGATGCAGGAAAATCCCCACTGCCTCTACTTTTTTTTTTTTCAATGAGGAAACTATGCTGCAGGGAGGCTCTCAGAGAATCTGAAAATCTGACTGGGGTGTCTGGTGGTTTGCTGTACGCAGGCACACATGGGGATTGTGACTGAGCAAGGGGCGGGTGAGGGCACCCTGGAGGAGAGGGGGCTGCAGGTCACTCTCCCGAGTGGCAGGGCTTTACCCTTGATTTTCTCTCTGATACAGGACGTGGTTACGCATAGCTTGACATACACCTCCAGGCTCTAAATGTTGTTCCTTGCTCGGTTTGAAAGTTTTGGATTTTCCTTCAAAAGAAACAAACTCAGTTTTTCTCAAGGAAAAATGCTCTCAAGGACATGTTTTGAGAGCACGACTACATTCTTGCCAAAGCTCTCTTTACATCGTTGGAACTGCCTGATCTGAATTTCCTAGCAATCCGGGAAACAAACCTGTGCAGACGGCACTTTCACCAAAACTCTCTCTGCATAGGCAGACACTGGAATGCTATCGTGCTGGAGGATGCTGCTGTGAAAGGTGCATGCTTTGCTTAGTCAAACTTCTGCTCTGCCAGGCACAATGACGGGCATCATATGTTTAATTTCTCATGTAATCTTCCTCAGACCCCCATCAGATGGGCAACAGAACACAGTGGTTAAGAACTCAGGTGTTAAGTAAGAGCTGTGTGATCTTGAGCAAGTGCCTTAACCTCTTGGTTTGCTCTGTGTAAAAATAAGGATTATATAATAGTACCTTCCTCACAGCGTTGTTATGAGGATTAAATAAGTTAACATATGCGAGCCACTGAGAACAGTGCTTGGTCAGTAGAACATGGTTGATAAATACTAACCATTCTTACTATCATTCCCATTTTATCAATATAGAAACAGAGGATGATATTAACGCCACAAACAGAGATGAAAAACCAGACTTTACACCCAGTTCTATCGAGTCTAAGGCCTCTGATCCTTCTCTGTGTTGAGCTGCCCCCCTTAAAGATCAATAAACAAGTCTGGGAAAATATGAATGCAGCCTTTGAAAAAGCAACAACAAAGTTAAAAATAATCAAAAAACTATGATGATACTGCACTGGTTTCAGCAAAAATTATTAAACCTATTATAATTATTTGTAGACTCAAACCATTTAAAAAAGAACTCTCTCTGGTCAATTTTAGTACTACCATTATGTATGGATAATATTTTTTTATTAGGAATAAAAGTGCAGCTTGATGACATACAACTGAGATTAAGATAACTTAGCTTGGATAAGAATATAATTTTTAATTTGTAAAGATGAACATGGTTACATGGTAAAATGGTCAATGTCTAGCTATAAATATACTATGAGTTATAGGAGAAAAGTTATGAAAAGAATAACTTATTATTCTTTCTAGTCCCTCTCCAAGGTAGAGCCACCATATCACTTGTGGTCCAATCAGGCCCATTTCAAGAGTGAAAGTGGATGCTATTCATAATTATGTCAGGTCAGCAGCTATAAACTGGGACTCTCCCAGGAAAGTCAGGATGGATACCCATCCTAGCCAAAGGGAAACCACTTTTTCTTCTATATATTCCATGAAAACCCAGCAATCCATGACTTAAAAGGCACCTGTGACTTCTATCACTCCTCACAGCAAACTGGGTCCTTTTATATTTTTTCTACTCTCTTCCTTTATAATTTCACATTTCTACTTGCATTTGACAGTGGGCAAGCCAGGCTGTGGACCCTTGGTCAGCAAGATGGGGGTGCTCTATCTCCCCAGGAAGCAAGACCTGAGGCCAGGAGCTTGGGGCCAAACTGTAGCCTGGGCCTCATAAGGATGAGCTTTGGGAGTCCGTATGTTTTGGAGACAAATTTTCCTTCTTACCTTTCTACTTATGCCATCTGTCTGGCTAACCTCTTCAGCTGCTCTGGCCTGGGGAGCCTTCACCCATCTTTCCTGCGGTTGAGAACAGGAGGGCTGCTGGCTGTGCCTTCCTGAGCCCTGGTTGCCTCATCCCCTGTGAAGGGCCATCAGGCCAGTACCCTCTGGGCATAAGTCCTGAACTCCTGGAACACTGCTCCTTTGCTGGAAGAGTATCCGGGCATCTACGTCTCTTGGTTTCAGACAGGAGGGTAGGGGAGGGAGCTAGATTTGAGTTACTGAGCTCTCTGCTTGCTGGGGCAGGGTTCTCTCCTCCCCATCCTGTGAGGCTGTGTCCTTAACCCTTTGCCTGCTAATTCTGTGAACAGACAGCACCCTCTGCGGGTCTGAGGAGTTTGAGGGCAGTGGGGACAGAGACCTAGAGGCCCTGCTTCTCTGCTCTGAGGGCATCAGAGCCCAGGAAGTCAACTCTGTTTCTTAGACTGTGCCATAGGAAGAGGCCTGGGCTGTCTCAGAGCCTCTGATGAAAGAGTCCCCCAGGGCTGACTTATGAGTCAGGCATGGCAGGAGTGGGCTGCAAAGAGAGAGTCTAAAACTAGGAAACTGACAGACCTTCTCTGTTTCCTCTTGCACTGCCCACACCTGTATCATTCTGTTCTGCTGTGTGAGCCCCAGCTACAGAGAGATCTGGTCCACAGAAGAATGTTTAGGACTTCTGACAATACCGTCTGACTTGAAGGACCTGGGGGTAGTTGGTCTGGGGCTGAGATGGTCTAATGAGCGCAGGACAGCTGCTTTCAAAATGCCAAGGGCTGTGACCTGGGAGAGGGTCTAACGTCTTTTGTGAGGTCCCCAAAGGGTGGTGGAGGCCTCTGAGAGATGGGCCTTGACCCAAAGATTGGATAGGCATTCTGAGGGAGTCAGAATAGTGAGATGGGCCAAGTATTTCCAAAACAGCTTAAAGAATACATTAAATAATAGCTTTCATTCACTGAATACCTTCCATTAGCTAGGTGCTTTCCATATCATGAGAGACTACTAATTAGTTACCTAGTATCCACTCTCTCCTTTTGCCTTCACCCCCTATATTGTTGAGGGGAGCAATGTGTCCACCCAAAATCCTAACTCTTCCAGTCTCCCCTGAAGATAGGTATGACCGATGAGTTACAAACAAAAGTTGTTGGGTGAGGCATCTAGGAAAACTCTTTCAACAGTTAGCTGGAAGGCAGGCTTCTTTTTGTTCTTCCCTCTTCTCCCTTCTTCCTAACTGAAATGGAAATGTGACGATTGGAGCTGCAGCAACCATCTTATGATCACAAGGTAATCGCGAGGATACAAGCCACAAGCTAAAGATAATACAGCAAAACAAAGAAGGAAATTGCGACATTCTTGATGTTATGGAGCCCCCTTGCCAGTCATGAACTGCTACCATCAGAATTCATATTACACGAAGGAAAACCAACCTCTCCATGTTAAAGGCACTATTATTTGGATTTTCTGTTATATGCAGCTGACTCAGTCCTGAAACACACATTATTTCATTTAATCCTCACAACAATTCTGGATTATAGGTTTTACTGTATCCATTTTATAGATAGGAAAATGCAGTCTCCAAGACATTAAATAATTTGTCCTAGGACACATAACTAGAAAGCGGTAGATGTTAAGATTTGTCTTGGATCAACCTGACCCCAAGTTCATCGTATTTCCATGTTGCTTCTCCTTTTTTTTTTTTTAACAGAGCAGCTAACGTGTGACAGCAAATTCTGTACAATTCACACCATGGACTGTTCTTGCTGTCTAAATATGCTTCAGTTCATGAGGCTCACTGTGGCTATGCTTGGCCCATGCCAACCTGAGTGGGGAAGGGAACTGATCATTTGTATCCTTCTGATCTCTGTACCAGTTCCTTATATCACTGTCCTACCTTAACATATTCTCCCTCCCTCCCTCCCTCCCTCTCAGCCATACATGCCTGCTTGAAATGGATACTCAAGGCTAAAGGCTGTTCTGTTTTGAGTTACTGGACCTACTGCTTCAAATGTCCACTCTCTGTGTGTCTAGACACCAGCTGAGTTACACAAACATGAGTACTTCAAAGAAGGCAAGTCACAAGCTGGGCCCTGTGCTTTCCAAGCTCCTAAATCTTGTTTGAATAGTTTATTAGCCATATCTCTTTTTCTTCTTCTTTTTTTTTTTTTTTTTTTGCTCAGTGGCCATACCAGCAAATGTGAAGGCTGATTTACAGTTTGTACTTTGTGCACTCTCTGAAGTGGGGTGAAAAATTGAAAGGCTTATGTCAAGCCCATTCATTCAGACACATTCAAGATCAAATTAATTTTAAAGTACTTATGAGCTATTTAATGTTTCTCAGTTCTGCTTTACAAATCTATACTGAGCTTTATGGCATAATATATATTTCAAGCTAAAGCTATTGCAGATTTGGAAATACAATTTTTTATATAAAACATTCTGGGATGCAATACTTCAGAGAATGAGAAATTAAGCTCAGAATGGAGAAAACCAAAAGGGCTCAGCGTCACAGAAGGTTGTAGCTGGAAGGGCCTGAGAAATCATCCGGTTCAGCCCTCTCATTTTAGAGATGGGAAAACTGAGGCCTAGAGCAGTTACGTGGCTGTCATAGGTCACACAGCTGGTTAGGACAGGACTAGTCCTTGAACCTGGGCCTACTAAACTCTTCATTCAGATGAAAAATACTTATAAAATTAAAAATTTTGGTAACAGAGGGACTTCCCTGGTGGCGCAGCAGATAAAACCCCACCTGCCAATGCAGGGGACATGGGTTCAATCCCTGGTCTGGGAAGATTCTACATGCCGCGGAGCAACTAAGCCTGTGCACCACAACTACTGAGCCTGCGCTCTAGACCCTGTGAGCCACACTATTGAGCCCGCGTGCTGCAACTACTGAAGCCCGTGCGGCCTAGAGCCCGTGCTTTGCAACAAGAGAAGCCACTGCAAGGAGAAGTCTGCACACCACAACGAAGAGTAGCCCCGCTCGAAACAACTAGAGAAAGCCCACGCACAGCAACGAAGACCAAACGCAGCCAAAAATAAATAAAATTCAAAAAAAAATTTTTGGTAATAGAAGTTTTTTTGGAATGAACTCATCTCCTTTTTCTGAAATTATTTATTAATCTGGGGAGTGGTTAATAACATTTTCCACATACTGTGCTGACTATCATGTATCACTATTTCTGTTCATCACGTATCACTTGGACCATAATCCTACTGTTGGACATGTCTATGCTCATCTCCTCATGCAGACTATACAGTTCTAGAGGCCTGGGACTCCATGTTACTTTGGTTTTGTACTCCTTGCAGGTATAGCACCAAGACGGTGACATAGCAGACACTCAACAGCTACTTCGTGATAGAATGAACAATGAGAACAAAGCAATCTTTGCATACAAGCCCACTGTCCTTTAAAATTCTATCTTCACTTTTACTCTCTCGCCTGTGTCCTTTTTGTGTTAGCCCTTTGCTGAAGGTCACAGCTATTTTGAACCTCTCTTCGATCTAGGATTCCCCCAAGCTGTCATGGCTTACTTGGTCTTAGGGGTGGACAAAGAGGGATTTGTTAACAGACCATTGTTAGCCCACAGGGTGTCTTTGTGTGAATTAGAAAAAGTTATTCCTTCTTTGACAAGGGTTCTCAACCAGGGGAAACTTTGGATCCTAGGGGATATTTGGCAGTAACTGGAGACATTTTGGTTTATTATAACTGAAGAGTGCTACTGGCTTTGAATGGATAGAGGCCAGGAATGCTGCTAAACATCCTGAAATGCACAGGAAAGCCCCCGTGCCCCAAAGAATTAGCCGGTCCAAAATGTCGACAGTGGTGATGCTGAGAAACCTTGCAGCAAGAGGAAAACATTCAGAACTAGACTAGGATGAAATATCAGGGACCTTGTTTTTACTTGATAAATGTGTTATAATAAGAATTTAGCATTTTCTACATCAAAGATCTATTTGGACCAAGGCTGAATACTTCCAGACATCTGTATTTAGAAACATCAGGGCTACACTAGAGTTTACTTAAGCTCTATGTTACCACCTTTGAGAAAGACCCTTCAGACTAAGGTCACTTCTGGAACAGAATGAGCCCTGGGCTACTGAAGTCTCATCCAATCATTTAGTGTCACGGAAACCTCCTTAAACGGACAAAGCCCAAATTATGATTGATGGCTGTGAATTATTGAAAGGTCCTCCCCCCTTCCTCCTCCAGGTGGTATTGTCACCAAACTCTAAGTTCAGCCCCTCATGCTTCACTCAATAGGCCCTTTCTGTCCCTGGTGTTGATGCCTTCTTAATATATGCAGGCTGTTATCATCTCCACCCTACAATTCAGGGGAGCTAAGTAGCTCTCTAAAAATCTTGGTAAATTTACCAACCTTTGATTATAGTACTTAATCTGTGTTTGCAAAGTACTTCATCTATATTCTTATTCATGCAATTTATTGCATCAAGATGAGGTTTCACTTGGAGCTGGGAGAACTGGTTATTTAATTCACTTCTCTGTGAACTCTGCTTTTGCAACTCCAGAAGCTCTGCTACTTTAGGCCTTTAAAGACAGCAAAAACAAGGTTATAAAGCAATGTAGTGAGATGGTCACGCTGCAGGTTAAATCAGATCTCCTGAGTTCAGCACCCCATCTCATTCACATCACATGGAATGCCGTTAATGGGTCTAGTCTTTGTCTTCCAGAACCTTTGGGCCCACAAGTTTATAACTCCTGGAACTTGAAGATTTGGCTGTCTCTGAGAAGCAGGGACAGGTAAATTTACTTAAGGAATAATTTAGGATTTCCTTCCAGAACCAAGAATATACTCACCACCTCAGCCCTCACTTCAGAGTGTATCTTCATGAAACCACCTCTTGCCCACAGCTACAAGTGCTTCTAAATCGGAAATCTTCACTTCCTTGCCTCTTCTGCTCCTACAGAGGCAGCCCTGCCACACCCTGGGGTGGACGCTCTTAGCAGGGGGCCTGTGCTACTCTGGAGTGGTCCACAGAGCTTTGGAGGAGGAGGATGCGGGGCAGCCCGTTCAGCCTCATTTCCCCATGTCCTTACCACTACAGACATCTGCTAAAACCCATGGAATAGATTTGCTCTGGCAGGCACTCCCTGGCACGTTTAATAAAAATTCAATGCAACGTAATAGTATTTTTTTTTAGAAACAGAAAACATGCACAAAAGATTAATCTAGGTATCCAGAATGAGTGACATCAGCAAAATGGCTGAAGAAGATGCTCGTTGCTCATATCCCCTCCTTAAAAACAACAAGTTGGAATCCATCCATGGACAAAAGTACCTTTGTGGGAGCTCTGGGATCCAGGTAGGAGACTGTCAAACCCCAATGCAGTCTAAGAATGAGGAGAGCTATTTTAGCAGAAAGTCCCTCACCCCGGCATCTAACTTGCCAACCACGATCCTGCCTATAGACGCAGAAACAACACTGTTGCCCTGAGGACTAGGCTACCGGCCCTTCTGGCTTTGGTTCTGTCTTATGGATCATACACCCACGGACCTGGGACAAGTCTCACCCACCTGTGTGCTGAGTCACGTGCGTGCTTGGCCCTGGCTGTGGTCCCTGTACTGCCCTGTAAACTGGCTCCAGCTACTCTTGGCTGTGGCCCAGGAGCCCCTGGTGAACACTGACTTAGACAATCACCCATGGAGGAGAGCACATTTGTGGAAGTCTGGTTTTCCAGAGGAGAAATTCCAGCACTTCAATGGAGCAAAACAATTCAGAATTGGATGCACTGGAGAGGAAAAGAGGAACAGTTTGACTTGACCTGTATCAACCCTCCCCAAGGCGGCACAGCTCAGTTCCAAGAGCCCTTCTTGGCCTGTGGTTACTCCTGTGGGGCAAAGGAGAGCGTGTGAGTGCTCAGCCTCCCCATCTGTGTGGGGCACTGCCAAAGAGGCTCACTCCTCTCTTGTGTCATGAGCTGCAAGAATGGGGGGCCGGAATGTGTCAAGGGGATGCAGATCCTAATAACCATATCAAGGACTCCATGGGGGATGCCTACCCATGAGCCACTGCGGATGTCTCGCCTGCAGATCTCCTCACCGGGCCCCCAGTGCTCTGTGCACCTCACCCACATGGCCCATTACCTCATGCCTGACTCCCTGTACGTGTTCCCAATGACGGCAAGAACAAGCTTTTGCGGATGGATAGTGAGCCTGAATCTGTGGGCCTGGGAGAGACCACAAACTCGAACATTTAGCACTGCCCTTGGGAAAGCAAAAGGGAGGTTGTCAGCATATGGCATGGCTCTGCAGGATTAGGAGAAGGCATTCTAGTTTAAGAATTCTGCCACAAGAGGAGGCAAGAAGTATGGAGCAGGTGTTTCTATAGATGATCTGAGAAAGCCTCAGATCCATAGCAGGGTTGACAGAAGGTATTTCTCTCCTGAAGTCAGTTAGTAAAGATGGAGGAGGCAACTTCAAATGCTAAGACAGCAATGCAAGACTTCAAGGAACATAAAGAATCAAGGACACATGATATTACCAAAGGAACACAAAAATTTTCCAGTAACCAATCCCAAAGAAATAAGGATATGTGATTCACTTGACAAAGAATTCAAAATAGCTGTTCTAAGGAAGTTCAATGAGCTATTAGAAAACACAGAAAGATAAACCAACAAAGTAAAAAGAAACAATACAAGAAAAATGAGAAGTTTAATACATAGATAGACATCATTATCAAAACAAACAAACAAACAAAAAAAAACCCAAACAGAAATTCTGGAGGTGAAGAATACAATGAATGAAATGCAAAATGTAAAAAGAGTATCAACATCACAATAGATCAAGCAGAAAAAGGAATCTGTGAATTAGACAATAGGAACTTTTAAATTATTACATCAGAGAACAGAGAAAAAAGAATGAGAAAGAGTGAAGAAAGCCTGTGTGATTTATGGGTTACCATCAAAAGAAACAATCTTGGAATTACTGGAGTCCTGGAAGGAGAAGAAAGGGAGAAGAAGGCAGAGCTTATTTAAAGAAATAATGGCTGAGAACTTCCCAAATCTGGGGAGAGATTTAGACATCCAAGTTCATGAAGCTTATGGGTCCCCAAACAAACTCAAATAAAAGGGATCTCTTCAAGACACATTACAATAAAACTGTCAAATATCAAAGACTAAGAGAGGACCTTAAAAGAGCAAGAGAAAAGAAGTTTGTAACTTACAAGAGAATCGTGTAAGGCTAAGAGTAAGTTTATCAGCAGAAACATTATATGCCAGGAGAGCCTGGGACAATATATTCAAAGGGTTAAAATTTAAAAAACTGCCAACCAGAATTTTCTATACAGCAAAGTTGTTCTTCAGAAATGAAGGAGAGATAAAGACCTTTCCATAAAAATACTTACATTAAGAAAAAAGAAAGATCTCGAATAACCCAACTTTACACCTCACAGAACTAGAAAGAGAAGAACAAACTAATCCTAAAGTTAGGAGAAGGAAAGAAATAACAAAGATCAGAGTGGAAATAAATGAAACAAAAACTAGAAAGACAATATAAAGAACAATGAAACTAAGAGCTGACTTTTTGAAAAGATAAACAAATTGACGAAACTTTAGCTAGACTAACAAAGAAAATAAGAGAGAAGACTCAAATAAATAAAATCAGAAATAAAAGACAAGATATTACAAGAGGCGATATACCACAGAAATACAGAGGATCATAAGAGAATACTTTGAAAAAATATACACCAACAAATTGGATAATCTAGAAGAAATGGATAAATTCCTAGAAACGTGCAACCTACCAAGACTGAATCATAAAGAAGGAGAAAATCTGAACAGACCAATAATGAGTAAGGAGGTTGAATCAGTAATAAAAAACCTTCCAACAATGAAAAGCCCAGGACCAGATGGCTTCCCTGGTGAATTCTACCAAACATTTAAGTAGGAACAAATGCCAATCCTTCTCAATCTCTTCCAAAAAATTGAAGAGGGAATGCTCCCAAACTCATTTTATGGGGCCAGCATTACCCTGATACCAAAGCCAGATAAGGACACTACATGGAAAAAATAAACAGGTCAATATCTCTGAGGAATACAAATGCAAAATTTCTCAAAGTATTAGCAAACTGAATTCAACAGCACATTAAAAGACTCAAACACTGTGACCAAGTAGGATTTATCCCTGGGATGCAAGGATGGCTCAACATATGCAAATTAAAAAATGTGATACACCACATGAACCACAATGAGAGAAAAAAATCATATGATTATCTCAAAAGATGAGGGAAAGCGTTTGACAAAGTGCAACTCCCTTTCATGATAAAAACTCTCAACAAATTGGGTACAGAAGGAATGTTCCTCAACAGAGTAAAAGCTGACAAACTTACAGCAAACATCATACTCAATGGTGAACAGCTGAGATCTCTTCCTCTAAGATAAGGAACAAAACAAGGATATCCACTTTCACTACCCCTATCACACAGTACTAAAAGTTCTAGACAGAGCAATCAGGCAAAGAAAAGAGATAAAAGGCAGCCAAGCTGAAAAGGAAGTTGTAAAACTGCCTTTGTTTGCAGATATTATATAGATATATATACAGACAATCCTAAAGACTCCATCAAAAAACTGTTAGAACTAATCAACCAATTCAGTAAAGTTGCAGGATACAAAACCAACATACAGAAATCAGTTGCATTTCTATACACTAACAACAAATTACCTGAAAAAGAAACAAAGAAAACAATCCCATTTACAAAACAATAAGAAATAATAAAATACTTAGGAATAAATTTAACCAAGGAGGTGAAAGATCTGTACACTGAAAATTATAAGACTTTGATGAAAGAAATTGAAGACAACACAAATAAATGCAAAGATATCTGTATTCATGGATTGGAAGAATTAATATTGTTAAAATGTCCATACTACTCCAAATGATCTATAGATGTAATACAATCCCTATCAAAATTCCAGTGGCATTTTTCACAGAAATAGAAAAAACAATCCTAAAATTTGTATGGAAGCACAAAAGACCCCAAATAGCCAAAGCAATCTTCAGAAAGAAGAACAAAGGTGGAGGCATCACACATCCTCCTTTTAAACTATATTACAAAGCTATAGTAATCAAAACAGTATAGTCCTGACATAAAAATAAAATAGACATATAGACCATTGGGACAGAATTGAGAGCCCAGAAATAAACCCATGCTTATGTGATCAATTAATCTACAACAAAGGAGGCAAAAATATACAATGGAGAGAAGACAGCCTCTTCGATAAATGGTGTTGGGAAAACTGGACAACTACATGCAAAAGACTGAAACTGGACCACTTCCTTACACCATACACAAAATAAACTCAAAATGGATTGAACACTTAAACGTAAGATCTGAAACCATAAAACTCCTAGAAGAAAACATAGTCAATAAACCCTTTGACATTGGTCTTAGCAATATTTTTTTGGATCTGACTCCTCAGGTAAGGGTAATAAAAGCAAACATAAACAAATGGGACTACATCAAACTAAAAAAGCTTTTGCACAGTGAAGGGAACTACCAACAAAATGAAAAGGCAACCTACTGAATGGGAGAAGACATTTGCAAATGTTACATCCAATAAGGGGTTACTATACAAAATAAAAAAAAAAAACAACTCATACAAATCAATATAAAAAAACCAAACAACCCAATTTAAAAATGGGCATTGGACCCATATAGACAGTTTTCCAAAGAAAACATACAAATGGCCAACAGACACATGAAAAGATGCTCCTCATTACTAATCAACAGACACATGAAAAGATGCCCCTCATTACTAATCCTCATTACTAATCATCAGGGAAATGCAAATCAAAACAAGATATCACCTCACACTTGTTAGAATGGCTGTTATCAAAAAGACAACAAATAACAAGTGTTGGTGAGGATGTGAAGAAAAGGGAACCCTTGTGCACTGTAGATGGGAATGTAAACTGGTGCAGCCACTATGGAAAACAGTATGGAGCTTCCTCAAAAAATTAAAAATACAATCCAGCAATTCCACTTCTCAGTATTTAACTAAAGGAAACAAAAACACTAATTTGAAAAGACACATGCACCCCAAAGTTCACTGCAGCATTATTTACAATAGCTGAGATATGGAAACAACCTAGATGTCCATCAGTGGATGAACGGATAAAGAAGATGTGAGATATATATATATACACATACATAAATAAATATATATATATATGCAAAATGGAATATTATTAAGCCATAAAAAGAATGTAATCTTGCCATTTGTGACAACATGGATGGATCTTGAGGGTATTATTCTACGTGAAATAAGTCAGACAGAGAAAGACAAATACTGCATGATTTCACTTACATGTGGAATCTAAACAATAAAACAAAAACAAATAAGACAAAGCAAAAATGAGCTCATAGATACAGAAAACAGACTAGTGGTTGCCAGAGGTGAGGTGGGTAGAGGTAGGCAAAATGGGTGAAGGGAGTCAAAAGGTACAAACTTCCAGTTATTTTATAAGTCATGGGGATGTAATATACAGCAGGGTGACTAGAGTTAATAATACTGTACTGCATATTTGAAAGTTGGTAAGAGAGTACATCTTAAAAGTTCTCGTCTTAAGAAAAAAAATCCTGTAACTATTTATAGCAATGAATGTTAACTAGACTTACTACGGTGATTATTTTGCAATATATACAAATATCGAACCATTATGTTGTACACCTGAAACTAATATAATGTTGTATATCAAGTTTACCCCAATCAAAAAAAAACAGAAGAACACTCAATGGGGAAAGAGTAGTTTCTTCAATAAGTGAGAAAACTGGATAATCACATGCCGAAGGATAAAATTAGACCCCTGTTTTACAACACTCACAGAAATTAACTCAAAATGGATTAGACTTAAACACAAGACATGAAGCCATAAATCTCCTAGAAGAAAACACAGGGAAAAATCTCCTTGACATTGGTCCTGGCGAGAATGTTTTGGATATAACGTCAAAAGTACAAGCAACAAAAGCAAAAATAAACAAGTGGGACTACATCAAACTAAAAGGCTTCTGCACAGCAAAGGAAACTATCAACAAAATGAAAATGCAACCTACTAATGGGAGAAAATATTTGCAAACCATCTATCTGATGAAGCATTAATATCCAAAATATATAAGGAACTCATAAAATTCAACAGCAAAAAACCAAACAATCTGATTTAAAAATGGGCAGAGAGGGCTTCCCTGCTGGCACAGTGGTTGAGAATCTGCCTGCCAATGCAAGGGACACGGGTTCGAGCCCTGGTCCGGGAGGATCCCACATGCTGCAGAGCAACTAAGCCCGTGCACCACAACTACTGAGGCTGTGCTCTAGAGCCTGCAAGCCACAACTGCTGAGCCAGCACACCACAACTACTGAAGCCCGTGTGCCTAGAGCCTGTGCTCCGCAACAAGAGAGGACACGGCAATGAGAAGCCTGCGCGCCGCAATGAAGAGTAGCCCCTGCTCACTGCAACTAGAGGAAGCCTGCACGCAGCAACAAAGACCCAGTGCAGCCAAAAATAAATAAATAAAACAAATAAATTTATTTTAAAAAATGGGCAGAGGACTTGACATTTTTTCTAAAGAAGACATACAAATTGCCAACAGGTACATGAAAAGATGCTCAACATCACTAATCATTAGGAAAACGCAAATCAAACCCACAAGGAGATATCACCTCACATCTGTTAGAATGGCTATTATCAAAAGATGAGATAACAAGTGTTAGAGAGGATGTGGAGAAAAGGGAATCTCTGTGCACTGTTAATGGGAATGTAACTTGGTACAGCCACTATGGAAAACAGTATGGAGGTTCCTCAGAAAATTAAAAATAGAGCTGACATATGATCCAGCAATTTCACTTCGGGTAGACACCCAAGGGAAATGAAAACAGGACACTGAAGAGATAATATGCACTCCCATGTTCGTTCATTGCAGCATTATTCACAATAGCCAAGATATGGAAACAACCTAAGTGTCCACTGATGGACAACTGGATAAAGATGTGAAAAAATATATACATAAAAATTATATATACATATATATGTATATATATGTGTGTGTGTGTGTGTGTATATATATATATACACATATATATATATATATATATATATAAAATTCAGCCATGAGAAAGGAGGAAACCCTGTCATTTGCTATAACATGGATGGACCTTGAGGGCATTATGCTAAGTGAAACAAATCAAACAGAGAAGGACAAATAGTGCATGATCTTACTTATATGTAGAATCTAAAAAAGCTTAACTCATAGAAACAGAAAGTAGACTGATAGATTGGTAGTTGCCTGTGGCTGGTCAGTGGGGGAAATGCGAAGATGTTGGTCAAAGGGTATAAACTTCCAATTATAAGATGAATAAGCTCTGGGGATTCAATGTACAGCATAGTTAATACTGTATTATATACTTGAAAGTTGCTGAGAGTGTACATCTTAAATCTTAAATGTTCTCACTAAAAAAAAAAAGATAAATATGTGAGGTGACACAGTTGTTAACTAAGCCTATCCTGGCTATCATTTCACAACATATACCTGAATCAAATCATCACACTACCCCTTAAACTTAAAGCTATATGTCGATTATGTCTCAATAAAGCCGGGGGGGAAGAAAAAAAGGTTAATCTAATTGTGGCGATGCTTTGAAGGTTCTATTTTATAAATTAGCAGTATAAGAGCTAATGTTGGGAAGAAGGCTCTTGGAAGGTGTCTGAAGTTCCCAGGGAAGGGGAAATGCAGGTCAATTTAAGCGGGGAAACGCTGGGGGTGTCACTCTAGGTTCCTGTCTGGGATCAGATCCTGAAAATGCTTAAAACCAATGTCAGGACAAACTGGTTGAAAACTTAACTGTTTGCTTTCCTTGGCAGTGGGTTCATTGCAAAGGGTCGGGAGGCATTTCCTCCTCTTCTGGAGAGGGTGCGGTCAGGGCCTTCTGGCACAGAGGTCTCTGTTTTTTTTGCCTAGAGGGGAGGTAAGGGGTCTCCCCCAAGTCGGTGCTTGCTGAGGTGGTGATGGTCAGACTGCGTGAGTGAGGTGGGTTGCCTGAATAGAGGGAGAAATGGCTTCTACGTGATACTGGGAGGACACTGGTGCTGCCGGTTCCACACGTGGTGGACCTCTGCACCCTGCTCTTAAACTGAGGCAAGCTGGGCATGAGATACGCTGCTAGGGAGCCTCAGTAAAGATCCCTGGAAACACCGATTCATCTGCCTCACAATTCTGCCAGCATCATCTCTGCTACCAGTCTGACAAGGCATGGCTGGCCTATGAAAATGTATTGTGGACATTCAGCTCACATCTCTTTGAGTATCTTCCTTTTGCTAATCAAACCCAGAGAAGCATTTCAGCTGGTCAGATGCCAAGCAGAAGCACTGACACTTTAATGTGGACCGTGGTACATTACTAGCACTCTGCTCACCCTTTCATTCATTTGTTTTTCTCCCAGAAGAAGCCGCCTGGATGATTTTCTCACTGAGAATGATAAATGGGCTTGGTGTTTCCCGCTTTCATTTTTTGCATGTCTGTGAATGCACTTGCATTTTCCAGTTTTCAGATATAACATGTCCAGATGTGTATGAGTGAGAAGATGCAAATGTCCTGATGAGCTCAATTTTCCTGGAGAGAATTTTGCAATAATATGAATATGGAGCCCAAATTGTTAAACACACAAGGAAAGAGAATGGAGAAAGAGCTTTCTCTCTCATTAAAAAAAAAGTCACAATCAGCTCATCTTGTGCATTGCTTTGATCCTAGAGTTTCCCTTTCATCAGGGGCCTGGTGACAGTGGGGACTATTGTGGCAGCTGAAGCTTCTCTATAGCCATTTTTGTTTCTTTGTAATTTTTGAAACTGATTGCTCCTTGACAAACTGGGTGCCTTCAAAAATATAGGCTGCAGTGGTGGATTAATAAAGATGGTGTGGAATCCCTATTAAAATATGCAAATATCAATGAGCTCTGATATAAAATGACTGGAATCCTGAATGGTCATGATTACTTCTGAGCAAAGGGCTTCCCTGTGAACTGCATTTAAAGCAATTAACTGCTGTAACGTGGGGTATTAGTGCCGAAGGACATATACTTTATATTACAGGAGTAAAACAACTGCTGTTTTTATGAGAGAAGAGGGAAAAAAGGCACAGGCTTCCTACTGCAAATTATTTTCTACTGGGATATTGCGAAATCATTCAGGAGCCAGGGTCAGAGTTTTTTGTGTGTAATCATGTACGAGGCTCCTGTGCAAAGCTGAATGTAAGTAGTTGAGAGAGCAGACAACAGGGTTGTTTTCTTATTTTTTTCCAGATCCAAATGGACTAGAGGAATGTATCCTTTTAGAGACAGATAAAGGGCAGAAGAGGTTTGCATAAAACTGAAAAAAACAAAAAAAAAACCAAAAAAACTGAACTCTGGTGAGCTGTGGTGGATTCCCAGTGGTGATATGTTAATTGTGATGGTTGTAAATAGGGACCATCTGTTTTGGAACCATTATTAGAAATGCAAGCACATTCCCCATCATTCATGTGATTTACTATTTTCTTAGCAGGATCAAGATGAAAAATTTTTAGTTGCATTTACAGGGATCAAATTAAGCTGATATTAAATCCATTTAGTAATGCTGGGAATGGTTTGGGGCTTTGCCTAATGCATGTAAAATAAACATTATGAATACCAACAGAGGCCATAATATATTTTCTCTTAAGTTTCTACATAGCTATGAATTGTACAGGCAGTCTCTTCTATAATGAGAAAAGAGAATCTCAGTGTTGGTGATGGCATCACCAGAGATAAAAAAGAGGAAGAAACCTAAAAACTAGCACTTAAAGACAAAATCTCATGGAATTCTCTGGTGGTCCAGTGGTTGGGACTCCGTGCTTTCACTGCCAGGGCCCGGGTTCAATCCCCAGTTGGGGAATTAACTTCCCACAAGCCACACGGGGTGGTGAAAACAAATAAAAACAAAAAAAAACCAAAATAAAACCCATGAAATCTCAAGGATCTTGAATTTGTATAGGAATTCCTTCTTTTTTTTTTTTTTAAAGCATTTGAGCGAGAGAAGAGGAGAACTTACTAAAACAAGCTAACAAATTCCCAAATCCAACCCATGAAAATAACCACATTATAGGAAAAGTGAAACATCTTTGTTTCTCTGGCTTTGCTCCAGTTTCATCTCTGAGTACTTCTGAATATCTGAAATTTAGATTATTAATTATTTCACTTGTAAACTTGAGTCCATAATGATATGCCCACTCAGGGTCAAGAACAAAAGAATCTCAGTAAAGCATAAAACTGAAACTGCGATTAAAACAATCAAGTAGATATTTAAAGATCACATATATTGGGCTACCCAGGTCAGCTGTCTCAGGCAAGCAAGGAATTCCACAAATAATGTTAGAACTTCCTGCCTGTATGGATTGTGATAGGTTCGATAGATTACCCAGAAGGTGATGAAAAGACTCTCCTTGAAATTGATAGAAAATGAAACAGAACAGGAAAATGAACTACCATATTCCTCAGAAGAGTTTAGGCACATTCATCCTTAAGAGTTCTGAAATGAACTAGATGACCCCTGCTGGCTCAATAAATCCTTCCTTCCCCTGTTTTCTCATCACTCCTCTTGCTTGCTCTAAGTCAGCACTGTCCAATACAACTTTGTGTTATGTTGGAAATGTTCTGTATCCGTGCTGTCCAATATGGTAGGCACTGGCCACATGTGGCTAATGATCATTTGAAATGCAACTAGTGTGACTAAATTGGAAACTTTAGGAAATAAATTGTATTTAATTTTAATTAGTTTAAATTTAAATAGCCAGCATGGGTCTAAGTCCTTAATATTTCAAGTGAAGACTTTATGATGAGTCAGCAATGGGAGGATTTCAAAGGACAGCTGATGATGTGGTGTGAGGGGGGGACTGTTCAGAGCAGAAGGGTGTAAGGGTGCGGTTAAGGGGGTTCATATGGGATTAAAATGAGACAAATGGTACTGTCTGATGGAGAAGGCTTCTGTGAATCTCTACCTAAAACTGTCAATCAGTGAATCAGGGAAGGCCTCCGAGTTTCTTAGGGATGTGAAACCCTTGGGGCTATATAATAAAGCACAGGCATGGTTTTTGTCCTTGGGATTCTCCCAGTCTAATGGAGAGAGATGAAAAAGAGTAAAGATTATACTATTGACCAAAAAACAAGCAAATAAGTTTTGCAAGAGATTGGGAAAGGGATGGAATCCAGAGATAGAGTTGGAAAGTAAGGTTATTAAAAAAGGTGGCATCTACGTGAGAAACCTTCCCTGGAGCAAGAAAGCCGTGCTCTTCTTTGATTTGGGGTTGGGCTGCGTTAAGACAGCCATTAGAGAAGATTAATCAGGTGAGGAGGAAAGTGGCGGGTTGTGGGGGGGATGCCCGTGAGGGCTGATTGAAGATTATGGGTTGAGCTAAAAAAAATCTGAGCCTTTACTTGACATATCAACATTGAATGCCCCACAGGGGATAGGCACTGTCTGTGCACAAAGCATTGGACAGGGCTTCACCCTCAGGAGATTTTAATGAAGATGGCAAACCAGCTCAGCTCTACCTAAGCTGAGATAAACACCACCACAAAACAACACTCCAGTGAAGTGCCTGGAGAGGCAGAGCAGGGCACTCCCAGCTTCAGAGCAGAGAGAGGCCCCTGCGTGTTGGGGTGGCCAGGGTGCCGGGGGTCTTGGGCTTGAAGAGTTTAACAGGGTGGGAAGTGGAGGAGGGAGACGGGACAAAAGCTGGAGAGGAGCTACAGGATGACTGGATGAGACAGCTGTCCGGAAGTTAAGGTGGTCACGGTCAGGAGTATGGGCTTGACCCAGAGGACTCCGGAAAACCACAAGACAGAGAGCTAATGAGGCAGGCTTGGTAAGGGCACCTTCTTGACAAATGCACTAGTGTTAAAACAGCCCGAGGCTGGGAGGCCCCAGGGAGGCCATGACTGGAGCAAGATGAGCTATTTCTACACTCCGGCAAAGGTTGCTTAGGCCCGAGCCCTCTGCCAAGCTGAGTGGCCTGAAAATGAAACTGCTCAGCTCTGACAGCCACTGTCTGCCTGGAAAAGCAGGGTCCAAAGTTCATTTTATAAGTGAATTCCCATGCAGGCCAATGTAGAAATTTCAGAGGAGGCTTAAGAGATTAAACCCAGTATCTCCTTTATGTAACTGCTCATAATAATTGGAAGAAGAATTCTGAAACCATGGTTACCATACAGGACTAAAATTAAGATCAAAGGTGATGATTTCAAATCCAAGGAAATAGAACAGGTTCAAGCTAGAGCTCACATTTATGCTTTGTATAGACTATCTGATAATCCTCTGCAAATGCATCCTTTTACGAAGCAACCTCAGGAGACAGTGTGGTGGTTCACGCAGCCCTGAAGCTTAGTGCAGACCCCCACCAGTCCCGGGTAGCAGGATGGAATCCTGCTTGGCTGAAAGGAAATGAGGTTTGTAACAGGTATGAGGTTTTTAGACATGATTCTTACCTACACTGCTGATTCTTCTTACTCCTGGTGGGCCTAGCTGGGGAAAAGCTTGGCATCTATTAGCAGAGGTGATGGCTGTAAAAAAATTTTCCCAGGAGACTTCAGAATAAAGATTTTCTAACAGGGCTCAGTTTTTCAAATTGTTCTTTCAGGCAGGGATCTCAATCTTGTATTTATAAGGAGGGTGAAGACTGTTGTGGAATGTTCTAGAACAGGTGACAGGAAGTACACCATGGGG
Source organism: Balaenoptera musculus (assembly GCF_009873245.2). Taxonomy (NCBI): domain Eukaryota; kingdom Metazoa; phylum Chordata; class Mammalia; order Artiodactyla; family Balaenopteridae; genus Balaenoptera; species Balaenoptera musculus. The sequence goes on along the minus strand of NC_045793.1, from coordinate 89,188,100 downwards.
CTAATTCTCCTCATTGTGAAAGGGGTGCCAGCCTGTCTGGAATGTTGTGGACAGCTACGAGGCCTCTGCACTCTGGATGAGCAAAGTAGTTCCCTGCATAAATCCCTCATTCTTCAAAGAGGAGGGTACATTGCCAATTCTGTAAGTTGGGCGGGAGGCCGTTCTCACCACTGAGTCTCTTTCCCCCAGTGCCGCTATCAGGCAGTGTGGTTACCCAGTGTCTCCCAACAGTCGTGCCTGCAGCCTGCCAAGAGACGACCTCTCCTTGTGTCAGAAACCAAGAGACGGTTGAGGTCATGGGCGCCTACTGTGGGTGGGGTAGGGGGCAGGGGAGAATCGAGTGGAATTAAAAGAAAGGGCCATCTGAGGGGGAGATGGTATCGGGGAAGACTTCTGAACAGAAGGAGAAAAAGGTAGAGCTGGAAGAATTCTTTTGGGGAATAGAATATTTGGGAATATTCCCCAAATTATTCCTTTGGGGAATAAATCATTGTAATTAGAATTTTAAAAATTTGCAATTTAGGTTCCCTCAAATCACTACTCAAGTGGTCTCTTTATCTTAAAAGAATTTTTGTGTGTGTGAAGTGAAGTACACATTCAGAAAAGTGCATAAGATACAAATACACAGACTAACAATTTATCATAACGTGAACACTAGTCAGGTCAAGAAACAGGACATTGCCAGCATCCTGGAAACCCCACATGCCCCTCCCCAGTCACATGACCTTCTCTTCCCTCTGGGGGTGACACCATTCTATCTTTCATGACAATCACTTCCTTCCCTTTCATTATGGGGTTATCAGCTATGAACACATTCCAAGTCCAACTTCTGATCCTAGAGGTATACTATGTGTTTTCTTTCCTTCACTCAGCGTCGTGCATTGTAAGGTTCATCCGTGTTGATGTGGGTAGCTGCGCTTCTTTTATTTCCATTGCTGTATAGTATTCCATTGCATGAATATACCAATTTATTCATCCATCCTACTAGGGATGGCCACTTGGGTCATTTCCCTTTCCTTTCTGAGATCATTGCTTTCTCAGCAGCTGCTGGCTCTCCATCAGTAGTGGTCATGCCAAAAAAATAACTAATTGAAGCTCAGAAGGAGACTTTCTAGATTGTAATGAAGATCAATCACTGAGAAAATGTTATCAATCACTTTCCAGGTAAGACGGCATATACAACACACAATAGAGCTCACGGATGCTAGGACACTGAGAGAAGCTCGAGTCTCCACACTGGCAACTCTTAAATTTTCACCTGCTGTAATTTTGTCAACATTAGAGAAATAATTCTCTGTATTAGTACATTCAGCTTACAAATTATCAAATAATAATTTAAATCTTTACTGTTTGTGAGCTGTATTAATTCTGCAGACTTACTATCCAAATCCTTCATTGTTGTGTGCATTCTCTAAAATAGCTTTCTCTCATGATGATATAATCAGCTAGTAGGTGACAGTAATAAATGTCTTCATGTTATTTCAGCTTTAGCCTTCAAAATGAGAATGAACTAAACGTGGAAAGAGCTTTAATATGTGCATTCATTTATGCTAGCTTTGACAAAGACTGATGCCGAGAATCAATGTGGCATCTGTCATAATGATAATTGCTAATGATTATAACAACCACGGCAACAACATGCTGTCATCCAGATATAAAATGATGCCACTAACTCAGAGTCAGTAGGATATACTTTTTAGTTTTTCTTCCCTCCAGGATTGGGATATATGTGTGCTCATCCATCCCTGTTCTCTTAACTGACCCCCATTAAGAGTCTGACTTTAGGCAAGTTGCCTTTGATCACATTTCGTCCTGACTCTAACTTCAAGATGGAGACAGTTCTCCTGGGCACACTCAGGGTATTCCTGGACCCCCTGATATAAGAAATGCTATAAGAGAAAGGACAGAGCAATAATCCTTTGCTGCCAGTTTATTTTGGCAGCTATAATGACAACAGTCATAAAATGTGTCAATTAAACATCATAGAGCAATTGGAAAGAAACGACTCCCTTAATTGTTCTCTTGGTGGAAAACCTTTGGTCAAGAATTTCACATAGGGCTTCCCTGGTGGCGCAGTGGTTAAGAATCCACCTGCCAATGCAGGGTACATGGGTTCGAGCCCTGGTCCAGGAAGATTCCCACATGTCCCGCAGCAACTAAGCCCGCAAGCCACAACTACTAAGCCCGTGTGCCATAACTACTGAAGCCCGTGTGCCTACAGCCCGTGCTCTGCAACAAGAGAAGCCACCGCAATGAGAAGCCCGTGCACCGCAACGAACTAGAGAAAGCCTGCGCGCAGCAACAAAGACCCAATGCAGCCATAAATAAATAAATAAATAAAAGAATTTCACATAAACTCAGACACATATATCTGCTGTCTAACGGACATCTTCACTTGAACATCTTATTGGTACCTCCCACCTCAATATGTCCCCACACAAGAATGACCATATGTTTGGTTTTCCAGGAACAGGCTCAGTTTATATTGTTGTCCCAATAGTACCAATAGTACCTCCTTTCCTTTTCAGATATGTGCTGGTCTGGACAATAAACGATACGGTCACCCTACCCAAAAGGAACTCATGTCCTCCCTCCTCCAATTTCCCTCCATGTCTCCAACTTACGACTCCACTGATGTTCCCTTTCTCAGCTACAGGCACCAACATCCTTCCTGTGGCTCAAAGTGGAGGAGAAGAATGACCCTCTCTCATCAAGCCTTGTAGATTCTACTTTGAAACCTTTTTCCAACCAAGCACTTCTCCACCTGCCTGCCACTGTACTTCTTCATATACCATCATCTCTTGCCTGGGCTCTTCCATGAAGCCTCCCCTCTGGTCCCTCTGCCTCTCGTCTTGATCCTTCACAACTTGATTTCCACCCCCTTTGAACCACAAGTCTGATCATGTCACCCCTGCTTAATCCCCGCGTGGCTTCTCATTGTCCTTGGATGAAGTCCATGGTTCATGGGGCCCATCACGGCCGGCCCTCTGGCTGCTCCTTTTAGCACTCCTCACGTTACCCTCTACCTTCCAGGCATGCAGGACCTCAGGTGTTAGGAGCACTGTGCCTGCGCTCTCGGAGGCGCTGCAGATACACCTCTCCTCATCTGGTACATTCCTCCCCCTCACCTGGTTCGCTCCTTCAGATTTCAGCTTAGTTGCTGCTTCCCCCAAGAAGCTTTCTCTGGCCCTTGCAGACTAGAAGCAGTGTTCCTGTCAGGTATAGCCTGCATCTTTCCTACTGGGCACTGACCATAACTTATTCTAATTGCTTACTTATAGACCATGTGCTCCAAGTAGCTAGAACTGTGTTCATCTTGCTTATCACTGAATCCCCGGCACCTGGCTCGTGAGCATCACTGGTGCTCAGAAAAGATTCATCAATGAAATGACTAACATTCAAATCCAGGGTATCTGAGCCACAGAAGAATGAACTTCCTCTGTCCTGTCTGGGACAGACTCCTTTTATCCTCAATAATAATTTCCTTAGCAAAAATAAACAAATGGGACCTAATCCAACTTATAAGCTTTTGCACAGCAAAGGAAACCATAAACAAAATGAAAAGACAACCTATGGACTGGCAGAAAATATTTGCAAATGATGCAACTGACAAGGGCTTAATTTCCAAAATATACAAACAGCTCATACAATTCAATAACAAAACAAACAAACAACCCAATCAAAAAATGGGCAGAAGACCTAAACAGATATTTTTCCAAAGAAGATATACAGATAGCCAATAGGCACATGAAAAGATGCTCATCATCGCTGATTATTAGAGAAGCAAATCAAAACTACAATGAGGTATCACCTCACACCAGTCAGAATGGCCACCATCAAAAAGTCTACAAACAGTAAATGCTGGAGAGGGTGTGGAGAAAAGGGAACCCTCCTACACTGTTGGTGGGAATGTAAATTGGTGCAGCCACCATGGAGAACAGTATGGAGGTTCCTCAAAAAACTAAAAACAGAGTTGCCATATGATCCAGCAATCCCACTCCTGGGCATATACCCAGATAAAACTATAATTCGAAAAGATACATGCACCCCTATGTTCATAGCAGCACTATTCACAAAAGCCAAGACATGGAAACAACCTAAATGTCCATCAACAGATGAATGGATAAAGAATGGATAGTGCGTATATATCTGTATCTCTCTATCTATATATATATACACACACAATGGAATATTATTCAGCCATAAAAAAGAATGAAATAATGCCACTTGCAGCAACATGGATGGACCTAGAGATTATCATACTAAGCAAAGTTAGAAAGAGAAAGACAAATACCATATGATATCACTTATATGTGGAATCTAAAATATGACACAAATGAACCTATCTATGAAACAGAAACAGACTCACAGACATAGAGAACAGACTTGTGGTTGCCAACGGGGAGAGTGGTGAGTAAGTGAAGGACTGGGAGTTTGGGATTAGCAGATGCAAACTATTTACATAGAATGGATAAGCAACAAGGTCCTATTGTATAGCACAGGGAACTATATTCAATATCCTGTGATAAACCATAATGGAAAAGAATATAAAAAAGAATATATATGTATAACTGAGTCACTTTACTGTACAGCAGAAATTAACACAACATTGTAAATCAACTATACTTCAATAAAATTTTAAGAAACTATTCATTTGGTACTATACATAAGACTCCTATATAAGATTATTGATAGGAAATACTATTTATCAATAATTCTAAATTTAAAATGTTATTGTGAGTGTGCGGGTTATATATTTTAAAAAAGAAAATGTATCAAGAACTAGTAAACACAGTTGACATTAGATCAAGGGCTTCAGGATTTTTCCTCACAGAAAACCTGTCCTGTGTCCAGGCTCAGCCCCTTAAAGGCAGATGTGGATGGTCCCTCCAGCACCACTGCAGCGTCCACTAATATGCTCTTCTAAGTGGAAATTGGAAAGGGCTCTTCACATGTCGTTCACTCTCTTCAGCACATGTACTAAGAAAAGAATCTGAAGGCATATGTACGTCTTCTGCAGGGCTCAGGAAACTGACATTTAGGAAAAAGATGTTCAACGATTTATAAACTTCTGGAGAGCTCCATGCTGAAAGACCTGAACTTTATTTTTTAATATTTCCCTCCCCCCAGCTTTATTCAGATATAATTGACTTATTGTTTAAGGTGTACAATGTGTTGATTTGATACATTTATATATTGCAAAATGATTGCCATCACAGCATTAGCTCATACCTCCATCCTGTCCATAATTATCATTTCTTTTTTATGGTGAGAATGTTTAAGATTTATTCTCTTGGCAACTTTCAAGTATATAATACAATATTGTTAACTATAATCACCATGCTGTATATTAGACCCCAGAACTTATTTGTCTTATAACTAGAAGTGTGTACTCTTTGACCAACATGTCCCCATTTCCGCCACCCCCCAGCTCCTGGTAACCACTACTCTACTCCGTTTCTACGAGTTCGGTTTTTTTAGATTCCACATATAAATGATATTTTCAGTATTTGCCTTTCTGTAAGACCTGCACTTTAGATTCATTCCTAATCTTTTGGTAGGATGATTCAAGATCCATTGGGTGTGTGTGAGAGGGCAGCAGATGACCAAGTAGTGATTAATAAATATTTTGTGAGGGATTACCCTAAAATCAAGAGATATTCCTAATAATTAATACTAATAACCTTTTTTGTTATTGTTGTCATTTGCCTGTTTGTATGATTCACTAGCCTTAAGGTATCTAATAAATATTGCTTTGCAGTGCGGGTAATTATTACAAGTTGGTGGAAGCAGCCACTGGTAGAGCAAAAAGAATGAATATTTCTCTCTCAATATCCAGACCCCAGTCACCCAGAGCTCTGGCCTTGAGTTTCTGTCTTCTTCACCTCTTCACTTCCAATTCTAGAGGATTTCTACCATGTTGTGGAAAAAGCGTGGGCTTTGGAGTCAGGCCACAAAATACTTGCTGACCACCATGACGTACCAGGCACCATTTCAGGATCTGGCTCCTAAGCAGGGAAGTCCTGAGGCATAAGTACAAATCCTAGCTCTGCCAACTCCCTGCTGGATGATCTTGGGCAATCCAGCCACCTGTGAAATGGGTGGTAATTTTTGAAACGGGAATAATAATTCTTCCATACTGAAAGTGGGGGCTGGTGGGATCAACTGGTAGTAAGTGTCTCATAGTGTTTTAAGTATCTAGCAGGTGCTTGATAAATGGTACCATTTAAAATAACCTGGGCACTCTGGTCCCTGCAGGATGTTGGCAGAGTTTGCTGCCTTATGCCTCCTCATGTCTACTGGAGGAAGACTGTGGAAGGGGGAGAAGAGGAGGCTGAGAGTCAGTACTGTGACTTACACCACAGGCACAGCCCTCGTGTGAACACAGACCACATTTTCCTCTAGGATGGAGTACAGTGCTGGCTGAGGCAGAGTTCCAGACCTCCTGACCATTTTGTTGAATGGACAAAGGGGCCAGGAACTATGATTTCCTCTCAAAAATTATCCATTTGCGATTAAACACCAGTGTCTACCAATATATTCGGTAAGAATAAATACTCAAAAGATTCAATAACGAGTCTGCTTTACACTCTTTGGGTGGGTGGGTAAAGTACAAAGATAGAAAAGAAATATATACCTTGCGGAGGCTGTTTACATCTTCTGTGTTTCACAGAGGGGAGCCAGGCTCAGTTAATTCATTCTCTTCTTCCTCCTGCTGCTTCTTTGGCTTCTCCTTCCACTGCTGCCGCTTCTCCTCCCCCTTCTTCTCTGCCACTTCACCAGCATCATCACAATCATCATTATCAGCAGCAACAGCAGTAGTAGCACCATTAACTTTTATTGAAAAACCGTTATGGTCCAGGCATTAGGCTATGTAAGCCCTTTACATGACTTTGGGATGTCTGTGTATCTCTTGTCAACCAGGCAGTTTAGAAGAGGGTTTTGAGCTGGAAATAATAATTTGGATTTGGGATCTGTATTAGTTTTCTAGGGCTGCCATAATATGTACCATAGACTGAGTGGCTTACGTAACAGAAACATATTGTTTCAGGGTCCTGGAGGCAACAAGTCTAGGATCAAGGTGTTGGCAGGGTTGATTCCTTCTGGGGACTCTGAGGAAGGATCTGTTCCAGGCCTCTCCTCTCTGGCAGTTTGCTGGCAATCTTTGGCCTTCCTTGACTTGTAGAAGCATCATCTATTTCGATCTCTGCCTTCATCTTCACTTGGTGTTCTGTGAGTGTGTGTGTGTATGTGTGTGGTCCAAATTTCCCCTTTTATAAGGACACAGTCACACTGGATTAGGGCCCACTCTATGACTGCATTTTAACCTTACTACCTCTTTAGAGACCCTATTTTCCAACAAGGTCACATTCTAAGGTAACTGGGGTTCCAACAAATCTTTTTTTGAGGAGATACAATACACCCCACAACAGGGTCATAGGAATAAGTGAAATTATTAGGAAGAACATGTAGAAGGAACAGAGGACTGAGAAAAGGAGAAGAGAATTTCCCAAAGCAGTGTTTAATGCCTGCCTGCGAGGCATTATGGGTACAATGAGGCCCTTGGCTGTGGCAGTTAGGAGGGTGAAGGCAGATACCTGATGCCAGACACAGCCCACGGTAGGACTTTGCTGGATGCCTTTTCCTCATTGCAGGGGCCAACCCTACAGATATTTTGTTCAAACTGAATGAAAAAAGGGACCTCCTTGCACTAATAAATAATTAATCTTCATTCTAGAAATGTCAACAGAATTTAATCACTTTGATTTTTTTTTTCCTGGTGAAAACATTCAGATGATGTTCAGATCAAAGAACATAATGGACAAACATCCTAAAAAGATCCTAGGTACTCTTCATTTTAGTAGACACTCCAGAGAAAACATTCATGGTCATCACGAGAGCATGTATGACTACTAAAAAAGAGAATTTTGATGCTTTGGTTCCCAGAATCCAGAACTTGTATTTGTATCAAAGACAACTTTGGGGTCAATGCAATCCCTTTACTGGTTTATGAATCTACCGAGATCCAGACCCATTTGAAGATTCTCAGGAGAAACTGTCATAGAAAATTTTCCCTTAACAGAATGAGTTTTATCCTGAGTTAATAATTCAAAACATGTAATGCAGCTCTAAACACTCTATGAATAATTCAGTCCTGAAAAAACTAAAACTGAAGTGTGAGAGAATCATTATGTTTTGTAGCATATAGCATCAGAACTCTGGAAACAAACAAACAAACAAAACCCAACCAAACCAAAGTGAAACTAAAACCCAGAACCTTCACATAGTTATGACCCAAATGACCTAAACATCAGTTAGAAAAAAATTAGCAAGCTTACCCCCTGAATCCTGCTCTTTGTCTGAAAGCTTGCACCTCTCAATGCCATGTGCCAGGCAGAGCTGTGTCTTCACCCAGGATTGCTGTAATTCCTGTGCTGTGAGTCTCAGGCATTATAACACGGCCCACAGCAGGCTTTAATTACCCATAAATGCACCACCTGTCACCTTTTATTGCTTAATCACGAAACATAACACGGTTTACTGTGCAATGAGACTGAAATACTATATTGAGCTGCAGAATCACAGAATCCACAGAAGAATAAAGCCCAGGTTTGGGATGAAGCCGCGTGGCAGGGGTAAACCTGGTGAATCCTATTCCCTGAGGGGTGAGGCATCCAGTCTAAAAACTGTGGATCGGGCGGAGAGGAGATGGGTGTGAGCAGAAAGGGGGGTCAGCGTCAGCCTAAAAAGCCCAGAGGAAAGAGGAAAGAGGAAATATGACTGTCCATGTAGGCTGATGGTTCTCCAAAGAGCTGGGACACCCTGGAGCCCGACTGAAGGAAAGGCTTTGTGCTTTGGTGGCTGGAAGTTTTGTGCAGTGCTGTGAATCCTCCTTCAGTGCTAGCTGCAGCCTGGGCTCTACGGGGCTGCAACTGAGCGTCCCTGGAAAGACTGACAGAGGGGAAGAGGAAGGGACTGAAGACAGAAAGAAGGCTGGTATGGGACTATATACTCTGACCATGCATGATGACTCCAGATAGGAAAGGACCTCAAAAACAGTAACAGGTGAGAACTGTCCCCATCATCACAGACAGTCATGAACTGACATTCACATGGACTGCATTTTCATTTAAGTCATTTCTCTCTTGAAGAGCAAGATTATTTTGGGCTCCAAAAATGCTTCCTTACCCTTCAGCTCTGCACCTTCACATTACGTGTGGAGCTGACTTCTGTAGCTGAACTTAAGGGATGCCAGAAGGGCCCCAGATATCAATGAAAAATGTCACTGAATGTCTTTTCCTTTGGGTTAAGACCTGAGGGATCTGTGATAATTGGCCCAGTCAGATGCTTTCTCTGAGCAGTGAAACTGTTAGTTTCTAAAGTGAGGTTAGTGCACAGATGAGTGAGGGGAATATATGGGGAGCAGGAGTGCTGGGCCTTCCCCAGGGTATATAAACCCTCTGGCTGCTCAAGATTGGCACTGGGTGCTGTGTAGGAGGGGGTGGGGGGAACCAAAGCAGACCTGCGAGAGATTCTGAAAGGCACGTGGGAGGGACAAGGAAGTGCATTGGTTATTTATTGCTGCATAACAATATTACCACAAACCTAGTGGCTTAAAACAGCACACATTTGTTATCTAGCTTTTCTGTGTCCTCATCTGTCACAAAACTGCAATCAAGGTGTTGACCAGAGCTGAAGTCTCACCTGAAATCTTGACTGGGGAAGGATATACTTCCAAGGTCACATGGTTGTCAGCAAAATTTAGTACTTTGAGGGCTTTTGGACTGAGGGCCTCACTTCCTGTCCAGAGTCACCTTCAGTTATGCGGGCCTCTCTAAATCACGCAACCAAGGCAATAGAGCGAGCCTGCTTGCAAGGTGGAAGTCACAATCTTACATCTTAATCATGAAACTGACGTTCCATCACCATTGTCAAATTCTATTGATTAGAAAAAGTCACAGGCCCCACCCACACTCAAGAAGAGGGCATTGCAAAAGGGTAGAATGTCAGGAGTTGGGGGTCACTGGGAGCCACTTAGAGGCTGCCCAACATAGGGAATCAAGAGGGATGGCAGACATCTATTGTTTTTTTTTGTTTTTTTTTTCCTTTTCTGCTTTCTATCCATTCATCTTTCTTCTGGTACTTAGATTTTCCCTCTCCATCATCCCCAAAGTGATTCTGGCAGTCCCAGCTGCAGAGGTGACATGTGACTCAAGCCTGGTCAACTAGAATATCATGTCTGGTGATAATGATTGGCTTAGGGTTGGACATATGACCCAACAAGAGCCAGTGAAAAACAATGAAACTTTCTTGGGAATCCGGGAAGAATATGCCCCACTTTTCAGACTGACTTAAAACTAGAGAGAACCTAGGGCTTAAAGCTGCTGCCTCTACTTGCTATGATGTAAAGCCCAAGACTGAAGGTAACATAACAGAAGGAGCACCAAGAAGAGTCCTAACGCTATTGTTGAACCAGCCTTGAATCCAGCTGTGCTTTAAGTGAATTATTCCTAACATACTCAATCCATTTTGGATCAAGTTTTCTGTGATCTGCAACTGAAAGGGTCCTAATTGACACAAGGGAAGAAACTAACATTTATTTGACACATTTGGGGGTCATGAACACCCCATATCCAATCTGAAGGCAACTTCTGAATCCTTTGGTTTTATTTAGAGTTGACAAATTATTTTACCTACAGGGATAAATATTTTACCTAAAATATTTAGCCTATAATGAGTTGCCCTAACACGAAGTACGCATGAAGCTTTTAGATAAAGGGGGTGGCTTCCATGATTATCACCTTCCTTTCATCTTTGACTTTCTTATATTTTTAGCAGCCCAAAAAAACAGAAGGGTCCCAGATATGTATATCCTGCATAGGAATTTATAGTTTCTTCTAGAGCATACTTATGGCTAATATGAGCCAAGGGGTCACCTGCTGCTGACATTCACCAATTCAGCCACATCCTTCCAGTTCAAAGTCTTCACACCCTGTGGTCTCTTTGTCTAGATCCCAAGGCTCTGCTAGACCACTGCTGTTTCTCAGAATCTCTCTGGTCTCCCCTGGGACAAGCAGGAACTTCTGACACTCCGACATGCCTCGAGCAGCCCTTGGCAAACTGGAAGCATATCCTTAGGCCCATCTGCCTGGTCACCTCCCTCAGCTCTGTCTAGTCTGTGGCTCAGGGGCCAGATAGTGTGAATTTCTGCATGAGGCTGGTGGTCTCATAACGGGAAGCCAGGCCAAGGTCCTATCTGCTCTGGGGCCTCCAGAACTTATTTGGAGCTTCTATTGTACTCTGACTCTTGTCCACTCCCCGGTTCTGGTCCCAGAGTTGGGTGTGTGTGTATAGAAACTCTAGCATCTCAACTGCTACCCTCTTCTCCAATTCCTCCTTTATGTACTGTCTCTCTGGCCAGTAAGGAAAGGAACTAGATCCCCCAGGAATACTCAAAGAGGTATTTGGGTAGGTGGGTTGATGGTGGTGGGAGGAGGCAAAGGTTTGGGTGGGGAGATAAAGGGTCAATTAGTTCAGCTTAGACAGGTTGAATTCGAGGTGTCTAAGGTATTGAAGACACCCTGCATTAGCCGTTGGAAACAGGATTTGGAGCTCAGGAGTGGTTGTAGTCAGAGTGGCTGGTTATGGGTGGTCAAAACAATGGGAGTGGATGAGGTGAAGGAAGAGGAGAGAGGGGAGAAGAGGTGTGAGGAAGAGAAGCTGGGAGGACCCTGGGACGGAGTAGTTGGAAAGGTAGGAGGCGAGTTCTCGGTCCTGCTTGGAAATGAAGCCTGAGATCCCATACATACATACATATCCATATAGATCCATCCATCTATCCATCCATCCATCCAGACCCCAGAAAGCTTGACACCTCTTGGAAAGCTCACAAAAACTCACTTAAGCAGCAACACTTAAAGTTCATTTTGTCTTTCAAATAAGAGAGAAGTATATTCGGTAAACTGAGATGGAAACTCAATTATCATTGAGGAAGATTCTCAAAGGTGAGGCAGTGTCAGGTTTAGGCTTAAGGACATCTCTGGTTTAGGGACAGCAGTCCCTGCATGATCTGCCTTTGTAACTGTTTAAAATGTCAGCTCGCTTACATAATAGCAACAAAGGACAAAGCCTAGACCTGGTATCTTGCACTCACAAAAAGGAAGGTCACCTGGAAGAGCAGAACAAGAGACTCCAGCACCAACTGCCCGTGGGTCAGGAGGTAGAAGGCTGCCAACACAATTGCCGGGAAAGAAGACGGAAGGCAACTCTCGGAGATCACGACAGCTGAGTTTATGCCTGGGCAGCGGCTGCAGGGTGAGTCGTGGGAAGGCAAACTTATGAAGGGCATCCATCAAGGTAAAAGCAAAAGGAAAATGAGGTGCTTCAGGGCACAGTGTGTGGGAAGCAAGAGCGTGATGGAAATCATTAGGAGAGATGCTGAGACTCCCTTGCCCAGCAGGCCCGTTGTCAGCAGCGTCTGATTCCAGCTCCTAAGGTGGGGACAGAGAGTCTGTATGTCAGGATTGTCAACGCCCAGGGATGGCCCTGGTGGAGCCTGCTCCTCCCCTACTGTGTCATGAAAAAGAGTGAGGCCAGGGTCTGGGGGCTTTGGGTTGTTTTTCTCCCTGGACTATTAGGGGAGGACTGGGAGGGGCATGGGCCATGCTGGTGTTTCACCATCTCACGTCGACCAGCCAGACCTGTGAGGATTGTGTGTCAAAGGAAAGGGAACCTCTTCTCCAGGTGAGGCTGGTGCAGCTGCCTGGATGTGACTGTGAGGCACACGTTTCCCACCAGCAAACGTCTGAGACTCCACTCCCATCCAGACTCTGCTGGCTTGAGTGTCAGCCAGCCAGGACCAGAACCCGGAGCCCAGACCTTCTTGCTCCCAGGTCACTGCCCTTTTACAAGCTAGCAGGCAGCCCAGTAACAATCTCTGTGCCTTCCTATTTTCATCTCTGAAATTATGATAGTAAAAATAGCTCTCAAGTATGGAATTATAACTGCATTTTAGAATAGGGCACAAAAAAAATCTAAAAAATGAGCATCTTGTCACTATGAAATCATGCCATTTTTTGAAGATTATGACCTAATCAATACTACCCAGGTATGCTATTTTGGAAGCTCTCAACAACCAGAAAGAGTGTTTTTGAATGCAGCAATATAAATTATCTATAGGAGGGTAAACCACCAAATCTTAAACATTACTCTCAGTGGGAAAAAAAAAAAAACCCTCCTCCAAATCATTCTCAGATTATACACCATGGAATTCCACACAATTCATTTTTGTTGAGCTGGTTAGAAAAATTTTGCAATATATACAGGTCAGAGTCAATCCAAAAAAAGCAGCAACAGAGACAGGAGTTGGTTTTAAAAGTTTTTTAAGAATGAAAAAATACTTGAATATACGGAAGAGGTATTTTAGCTATTAATCACTAAAAAATTTGAGACATTTTCTGTCTTATTTTCATTTGACAACTAAGCTTTCAAAAATCAGAAAATATCCAGAGACTTTACAGCACCTATCTTTTTGGCACTAGGATAATCTATATTATATACCTATTTGTTCATACTTTAAAAAATGCTGTTATTTTACAAAAAAGGCAATTAAGAGTAGAATGACGGTTACCAGGGGCTGGGGGAATTGGGCAGATTTTAAGGGTACAAACTTGCAACCAGTAGATAAGTCCTAGAGATCTAATGCACAGCATGGTGATTACAGACCATACTATATTATAAACTTCAAAGTTGCTAAGAGATTAGATCTTAATTGTTCTCACCACAAAAAAGAAATGATCATTAAGAGATGTGATGGAGGTGTTAGCTAACACTATGGTGGTGATCACATTTTGATATATAAATATATCATATCAACACGCTGTATACCTTAAACTCACACAATCGTAATGTCAATTACATTTTAATAAAAAGCCAATTATAAGATGAAATGGTACCAAGTTATACTTTTTGGTAGACTACACATTAGAGCAATAAGCATTGCCTATGTGTAGTAATATACACATACCAGTTAGTGATACCTACATACTTCAAATGCATTTCAAAAACTAAAACCTATTTTAATAAACATAAGACTTAAAATTTTTGTTTTCTACATTGTAGGTTAGTTTTTTCCATGAATACATTTCTGATCTTAAGTAATTGTTTACATGAATTCAGATTTCCTTGATCTGGATAATTCTTTTTTCCAAATTTTTTGAGTAACTTCTTTAATTAAAAAAAATCCAACAGAAAGTAGATTCCTTTTTATTTCTTATATGCCAGGCATGTGTTTATGTCCTTAAGATCATTAGATTATTTAAAAGCGATGAATTGGGAATAATTCTTTTCTTTTGTTTCCCTCGAGGACAAGAACCATAGCTCGCAGCTCTGTCTATAGAAGGGGAGGCTCAGGAAAATGCTGCTTTTTTTCTGGCTCTAGTACAGACTTGCTCACCCTGGCCTGCCCATACTAATTGATATGTGATGTCCACCTCACCTGGCCTCCTTACCTAGGACAAGACCCCAAGAGCTAATCTCAGCTGCTGCCATGGATGCTGTTCATAGCGGTATCAAGGACAGACAAATATCCTGGAGTATTAGAGAAAAGATCTTAGTGGGTTTTAACAACAAAGTTTATTTCCTGTTCATCCCCACCATGGGTTGGCTGGGGGCTCTGCTCTATGTCTCCTCATTCTGGGATGTAGAATGAATCAGCAGCCACCATCCACAGCACTCATCTCACAAGCAGAACTAAAGATAGGTCTGGAGGCCTCACACTGGCCATTAAAAGTTTCTGGCCTGGCAATGACATGTGTCACTTCTGCTCGCTACCCATTGACTACAACAAGTTTCATGGTCCCACTCAATCTCTAGGAACCAGGAAGTACAATCCCATCACGTGCCAGGAAGGTGGGAAGCCAGAAACACTTGGTGGACAGCATTAATGAAGATTATAGTCACCCACACAATATACATCTCCTCTGTCTCCTTCCTAGGAGAAGGCTGACTTTGATTAGTTATCTCTATCTCTCTCCCAGGCTGCCCATTAAGTTAGGCAAATCTGACCCTATTTCTGTTCCAGAATAGACCTTGATGTATTTAAGCCAATCAAAATAATCTCAACCTGGTTGCAATTAGTTCAGGAAGGAACATGAGACATAACTTAGGCCAATGAGATGCTATGAGAGGTTGTAGGGCCTTTGGGGAAAGTTTCTTCTCATTTTTCTAGGACAGCTTCTAGGGGTAACTCTCTTGTTCTCCCTGGATGTGAGACAGAAAGCATAGGAGCCCAAATGCGACTTGCAGCCATTCTGTGACCAAGAGGAGAACGAGTCTCAGGATGGAGCTTACACTGGGGATGGTAGAGCAGAGAGATAGAAGATACCTGGGGCCCTGATGAAATAACTGGCTTCTGGATCAGCCAAACCTAAAGCTTATCCTACCTTTGGACTTCCAGTTATCTTAGCCAAACAATGTCCTTATTGTTTAAGCCACTTTGAGTTGGATTTTCTGTTATTTGCAGCCAAAATCATCCAAACTGATATATCTGCTTAACTAGGTTTCCTGTCATGTCCTTCCCGCTTGATTTGTAGCCCTTGACTCCAACTTGGCCTCCTTATTCATACCCTACTGGCCACCTTTCCCTCTTGTCACAGTTCACTCAGATATATCAACAGAATATAGTTTTGCCTCAAGCTCCCAGTATCGTATGAATTCCTCCCCTTGCTTACTGACTTCATGACCTTCATGTATGGCCTGCTGTTCTTTTACTCTCTGTCTCCAACTACTTGGACCATTTCTGGCCTCCCTTGATTAGCAGCTCCCCATACCAGTGCTAAGAAGGACACCAGCTTCTCAAGGACATTTTTGTTTCTTGAAAACATGTTCTTTGTGTTGTTAAATCGTATTTTACCTACACACTGGTTGAAACTAAAGCAGCCTATCTGGTCAAATGCTATCCAATACAAAAGGTCAGTGGAGCAGTATTTCCAACTCTGTCAGCTGCACATACTATCAAAGAGCTGCCAACTCTGTGATTTAATGACTTGCCTAAGTCCTAAATTGGGGCTGCACTCCTGAAGCCTCAGCAATCTGATTTAAAGCTGCCATTGAAACATCCCATCGCATCCCATACATGGGCTGAAGGGTGACAGTAGAGCCCATTTCTATGGCACTTGCCACAGCAAAAGGCAGAAGTCCCAGCGCTCAGTGAGCAGGGATGTGCTTTTTAGATCCAGATTTTAATGGGCATATTTTAGGTGAATTCTAATAGGCATGAAGTTAACACAGTTTGTATGTGTCTCCCAGCCTGGCTCATATACCACCATAAATATAAGAAGCTGTGCCAAGATAACTCACTTCAAGTAGTTTTGGAGAAGTCAGGGATGAGGCAAAGCCGTGAGTAATCTAAGAAATAGAAATATTCTAGGAGCTGTGCGGGGGTAGAGGGCCTGGTGTGACTGGTGACTGGACACGTGCAGTCTGAATTGGCCCTTTTCTGAGTTATTAATACTTTCTAAAACCATACCATGGAAGACCTGGACCTCTTGTATTTACTGTCTTTGTATCTAACAGGGGTGATTCCAGAGAGATTTCTGGCAGATTCTGGGAAAATATTCTGAAACTGACAGTTGCTTTGGGGAATAAAGAGACAGCATGTGTCTGCTTATTTTCCCCCTCCTATTCCTTTTCTTTAGCTCATTTTATTGAGTCATGCAGGGCTTTCACTAATACAGTTGAGGCTTACAAACTGTTAGAAGAATCGTTGTCTTAATGAACATCATTTAAGGAAGAGAGGAAGAAAGAAAGGAGACAAGGGATGAGGAGAGAGAACAGAAGGCCGTTATCTAGCCAGCTTGGCTTCCTCTCATCCAGAAGGCTGACTTTCCGGCAGTGGGAAGGAGGATGGGTCAAATTATGGTAATTAGGATCTTGTGTGGCAGCTCAGGATGTGCATTTCCTTCATTTCATTGTTTCCCTTCATGTTTGCTACAGGACAAATAACACACTTCTAAGTTTGTACCAAAGGATTATTCTTGGGACTCAGAAGAGGGACGGCCATCAGAGAGCATGTCTGGCCTGGTTTTCCAGAATGGTTTTCAGGGAGAGAAGGCAGGTGGCTTAGTAGAGTCAGGTGACCTATCTCTAGGGGACTTTAGAGAATTTAGCAAAGGATCATGAGATTTTAAGAATTACCCTGTGGATCCAGGTACTGACTAACTAGTTCGATTGTGCATTGGATTATCAAAATCATTTATTTTTCCTTTCTGTGTTCCACTAAACATGTTTTGCCTTCCAAGAGACTCAAGTGATAGGAAAAGCCCACAGGGAATTAGGTAGGTTTAGCTCATTTTCTTATCAAAGGGAGGCTGCAGTTATTTCTATCAATCCAGCAAATGCCCTCCAGCCCAGGCCCTGGACGTTTCCCATCCATTGTGAGGTATGACTGGCAACTTCTCACTGATGATAGAGATTGCCAGTTCTCCCTAGCTGCCAGTCACTGTACAGGTCACCTTCAAGTTCACTTCATATTAAATAAGAAAGGAAAGGAAGTGCTTGAAACACCAAACTGCAGGACTGGTTGGAAGTTCCTATAGTATATTTTAAGAGAATCACATTTTCCAGCAGCTACTTTTGAGAAGAAACTATTAGAGAAGCATTGGTTCTTGGATGTAATGTGATTGCAACATCACTAGCTGTGGGATGAACATCTGCTATGAAAGTAGGGGCCCACACTGACAGCCACCTGAATTCTACATCTTTGCTATCAACACAGCCCTGTAGTTCCAATTATTATTCTACATCATTCCCCACTTGGCAAATTTACACAGCCTTCAGTTCATTGCCTCTTCTGGGAAGG
This sequence comes from Balaenoptera musculus, assembly GCF_009873245.2. Lineage (NCBI taxonomy): Eukaryota > Metazoa > Chordata > Mammalia > Artiodactyla > Balaenopteridae > Balaenoptera > Balaenoptera musculus. The sequence goes on along the minus strand of NC_045793.1, from coordinate 89,170,240 downwards.
CCTGTGGCAACTTTGCCCGTGTTCTGATTATTATTCGAGTCACTAATAGCAGGAGTATCAATGCTCTGCATTCATCATGTGCCAATGATGACGGCACCGAGAAGCTTCAGAATTGGGATCATTTGATCTGCCTTCTCATTTTGTAGAAGAAACTGGGGCTCAGGTGTCCTCCTCCAAATCTGTTGGCTATTTAGAGAAAAACTGGCAAGAGAATGCAAAGCCTTTTTTAATGTAAATGTCTCACTGAAGTCTAATGTGTACTGTACTTCTGTAATATATATAGAAAAGCATGCATAGCATATGCGTGAGCTCAGTGAATTCACAAAGTGGGAACACCTAGCCAGACAGCACCCAGCTCAAGAAACAGAATCAGTACCTTTATGCTCCCTTCCCAACCGTATTGTGCCCCGCTAAGGGTGACCTCATCTTGACTTCTAATACCCTAGACCAGTTTTGCCTGCATCCAGACTTTATACTAATGGATCCCAAAGTCTTTAACTCACTGCTCCTTCTACCACCACCATAGTTTAGTTGGGAGAGAGATAACTTCTACAGGGGATGACATAAAAGTTGAGCACTTTCAAAAACAATGCTGGAAGGAGAGTCCAACTTTATCTTGAAGTCAGATTACCATCATATTCAAGCTGGCAGCTCTATAATCTTTCACAGTTAGGGACAAGGTCACTTTATTGGAGCCAAGTTGCTAAAAAACCAGGACAAGCCAAAACCAGCTCCTGTCCGATCAGCTCTGGGTGCAGGGCCACCTAGTTGCTTACTGTCCACTCTGATGACAGTTGTAATTCTATAAGTGTGGATTAATTCTAATCCTTCTTTAGAAAAATTTATTACCTTTCTGTGGTGGCTATTGATTTTCACCCTGACATATTACTCTCCTTGACAATACTGCTTTTTCATCACTGACGTCTTAACAGATCCAGAGACAGAAATATCACTGGAGTATGTTTTCAGTTTCTTCATAATGAACAGCCAACTTTCTATGTCTCATTTCCTAGAATGCAATGTTAGTCTTTCTGTTTGTTTGTTTTCATTTTGATTTAAACACTTAGTTTCTATGACAGACATTTCCCATCATTCCTCTGTTTTCTCCCCTTTCTCCAGGAGGTAATGTAAATCTACATGCTTCATTTACCATCCAGTTGTGCAGCTGACTGCATCTTGTAAATGTGAGCAAATAGCAGGATCTGATACAGACTAATGGTCAGTTCACAGAATATCCATGACAGTTGTTGCATCTTTTGGTCACACATCCCTCTTTGCACAGTCAGATACTTTTTCCAAAGCGGTTTTTTATGTACTCAAATATAAGTGGCTACAGGATTGGGTCTACCAGTTGTCCAAACTCTTTCAGCATATCTGTGAATCATCTTATTTTTCCGCTCTACAAGTTACTGAATATGGGAAAAACAGAATAGATCCTCCTTGTCTGGTAAATGAAGGAGATAAAGTTACAGTAGTAGAAACAAGGTACAGGAACAAAGTGCTTGGGTTTGCTCTCCAGAGGGCATTTTATACAGTCTGTGCCTTCTTTCCCAGAGGCAGCAGGATTCTTTTGACATTTGAGTCTTGAAGAACTCTAAGAGACAATAGTGAAAAAGCTATTTAGTCATGGATAGAACCATGTTAAAGTGAACTGAAATAAGTAGCTGTGACGGAGGTGATTAACTCATATGTCATAGAGTTTGGACTCACAGAGAATTCTAGTAGTTTTTGATTTCAAATGGGAGAGACACATGTTATGGTTTCCAGGAAAAAAGCTAGCCATAGAGAGATCTTCTCTCAGATTAAAAAAAATGTACATGCTGCCAGCCTTTAGCTAATAAGGGGGCTGGAGGCATACACTTCTATCTATTCTCCTTCCCAAGATGTCTACCCAGTGTCTCACTATCCACTGGATGGTTGTAGGCCATCCTGCATTTGTGGGATGAGGGAAAGGGGAGAATGGAAGTAGGAAAGAAGGCAGGAATGATACTGATGGGGAAATGCTCTATCTCTGACTTTGAATGGGAATGTGATGTTTTCCTTCCAACAGCAGTATGGAAACTTTGTTATTTTGAACTTCCTAAAGATCCAGTATCTTTCTACAATCCACTGGGAGACTGGGAGTAGGCAAGCTCTCCCAGACAAGCTCTCAGGTTCCTGAGAGCACAGTATCTTGAGAAAGAAAAGCCTGAAAATATCCTGTAGCTACTACTAAAGACTCTTAAAAGTTGACTGTCAGATAAGGTTGTCCTAGTTTGATAGGCCAGGTGAATCAGATATAGTTGCCTTGGAATCCAAGAATATCAAGTCCCTGCACTCCTGGGGGAATATTATTTATAATCAGGCAGGAAATACATCCCTTAAGATCCCTGAAAGCCAGAATCTATCTCCATCTTCTTTGATTGTCAGAAGTGGCAGCAGCCCAAAGAAGTTGAGCTTCCCAAGGATGGCAAGGCAACCAGCAGTTCCGGCCATGCCTCCAAAGATGCAGGCAGGTGGGAAGACCCTTAAACTGTAGGGATCACATGGTTGGAAGCTAAAAATATCAAGGAACCTGTGATGTAAGGCTGCCAGAAACCCTTTCTCTCTACTTAACTCCATGATTAATTAAACCCTTTTTAATTATGCCAGAATTAGCCCTGTCCATAGAAATGTTGCCCACAGGCTCAGTGCCCAGCCTTTTGAAATTTCCTTTGTACTTTCATGTTTGTTTTGTGAGCAGTGAGAAAGTTTCCCTGACGCCAAGGAAGTCTAATGACCCCCTCCCCCCATTTTCAGAGCAGATCACAATGGTGATAACTTGGTTACTGGAGAGGAAACAGCTCAGAGAAACAGTTCCAATTACACCAACAGGAAGCATGAACAAAAAGAGAGCAGGTTATGGCAATAATAACAGAATATCAATCAGAAAAACAATGGTAAAGGCCTTAAATTTGTGGAAGATCTAGAAAGTTCAAGATGCTCTATCTGCACTTTTATGTCAACAATGTATAGAAAGACCAATGACTTGATAATTAAACGTACCTGTTTTAGTGTTTTATTGATATGAATTGCTTTTGCTTATCCTGTCTTTTTTGATCCTTATTTGAACCTGGGAGATAGAAAGGTATGTAATATAGTAATTTTGTATACACGGACAATGAGGCTCAAAAAGGTTATGTGACTTGTCCAAAGTCACAAATGACTAGGAATCTGGTCACCTAGCAGTTGGTCAGATATGAATTTCAATGCACTAGAATGTCCTGTTCAACATATTTCAGGAGGGTGAATTCTAGAATATGGGCTTGGCATCCTAACATAAATCAAATAATTACTAAGATTACTATAGCCTGTTTTAGGCACCACGGGCTTCAAAAGGAAAATAGAATGTGATGCTGCCCACAGGTGATTTACAACCTGGCTGGGGAGAGTGGCCCTGAAATAAGGGATAAATAAGACACTGCAAAACTGGACGGTACTCAAAAAAAGCAAGAAAATTCCAGAAAGGAGACATAAATATGGCCAGGCAATGCTGGAAGGTTTTCAGATAGGAGGCTGTAGAAAAGTAGGCTCTGCCTATGGGGAGACGAGTGGGATGTGTGAATCTGACCCAGGGAGCAAAAAGGCAACTTGAGGAACATCTTGATTTTAGTTATGTACAAGAAGATTTTGAAGTTTGTGGAGAGAATTGCCTTGGAGGGGTGAATAGGTAAGGCTATGAGGATTCAAATCATTTAAAGCTTCAGGATAAATTTCAACACTTGAAATTGCATTTGGAAGCAACCAGGGAGCCAGGCTGGAGCACAGAGCCCTGGTTAACACAAAAGGTCCATCTGGTTTACACGACTCAGCAAAGTGCCATCACCAGCTTTCTTCTTGTCTTGCAAGGCAGTTTTGAATAAAAAAACTAGCAGGATAAATCAGGAAATTCAGAAACCCAGAGACACACTTGCTTGGCTGGCAAATCTACAATATATAATGTAAATTCAGTGCCGTCATTATATAGCAGAGAAGAAAAGAGCTCCTAGAAACAGTTAGGGCCTACAGTCAGTCTGAATGTTGACAAGGAGTCCTGTCCAAGGCTTCACTCCTCCACTGAGATGTGTATGGAGAGGAATTCTCTCAAAAAGCATCTAAGTCAGCCACAGCCACAGCCACCTGAACCTGAGGCTGGTAAGAGTCAATGTTGAAGACTGATAGTGGAAGGAAAATCATAGTTTACGAATAGATGGCTATATTAGGTAATTTTTCTCTGTTTTTCTACTACTCATTAAGTTGTCCAAACCCATTTTAAGGTACATATGGATTTAGTAGAAAATGGTGGGAAAGGAGTGATTGACGCCTGAAAATAGGAGCCAAAGTTTCTTATTCCTAGTAGGTTGGGCAGTGGGACAGGAAGCCAGAATTTATGTTTTTATATTAATTTTGTTTCCTTCATGGTGGCTTCCAATGCAGATAGTTGAAGGTTGGTTGGAACATGGGAAACTCCAGAAACCCAACCCATTTAAAGATGGCCCCTTAGCATTCCTCTCAACTCTGGGAGTCTTGGAGTTTATAGTCCTTAAAATTCACTTATTCCCTGACCTGTGTCCCCAGGACTGAGTTAGGTTCTCTCCAAGTATTCACCAAGAACACTATGTGCTTATTGGCTATAGTGTGAGAATGTGGTGTGGTGTGTGTGTGTGTGTGTGTGTGTGTGTGTGTGTGTGTGTGTGTGTGTGTGTGTGTGTGAGTGAGGGGTGGGGGCGGGAGGATTAAATGGTGCAGGATGGTTACTGGCCTTCCATGGTAGTTCTGGAAGGGAAGCTGTCATGAGCATGTGATGGGCTGTGAATTCAATTCTTCACTCAGTCCTTCTCAGTCCCCTGTGCTTTGTATACTGTGAGCAACTTGGCCTGTCATGTGTTTTGGAGTTTAAAGATATATATTTTTTAAAGCATAGTCTATAAATACAAGAATGGTGTTCAACAAGCAGCAACTGCTTCCCACACCAGCAGAAAGCAAAGTTGGATATGTTGGACTTAGAGACACGGCAGTGCTTCCCTAAAAGGGTTTTACAGGGTAATTCTGGCTATGATTTTTGCCCTGCCGCTCACTTTCACCGCAACTCCCGTGTACATGCAGTCTTGCTCAAGAATGAGAGAGAGAATGGATGAAGGTGAAGAGAAAGATGGAGGAAGTGGGCAGTATGATTTGGACGCCTCTTTCACCAACACCGCAGGAAAATTCCTCCTTGCCCACGAATGGTCACATCTCCATACACTGTGGATGCAGCATCTTTTCCTCAGGCTTCAGCAATTCTCACAGCTTTCACGTGAGGAAGGCAAAGAGAAGACAGTCTTTGCCTCATTAGAAAAGCAAGAAAGTCACAGTACCGGCTGGCCTTAGTCTGTGAGAAAGAATTAGACTTAGAACTCCAGACCCGGTTTATCTCCTCACACATATAATTCAAGCACAAAATAGAGCACTATGTGCTTTCTCAAAAGTGCAAGAGCAAAGCAACAGAACAAGGTTTTTATAGTCCCACTGGATGAAGCACCACAGCATACTGAAGAGATAAAGTGTGAAAAGGTGCCTGAAGACAATGAGCTAAGGTAACGGAGGAGTCAGTCTGAGAGGCTGCAGCTGACAGGATTCGGGATGGAGCATGGTTGATGTCTTCTGGAGAACACAGTCTTGAAAAGTTCATTCATATCTCCTGATACACATACGCCAAGCTCCCTAATAGTTAGGCTGTAGGTGATTCTGTTCTCCTTCTTAGACTGTAAATTAGTTGACCTACATCATGTATCAGAGATTATAAAAACAGAACCAGCAAATCTGCTGGGAAGACTCTTCATCAAGGAATTACATTTTCTCCTACGTGTAAACAGAAATGGTTTCTACTCTTCCTGCGGGACTGTACACAATTTATAAAAAGCCTCACTAGGGATAGGTTGCACTGCCCAGGGTTTAAAAATTCAATGAAAAGAATGCAAGGAAGATAACCATCCCAAATCTATTGCTCTCATGCTTTCTATTGTTTTAGGACACGTGATTATCCTGGGAATGAGCTAACATTAATTTTTGGCTTCACAGCTGCTGTGTCTCAACAAGTCACTCAAATTATACTGAAAGGAATTGCAAGACTCTCCTGTACTCGAAGGGCAGAGAGCATAAACTGAATAACGCGAGGCTTCAGTGATGATGCTAAGAGTGCTTCTGAGTGGTTCCGGATGCAACTGGGAGGACAAGCCCATTTTAGAAGTGGAAGAGTATCTGCCACAATGCCCGGCAATGAAAACATTTACAAGACAACAAAACAAAGCATAAAGGTAAGTGGCTTGAAATAGCGAAGATCTACCTTAATAATCACAGATTGCAGTGAGGCCAAGTCATACACGGGGTAAGAGAATTTTCCAGAACTATCTTTATCTTATTGGTTCTGAACAATGCTGGGCTTTTAGAGTAAGTCACATTGTTTCTTTAAAAGTTATTTTTCTAGTAATACAAATGCATTCATATGATCTGGGTAATTAAACTTAATTGTGTAATTAGAACAAATGAGCAGAATTAGATTGCACTAACCACATGTAACAACATTATTAGGTATATAAATCTTTCATTCAAGTTTTATACGGAACACACCAACACACACGGTAGTTTTACCCAGGATCATGAACCTTCATCTTATCATGTCATTCAGGATGGCACTATTATTTCAATGCCTCTTACTCCCCTGCCTAAAAGAAATTGTCTAGTGGTACTCAGATGTTAATGAGGTCTGTTAGTGAGAACACATACTTAAGTAGCAGAATGAGAAAGTTGATTCTATGATAATAATAATAGCTGCCATTATGTCATGTATTGGGTTAACCACTTTACATATCATCTCATCCAAAATCTGACAACTCTGTGGGGAAGGTATTCTTAACCTTATTCGGCAGATGAGGAGTTTGAGCAAATAGCAACCCAGCTACAGAAAATTTCAAAGCTTGGCTCCTAACCATTATGCTACTCTGACATGATAATATTGATCATTTTAATTCTAAATATTGCTACTCAAAGTCTCCATTCCCTGCTCCTACATCTTTCCTTGTGGACAGCTGAACTTTGTATAAACATTTCAGTCTGTAACCAGTACCTAAGCTGGTTGGACCACTGGGCTTGGGGCAGGGAGGATTTTTTAAGACAAAATTGTTTACATCACAGCCATATTGCTCATTGGTAAGTGTTCACTTAATACCCACGAAGCATGAGTTTTTTCCAGGAATAGAAATTGGGGGGTGGAGGAGAGTATGTCCACACAGAGAGACGTAGACATGGAGTTAAGAGATGGGCCTGGTGAGTGAGGGGAAGTGTTTCTGCGATGTAAGGGATTTGGGGTCAGGGAGGAAAAAATGACAGAGCAGACGGGGGCCAGAACACAGGTGCACAATTGGTCCAACCAATGCTTGTGAACTAACTCTGTGGGAGATAGGAGACCATGGAAGTGCTCATGGGGTTAAAGCTTAAGCAATATCGCTACATAATGAGATATGCCCTTTAGAAAGAAAAATCTGGCACTGGTATGGAAAATGAAGTTCTTGGAAGAGCAAACGGAGACAAGGAGGAAGCTACTGCCATAGTCCAGGTGTGAGATGATGAGGCCCTGGGGAATGAGAGAAGTGGCCAGATTCTCAAGACATCTCTAGTTTAAGATCAACAGAGTTTGGATAATCAGTGAAAGCAGGTTGGAAAAAGCCAGACAAAATTAACCAAGATCACAAGGAGGAGCTTCTTTATTTCCTTGGAAGAAGTTAAAAAAATGAAAATCTGGATATGTTGAATTTGCAAGACCTATGAGACAGTCAGCTGGAGATGTCCATTGAGCACATGGAGCCTGGACTTGGGTAGAGGCTAGAGCTCGAGATGCTCACTGACTTAATAGATATTGACTGAGTGCCTGCTTCAGCTCCAGGCCCTCTTTTAGAGACTTGGGAGAGCAGTGAACAGTTGTCATCATGTCAGTGTCTGGTGAGGCCCGAGGGGTGGCTGAAATCCTGGGAGTGTGAGACAAGGAGAGAGGACGGCCAAAGACGGAATCCTGAGGAACCTCGACAACCGGAGGGCAGGTGGGAGAGGAGGAGGGGGCAGCAAAGGGGGCTGAGAGGGAGTGGTGACAAGGGCAGGAGCACACAGTATTAGCTGGAACAAAGGGAGGGAATCAGGTCTGCTTTGTTTTTTAAGTTAAAAAATGTTTAATGTGGTTAAAAAAACACATAACCTAAAATTTATCATCTTACCCACTTATAAGTGTATAGCTCCATGTGTTAAGAATATTCACATTGTTATACAAAGGATTTCCAGAACTTTTTCACCTTGTAAAACCGAAACTCTATGCCCATTAAACAATTACCTATTTCCCTCTCCCCCAGCCACTGGTAACCAACATTCTGCTCTCCGCTTCTATGAATTTGACAACTTTAGACTCCTAATGTAAATGGGATTGTACAGTATTTATCTTTTCGAGGCTGGCTATTTTCTTAGCATAATGTTCTCCAGGCACTTCCATGTCATAGCATGTGACAGGATTTCCTTCCTTTTCAAGGCTGAATAATATTCCATTGTATGTATATACCATATCTTATTTATCCATTTATCTGTTGATGGACGTTTGGGTTTCTCCCACCACTTGGCTATTGTGAATAATGCTGCTATGACACAGATGTGCAAATACCTCTTGGAGACCCTGCTTTCAATCCTTTTGGATATATACCCAGAGTAGTGTTGCTGGATCATACAGTAGTTCTAGTTTTAATTTTTTGAGGAGCCACCATACTGTTTTCTATAGTCTACTTGGTTTTTGATATCCCTGTCTAATTCTCATTGGGAAGAATAGAAAAGAGAGCTATTTTGCATATTAGCTGTGTGTTGAGGAGCATATGTGCATTATCTTATGTAATTCTCAAAACAATGTTGTAAAGAGGTATTGTTACCATATTTTGCAGGAGATACAGAAACAATAAGTAGTCCATAGAGCTGGTTAAGACTTGGGACTTGACTTTAGGTCATTCCTGATTTTCAGATGTAGCCATTTTGCCATTTTATTTCTAAACAGAAGGGCTCATTTTCTCAAGCTCCCTAGTGATTCATGAACTGTTTTTCATAATTTGGAGAGTATTTTGTGAATCACAAGGTTACACTGAAAAGGATCGAGAGTCAGTAATTATACTGCCACTCTTTGATAATTTGGGCCCCAGATTCTTAAATAGTCATATCCTTCTATGCAGAAAATAGAAGCAGTTCATTCTAGGTATCACCAACAGCACTCCAGGTTAGCACTATGCTGAGCCTCTCATTTCTAGCTTGGTTGTCTGCATTGTAAACGGTTGCGGTTATTGTGCAGAATTAATGAATAGTTTGCAAACTAGCATCACTTCTGTGAAAGTTGATGGACATGTTAATTACACCTTATTTAGATTTCACAGTTGCATGACCCAGATTCTTCTTTTCTGCCAAATTTCCAAAGATTCACTGGCATTTTAGAAACTCCAGTAAACATGGTTAGTGTATTAAAATGCAAGCAATGGAGGAACTGGTCACGCAGAGACAGGAAGATGATGAGCTTGGTTTATCTGATTTCAGGGCTAGAGTCAGGTAGTCTATTTTCAGGATTTTAAGTTGATTCAACAGTGCGTATCTTTCCCCTTTGGGGTTTTATTAAAGTCTTCTGTAGGCACTGTACCTACTCAGTGTCTACTTTCTATTATGCAAGGATCAAAGCATTAACTTGAAGCCGGATCCTGGCTGCTAATTACCAGTATCCTCAGTGCATTAACTCTCTTGTTTATGGTGTTTGTAGTCTATCCTTCTAGAAGATCGAGATGCACACTTGAGTTTGAATCCTGGCTTCACCACTTTTTATTGAGCTACTAATGTGACAGGCATTATGTAGATGCTGGGGATACATCAAGTAAACAAGATACAATCCCTGTCTGTGGGAGCTCGGAGAGAGCCCACTGGGGCTAAGCAAGTAAGTAGACAATTACACTACCCTGTGATGGGGATATGATCAGGGGAAGGATGAGGGACTGTGGAAACACACAGAAAAGATCTCCATCCCAGGAGTTAGGTGGAGGGTTAGGTCAGGGAAAGCTGCCTGGAGGAAGTGTTGTCTAAACTAGTGTTTCTCAGATTTTAGTGTGCACCAGAATCACCTGATGGGATTGTTAAAAAGAGATTTCTTGGCCCCATCTTTAGAATTTCTGATTCAGTAGGTCTGGGGTGGGGCCTGAGAATTCCCATTTCTAACAAGTTCCCAGTTGATGCTGACGCTGCCTGCTCTGGGACCACATACTGAGAACCACTTCTTTAAGCCAAGATCTGAAGCAGGGTGAAGACTGAAAATGTATGTGTGTATGTGTGTGTGCTTGTGCTCACCCATGGGGGGTGGAGCATGGGGAGTGCTGGGTAGAAGTATTACAGAGGCTTGGAGGTTAAAGAAGGCATGACATGCTTGGGGACATCAATGCTGTAGAGTGTAGAATATAAGAAGTGGTGAGAGGTGGAGGTGTCAGCAGTGACACATTGCAAAGGACCTAGCTGGCCATGCTAAGGAGTTTGGGCTTCCCCCTCAAGGCAGTTGGAAGCTGCTAAAGTGGTTTAGCCAGCAGAGTGTTGTGATGTGATATGCATTATAGAATGATATGCGTTATAGAATGTTGCTCTGGCTTCATTGTGGGTAATGGGATGGAAGGGGCAACATGGGAGCAGGGAGACCAGTTAGGAAGGCATTCGTAATCCAGGAGAAAGATGATGGTGGCTGTGCAGAGACTATGGGTTTTTTTTTTTTTTGCTTTTTGTTTTTTTTGCTGTGGAGAAGGTTGTGGTGGATTGAAGATGACCACAAATATTGGATCCCTCTTCCCACTGAGAGAGGGGGGTCTATGTCTTCTTCCCTTGAATCTGCGTGGGCTTATGACTAGTTGACCAATAAAATAAGGCAGAAGGAATGCTGTGCCAGGTTCCAGGCTCAGGCTCTCAGAGACTGGCACCTTCTTTTCCTATCTCTTGGAGCACTTGTTCTTGGATCCCTGACCTGCCTTGTGAGATGACTAGACAGCTTGGCTGGAGAGGCCACGTGGAAAAGTCCTGAGACTACACGGAGCAGGAGAGGGTCCCAGCTTTCTAGTTATGTCTGCCAAAGTGCCACTCATGTGAGTGAAGACATCTTGGGATTCCAGCCCAGCCCAGCCACTAGCTGAATATTATCGAGTGACCCCAGTCGATGCCATGCGGAACAGAAGAATTGCCCTGCAAAGCCCTGCCTGAATTTCTGACCCACAATGTTATGAACATAATGGAATTGTTGTTGCTTTGAGCCACTAAGTTTTGGGATAGTTTGTTTAGCAATGATAGATAATTGGAACAGTTTCAGTAATTTTTTTAAAAATTAATTAATTAATTAATTAATTAATTGGCTGCATTGGGTCTTCGTTGCTGTGCGCAGGCTTTCTCTAGTTGCGGCGAGCGGGGACTACTCTTTGTTGAGGTTCGTGGGCTTCTCATTGCGGTGGCTTCTCTTGTTGTGGAGCACGGGCTCTTGGCGTGCAGGCTTCAGTAGTTGTGGCACGCGGGCTCAGCAGTTGTAGCTTGCGGGCTCTAGAGCGCAGGCTCAGTAGTTGTGGTGCATGGGCTTAGTTGCTCTGCAGCATGTGGGATCTTCCCGGACCAGGGCTCGAACCCGTGTCCCCTGCATTGGCAGGCGGATTCTTAACCTCTGTGCCACCAGGGAAGCCCCCAGTTTCAATAACTGAATCACAAAGAACATCAATATTTAAGGGGCAGGCAGGGGAAGAGAGGCCCTCCCAGCAGGATAAATTGTAGGGAAGGAAGAAAACAAGGAGAGTGTGGAGTCATGGGAGCCAAAAGAAGAGAGTAGATCAAATAGGAAGGGGTGGTTATCAGCATCAAATGCTGTTGAGAAGAAGAAAAAGATAAGGACCAAACTGTCCTTGAGATTTAACAGCACAGAGGTCTCTGGTGACACTGGTGAATATTTGTTAAGTCCAGAAGATGGTCTGCAGTGAGGAAGTGGAAGCAGAGGTGGAAAGAGGGAAGATCCGTGGGTATGTAGGGTTGCGGAAGGTTTTTACTTTTAAGTTATCAGACTTGAATATATTCCAGTGCTGATGGGAAGAATACAAAACACAGGGAGAGAGTGAGGCAAAGCACTGGGGAGGGTGGATACTGTAAGATTCTGCAGAAGCCAGAGGGGACGTGTTCCACTGTACAAGCAGACGGATTTGCTTGGGATGGAAGAGGGACTCCTCTTGCACTGTGACAGGAGAGAATGGGAAAATGATGGTACAGAGGAAGACAAAGGTATAGATGTGTGTCGGCTGTAAGGCGAGGGGATGCTTTATCTGATGGTACCTATTTCTTCTGTGAGGGAGGAGACAGGCTGTGTGCTGAGACTGGTGGGGGAACAGGTGAGATAAGACTTTTAGGAGAATGGAGAAGACTTGAAATAACCACTGTGGGGGACAGCAGGGAGCCGAGCAGAGAAACAGAGAAGGGTTGCATCCTGGGTAATGGTACATATTTCTGTGGATGTGGGATTTTCTTTTCCCTTTGGCACTACTTAGCAGTCCAGATGTAAAGTCAAAGAAGGCAGACAGTTGGATTAATCTAGGCTTGGAGTCTTGGTGGACTTATTTAAAGACATGGATTTGAGGCAAAGGATTTGAGGATGTTGGCAAAGAAAGGACTGAAGTGAGGGCACACTGATCAGAAAGCAAGCGATGACAGAGAAAGAAAGTCAAGTTTGAGGGATCAAGGTCTTGATCAGCTTGAAGGACAGAGAATGGATATCCGGTTTTGATTTTTTGGAGGCTGTAGGTAACGGCAGAGTCCAGGATCTAGAATAGCTGGCTGGAGTGGAGAGGAACTGAAGAGCATTAAGTAGAGGAAATCAAAGCACTGAGAGTCCACAGGATGAGGTCTCTGTGAAGGGGGCGGGGCTTGAAGGTAGAGGAAGACCGGGGGCACCAGCTGCTGAAGTGCTCAGACAGTACGCAGGTCTGGGAGGTTGTAAATTACAGTGATGAGGAGGGGCTGGGAGAGAGGAGACCTGGTGACATGAATCTCAAGGAGCCTTTTTTTCCTGTTTCTTTGTTTTTAACCTGAGGGTGCCAGAATATGCCCTGGAAGCAGCCCTGGAAATCAAGGAGGATACTGTCACCACCACCTTAAAAAGCTGTGGGACAATGAGCACATCCTCGGGCCAGGGCTGCAGAGGTGGGGCTCTCAGGGCAGGGCTGGGCTTTGGTTCAGGCAAGGAGATGGGGAGGAGGTTGAGGCAGTTGTTGTTGCTGTTGCTGCTGTTTTTGCCACAGAACAGGGGTGCTGGGGACTTGCTGACAGTGGGAGTGGATCCACTGCTTGGGCCCCTGCTATGGCTCTCTCCCTTCCAGGGAGTCTTGGTTCCCATGAAGGAAAGTGGGCTTCTGCACCAGCACTCGCTCAGGAGGAGGAAGTGGCCACCAGTGTGTGGGGTGGGGTCCTGTCTTGTTCTTGTACATGTGGGATCTCTCTGCCCAAGGATGGGGCCATACCTATAGAGATGTGCACAAGAGGAGGGGCCCCTGGGCCCTAGAAAACCCTAAAATTCCTCTGCTTATAGGCAAGATTATAAGCTATGAAACAGATTAAAGATTACTTTAAAAAAACCAAATTTATACTACTTTGAAGAGTTCCACTTAGGGGTTTCAGTCATGAAGCTGTGCTGCGGGGATGGCTTCTTAGAGACCAAACACAGTTATAGTAAGAAGCCTACGGACTGTTGTCAAGTCAGACTTGCTGCATGTGGCTATTGAGTTTGTTCAGAATCCATGTTCAGGGAGAAGTGAAGAAAGGAAGGAAACGAAAACTAGAGATCAAGAGTTCTAGACTATAATCTGTTAAACTGTATTTTAGGAACAGAAGATACAGAAAATCAACAAGCCATCTCCCTGTCCTCAAGGAGCTCCAAGTTTAGTGAGAGAGGCAGACAAGTGGGCCCTCACTGATACGAAGCTCTGCTTATGTGGTGCTTACTAGGCCCTGGTGTCGCTTTCCATGTGTGACTTACTTCATCATCACAACCACCCTCCGAAGTGACACCTATTATTATCCCCGTTCTACAGAAGAAACTGTGGCACAGAGATCACACAGTTATTAAGTGGCAGAGCGAGGCCGTGAATCTAGGGGGTCAGGCTGCAGAGTTTGTGTTCTACCACAGGAAGCCGCCTGTAATTACAGTATATGCGATAGTAGCTATAGAAGGCTCATGCATAGGGAGCAAAAGAGGGTAGGACGGGTTCCTAGAGGACACGTGTGACATTTGAATTGGCCCTTGAAGAAGAAGAATAGCTCACATTTATCGAGCCAGGCCTTATGGCAATTTCTACCTAAAATAGTTCCACTGAATTCAACTCTCCTGACATCCCTCCCAACATCCCTCTGAGCGGAGGCTCAATTATCGTCATTCCCATTTTAGAGAAGATGACACTGAAACACAGGATGCTTTAGCACTGGCTGCATGGAACACAGCGTGTGTTGGAGACTGCATTTTAACTGAGGCACTCTGGAGACAGAGCTGGGGCACCCAACCACCACACCGCAGCCCAGGAGCTCCAGGTGATGGTGGGGGGGGACAGGGGACCTGGGGCAGAGGGAGTGTGTCGGTCAAAGTAGGAGGAGGTGTGTGTGGGAAATGGCTTGGATGCTAGCAGGCTCAGGGAGTTCCTGCAAGGTTCACACAGCTGGCAGACTGGAGAAACACAGAGTGAAGGATTTTGATTCCACTTGGGCGTGAGGATAACTGTTCCTTCCACGCGAACATGTGGAGCTCAGGGCGCCTCTTGGGTACATTTGTGGAGTGCTGAAGTCTGTGGCTGGTGTGCTCCTGCCTCCCTTCTCCCTGCACCAGGAACACATCCCAAGCTCATGTGGCTCAGCCATCCTAACAGTCAACTGATTCTGGCTTAGGGAGGCAGCAGCTGATCAAGGCACTCGAGCCCGAGATGGGACGGTTGCCACCTCTGCACGAGGCTGTGGGAGAATGAGCCACTCACAGTAGGGTCAGGCTGTAGATGACTCAAGGAGGTGGGGACCATTGAGAGCCCACAGTGATGCAAATCTAAACCCAATCAATCTCCTGGTTCCAAAAGCATGTGTGAAGGATCTTGTGAGAAGTATGTGGGCTCATGCTCTCTCCAGCCATAGCACCTCTGGCTCCCCTGCCCTTATAGGACCTGGTCTGCTTCCTTCTCAGTCCTCCTTCCCCAAGACAGGGCTCTAGTCCCAGGAAGCTGAGCCCAGGTTGTCGTGGAAGGAGCTTGGGTAAGCACTGTTCGGGAAAGGATCATGGATTAAATACATGCCGGATTCTTTCTAGACAGCAAATCCTGCACAGGCCAACAAGCAGCTGGGGGAGAAAGCCTGCTGAAATGATTTACTTAAATTACAAGGGATCCCCGTCCTCCCCTTTCTTTTCACTGGGAGGAATTTCTCAAGAGAATGTGATTTCTGCTGTTTCTGTTCCAACTCTGCCTCCTGGTCAGTCACTCAGACAGAGAAGGAGAGAGAACAAGTGGTTAATCTACGGCCACTGAGCCATGTATCAGCGAGCCAGAGAGGACTGTGCAATGGTCTCCCCAGGTTTCTGCGGAGAAATTAAATAAGACAAGCTATTTTCTCTGATGTGCTGGTGATCAGGCACTGGGGATTTCTGGGAACATTGCCTTTGGGGGTTTGGATCAGGAAAAGGGAATAAATATCTGCAAGGGGCAATGAGAAACCGCAGACAGCAACCAGAAGCTATCCTCAGGAAAAGCCTCCTGGCTCCTTACTCCCATCAGACCCTGAGCCCGCAGCATTCCCTGACTCGATACCACAGCAGCAACAGCATCAGGAGCGATGGGCCACACAGGGGCGTCCGCTCACGGACTTCAGGGTTTATTAGATTCCCACTCACTGCTAACCTCTCAAACCCTGTTTTCTAGGAGCCCCTGGAAGGAAAATATCAAGTGTTCAAGCCTGAACTCATCTCCAAACATATCAAAGAATGTGCAGAGACCCATTAAAAACCATACATGAAACACTGTCCCTTCAAGGCAGAAAATCATGACAAGGGAGGTGGCTTCTTTCTCGTAAGGCCACACCAGAAGTCTATGGGGCTATATTTTGTTCCCTGCATCTCTTTCCTGTGGCTCAGACAACTTGAGACTCCTAGAGGTCATGGCGCTCAGAATCAGACAGCACTGGGCCCTCTGGATGATGCTGGAACATAATGTTCTTTTCCAGTGAGGTGGTCTCAGGATAGAGTTCGCTAAATCGAGCATCATTTTATTTCTCAAATGGGGCTTTTTGCAGTTGAATCAGGGGTGAGGGGTGTTCAGCCATAAGCAGGTATTTTTGTTCCCCGTGTCGTAAAAGGCTGTCACAGCTTTTGTTTACAATGTGGGATCCGCTGCCCTTCAGTCTGGCAGCCCAGCCACCCAACCTGATCCTCACAGTTGCACAGGCTGTAAATAAGAAACCAAACCCAGGGGAAATACTCAATGAAAACGCAGCATCTAAATGTCAATACAAATATTGGGGATGTTAAAACAGCCATTTCTTGTTAGATTAAGACCAAGAGATTCTCCAAATGTGGACCCAGGACTGGCAGATTCATATCACCTATGAGCTTGTTAGAAATGCGCATTCTTGGGCCCCACCGCAGATCTTCGAATCAGAAACCGTGGGGCTGAGGCCCAGCGGATCGGGAGGCCTGGAAGGTGATTCTGATGCACACTGTTAGGTGAGAACCACTGGTTTACACTGACCTGAGTGAAAGAGGGAGCAGGCAGGGGGCTCTTGTGTCTGGACTAGGACAGATACAGGCTGTCTTATAGCGCGGGAGGAAGGGGGAAAGAGGGCTGAATTGGCAGTAGGGGTGTGGAAACCCATGGGTAGCTAGGTAGCTTGGTAGCATGGATTTGGGGTATGAATTTTTAAAATTTGCTCTATTTGGCATTATGATCATGGCAATAGGCTAAATGTCGTATTTCCCAATACATTTTTCTTATCAGTGTGGGCATATAATTTCAGTTGTAGCCTGAGTGACTCTGGACTCACAGAGATGACTTCCCTTCTAGTCCTTTGTATCTGTCATGTCCACCACGATGAAACTTTGATGTCCTGAGGAATACCTTTAGAGTTATGCCCACTGGGTTTATACACCTCTTGGGCTTTGGTCTGGTGGTAACCAGTCCATGCCTTAAACCCCCGCTTGAAAATATGGACAGAGGGTATTTTCGGAATTACATTTTCTTTCTTTCTTTTCTTCTCAACAATGCATTCCAAGATTCTGATGCAAATCAGATGCATTTTAGGGTACACATGGAAAATCAAGATTTGAGAACAATGTAAGCATGCATTTTTTAATATTCTGATAAGCTGAGCAAAAAATATGGGAGAGAAAGTTCAGAGAATTTAGAGGAAGAAACCCTGAAGGATAAGCCTTTTAGCCAAGAAGAAAGATTGTTAGTTGTTGGTTATATTCAGAAGATTTGCATTTTTAAAGTTAATGACTAAAGTAATAAAACTTTCCAGTTAAATTATTACAGTGGCTGCTTGCTTCAGGGCAGGCAAAAAACCTTTGAGGCTTTAAATCACATTCTTCAGTCTGGCAGGAGAGGGTATTTTAAATTCTTGCAAAACGGTTTCTTTAATCTCTAACTTTTCTCTACCTGGCTTCTAATTCTCACACACCTAGTACGCAAATGAAAAAAATTTTTTGTACAAAAAATGTTGGTATTTGGATACAAATGGGTAATATTAAGACAGCTGAGGCTTCCTTGGAGATATCCTAGGTTAATAACCTATAAAAAAAAATCAGTAGCTGTATTTAATTGTCTAAAATGCATCATATTTTGGTTATCCTATTTTTGAGCCTTGGTGTGATTCAACCTTTGACATGTGCATTGACGATGGGACAGGACCCTTGAAATCAAAGCTGCCTCAGAAAAGCCCAGCGATTTGCTGTAACTGTAACACCAGTGCTGACGCCTCAGCATTTGCCTTGCATCGAAGAGGCAGGGCAAGTGGAAATTTTACAGTAAGTTCTGCTCTAATGCATAATGATGCTAAGACTCATATATTTTGCCTCCTGAATGAAGCCCTTAAGGCAGCATGCTCCTTGTACTGCAAAGAGATCCTCAGAGCAAAACTCCATAAAAGAACACGATCAGGAAGAACTGAATATACAAAAGTTCTTGAATAAAATGAACCATATCTCAATGCCCAGAATATAAGTAATCAAAGCACTCTTTGTCAATAAAGCCCAAGTTCTGGAAAAACACTGGGACCCAGTGATGGGCATTTGCTTAGAGGCTCTACTGGGGTTTAAGCACTGGAAAAGCTAAAGGCTTCGTTTGACCTCAGATTGCAAAGACCCTTTCTTTCTACACTATCTGAGTAAAGGTACAGAAGTGAACAATGAAGTGGTAGGAATTGGGTTCTGGAGACTTACTGCCTGGGACCAAATCCTGGCTCCGCCACTTATTAGCTGAGTGACACCGGACAAGTTATCTAAAAATCTTTTGTGCTAGTTTCTTTATCTGTACAGCAGGGCTAACAGCAGTATCTAACTTAAGGTTGGGGTTGGGTAATGATGTAAAGTGCTTAGAACCATGGCCGGCACACAGCAAGCCCTCAATGAGTTCAGCTTCTACTACCAATGTTATTTTAGTTTTTATGAGTGAGGGCCCTGTAAAAAGGAGAAGAGGATGCACTGCTTTCTTCCTTTCTTTTCTCCTTTCCTTCTGTCACCTTTCTCTCTTTCCATTTCTATTTCTTTGCCACATTCCAAAGGGGTTCTTGAAGCCGAGGAGTTATGCTGAGCATGTTTAGTGTAGTGTGTGGACACAGCCCTGGTCTGGGGCGGGGGCTGACTTCTCTTTCTGGCTTTACCATTAACTAGCTGTGGGACTGCGGGGAAGTTTCCTTGTCTTCTGTATTAGTTTGCTAGGGTTCACTTAACAAAGTATCACAACCTGGGTGGCTTAAGACAGCAGAAATGTCTTGCCTCACAGTTCTAAAGGCAAGAGACTAGAGGTCCAGAGCAAGGTGTCGGCAGGGTTGGTTCCGTCTGACGCTGTGAGGGGGGATTCTGCTCTAGGCCCCTCACCTGCTTCTGGGGGTTTGCTGGCCATTTTTGGCCCCCCTTGGCTTGTAGAAGCATCATTCTGCTCTCCGCCTCCCTGGTTACAAGGTGTTCTCCCTGTGTGGGCGTCTGTGTCCAAATGTCCTATTTTTATAAGGAATGGATTAGGGGCCCACCTTACTCCAGTGTGACCTCATCTTAACTAATTATATCTGCAAGGACTCTATTTCTGGATCAGTTCACATTCTGAGGTACTGGAGGTTAGGACTTCACCGTATGAATTTGACTGTGATGAGGGGACTCACAATTCACCGCTAACACAAGGGGACACTGCTCAGAGTCTTCCGGATGTTGCTGTGCTCTGTGATTCTCTGAGAGGGGCATAAAGCATGTATGGTATTTCTCCAACTTATCTAACTAGAGAGCACTTTTGTTCTGCTGTGGAGAATCCTGACAGCCTCATGCTAATCATGACAATGCTGATAGGGCCGTGACTTCCCTACCATGAATATGGACAATCAGGGCTGACCATAACCTGGCTCAGAAAGTCCTCCTCCATCTCAGGGCAGAGCCCACCTCCCACCATCTCCTCCAGCAGCACCCTGCCTGTCTGTGGCTAGCTCGCCAGGATGATGGGTGAAAGCAAGACAGCAGCCCCTCACTGCCCCGTCAGTCTCTGGGTGGGTGAGAGACCCCCCAGGGGGCCTTTCTGGCTCCGAGACAGCTGGTGTGAATAACACGGAGACTGGGCGGCTGCATTTACATTCAAGCAGCTGTGATCCCACGCAAACTAGAAGGGAAAGCCCACAAGGGAGAAAATGACTTACTCATGAAATTTTAATAAATAGGTTAAAGGAAAAACCTGCCTCAGCTTCGCACTGCGTTGCTGTCAGCGAGCACATCTTTCACAGCAAGCTGACATTCTTGTCGACAGTGCTGTTAACAGCACTCCGAATAAGGTAATTACCCAACAGAGTTAATGTTAGCCAAATTGCATAGTACTTGAATTAAAAATATATCTGATTGCAGGATTGAAGCCTGAGTCATGTGTCTTACCCACTGAACGTGTGGTTTGCCTGCCTCGAGAGTAGGAACCGACACGGGAAAAAGGCTGCCATTTATATTCTGGATGTGAACCCACTCTTGGAAGGAGGAGCCTCGAAGATGCTTTCTTCTCTACCTCAAGGCAGCAAGAGAATGAGATTTCTGCTTTCTCCTTTATCTCTGCGTGATGTTTCTGTTCACTTTGCGGGGCACAGTGTAGTTTAGCACAGCCTGCCCTTTTCCTTGAAGAGTGAGCTGAGGTGGCATCAGAATGGGAAACGGCACTGCTGTATGGGTTCCAGTGTCCTTGTAGGACTGGTGCAAGGAAACAGTCCGAGCCGCTGTCTGAGCCCTCCTGTCTGCATGCCCTGGAATTGCAAAGCTGTGAGACAGCTCACACAAAGGCCATGAGGTTTAAGCAGAAAGAGTGCAGGACCTGGGGTCAAAAGAACTGGGTTCTAAGAATCACTGTGTCATTAACTAATTGATTGATTTTTGGCAAGTCAGTTCCCTTTTTTATGCCTCATTTTTCTCATCTGTCAAACGGAGGTAAAAAATTCACTCTATCCCTCTGGGGTGAGATAATAAAAAGAATAATAGGCATGGAAGTACCATGAATATAAGTAGCTTTTATTAGCCTTAACTGATTGGCCAGCAGGGAAGTTGTCATTTTAGGATATTAAAAAAACAAGACAAAACAGACACTAATAAAAATAAAAAATAAAACTAAGAAACTTCCTAACAAACGTAAGTCCATGCCAGATGGCTTCACTAGTGAATTCTACCAAACATTCAAAGAAGAATTAATACCAATTCTGATCAAACAATTCCAAAAAATAGAAAGGGAGGAAGCACTTCCAAACTTATTTTACAAGGTCAGTGTTACCCTGATACCACAACCAGACAAGGATGCCACAAGAAAATTATAGGTGAATATCCATGATAAACGCAGATGTAAAAATTCTCAACAAAATATTAGCATACCAAATTCAACATTACATTAAAAGGATCAAACACCATGATCAGCTGGGATTTATTCCAGAGATGCAAGGATGGCTCAACATCCACAAATCAATCAATGTGACACATTAACAAAATGAAG
Source organism: Balaenoptera musculus (assembly GCF_009873245.2). Lineage (NCBI taxonomy): Eukaryota > Metazoa > Chordata > Mammalia > Artiodactyla > Balaenopteridae > Balaenoptera > Balaenoptera musculus. The sequence goes on along the minus strand of NC_045793.1, from coordinate 89,148,962 downwards.
GATAAAAATCATATGACCATCTCAATAGATGCAGAAAAGCATTTGACAAAATTCAACATGTATTTATGATTAAGAACTCTCAACAAAGTGGGTATAGAGGGAACATACCTCAACATGATAAAAGTCATATATGACAAGCACATAGCTAACATCATACTCAATGGGGAAAAGGTGAAAGCTTTTCCTCTAAGATCAGGAATAAGACAAGGATGCCCACTCTTGCCACTTTTATTCAACAAAGCATTTGAAGTCCTAGGCAGAGCAATTATACAAGAAAAAGAAATACAAGGCATCCAGATTGGAAAGGAAGAAGTGAAACTGTCACTATTTGCATATGACATGGTATGATATATAGAAAACCCTAAATACTCCACCAAAAAATACCTGTTAGAAAAAAATAAATAAATTCAGTAAAGCTGCTAGATATAAAAACAATATGCAAAAATCTGTTGCATTTCTATACACTAATAATGAACTATCAGAAAGAGAAATTAAGAAAACAATCCCATGTACAATTGCATCAAAAAGAATAAAATACCTAGGAATAAATTTAACCACAGAAGTGAAAGACCTATACACTGAAAACTATAAGACATTAACAAGAGAAACACAACACAAATAAATGGAAAGATATGTGCTCATGGATTAAAAGAATTAATATTGTTGAAATGTCCATACTACACAAAGTAATCTGTAGATCTGATGCAATCCCTATCAAAATTCTAATGGAATTTTTCACAGAAACAGAACAATCTTAAAATTTGTAGGAAACCACAAAAGAACACAGATAGCCAAGGCAATTTTGAGAAAGAAGAACAAAGTCGGAGGCATCATGCTCCCTGATTACAAACTACGTTACAAAGCTAGAGTAATCAAAACAGTATGATATTTTTTAAATAAAAACATATACATAGATTAATGGAACAAAATAGAGAGTCCAGAAAAAACCCACTCATATATGGTCAATTAATTTATGACAAAGGAGTCAAGAATATACAATGGGGAAAGGACACTCTCTTCAATAAATGGTGTTGGGAAAACTGGATAGCTACATGCAAAAGAAGGAAATTGGATCACTATCTTACACCATACACAAAAATTAACTTAAAATGGATTAAATACTTGAATTTAAGAACTGAAACGATAAAACTGCTAGAACAAAATATAGGCAGTAAGCTCCTTGACATTGGTCTTGGTGATACTTTTTTTTTTGATTTCACATCAAAAGCAAAGGCAACAAAAGTAAAAATAAGCAAGCGGGACTACATCTAACTAAGAAGCTTCTGCACAGTAAAAGAAACCATCAACAAAATGAAAAGGCAGGGTCTTTCCATTTCCTCCTCCTGCAGCGGCATCAGCAGCACTTGGCAGTGGCAACTTGAGACTGAGCCCCAGGCAAGCCCCCACAGGGTGGTGCTCAACTGAGAGGGGGGCTCAGTGCCTGAAGGGGTGTATGTAGGGTGGGGGCAGCCAGCTGGGACCAGCTGGTGGCCCTGGAAAACCTCCCCCACACCCACACACCCCTTTTGTGTTGTAGGCTGACCCTCCAAGAGCAGAGGCAGCGAGAGGAGGTGTGTGCATCTGTCCTCACAGGGAAGCAGTAGGGATAGAGCCCGGCACCACCTCCTGGTTCTCCCTCCAGGGAAACCCAGAAAACAAGAACTAGCAAGAGCTTGACAAATGCCTGGCTTTGAATTGGAGACCATTCACCTGCCTTTTGCTTCATTCCTGGAAATTTCACTGCAACTATGTAAGGAAAAAAGTACCCGAAAGAAAGAAAACAAAGAACAAAATACCCCAGAATTCCTAAAGAACACCGTGTGGCTGACAGGATCTTGGTGCTCCGGCCGGGTGTCAGACCTGTGCCTCTGAGGTGGGAGAGCCAAGTTCAGGACATTGGTCCACCAGAGACCTCCCAGCTCCACACAATATCAAACGGTGAAAGCTCTCCCAGAGATCTCCATCTCAACGCTAAGACCCAGCTCCACTCAACAACCAGCAAGCTACAGTGCTGGGCACCGTATTCCAAACAACTAGCCAGACAGGAACACAACCTCACCCATTAGCAGAGAGACTGCCTAAAATCATAAAAAGGGAACAGACACGCCAAAACACACCATTGGACGCAGTCCTGCTCACTAGAAAGACAGGATCCAGCCTCATCCACCAGAACACATGCACTAGTCCCCTCCACCAGGAAGCCTATACAACCCACTGAACCAACCTTAGCCACTGCGGGCGAACACCAAAAACAACGGGAACTACAGACCGGCAGCCTGAGAAAAGGAGACCCCAAACACAGCAAATTAAGAAAAATGAGAAGACAGAGAAACACACAGCAGATAAAGGAGCAAGGTAAAAACACACCAGACCAAACAAATGAAGAGGAAATAGGCAGTCTACCTGAAAAAGAATTCAGAGTAATGATAGTAAAGATGATCCAAAATCTTGGAAATAGAATGGAGAAAATACAAGAAACGTTTAGCAAGGATTTAGAAGAACTAAAGAGCAAACAAACAATGGTGAACAACACAATAAATGAAATTAAAAATTCTCTTGAAGGAATCAATAGCAGAATAATTGAGGCAGAAGAACAGATAAGTGACCTGGAAGATAAAATAGTGGAAATAACTACTGCAGAGCAGAATAAAGAAAACAGAATGAAAAGAATTGAGGACAGTCTTAGAGACCTCTGGGACAACATTAAATGCACCAACATTCGAGTAACAGGGGTCCCAGAAGAAGAAGAGAAAAAAAAGGCACTGAGAAAATATTTGAAGAGATTATAGTTGAAAACTTCCTTAACATGGGAAAGGAAATAATCAGTCAAGTCCAGGAAGCGCAGAGAGTCCGATACAGGATAAATCCAAGGAGAAACACGCCAAGACACATATTAATCAAACTATCGAAAATTAAATACAAAGAAAAAATATTAAAAGCAGCAAGGGAAAAGCAACAAATAACATACAAGGGAATCCCCATAAGGTTAACAGCTGACCTTTCAGCAGAAATCTGCAAGCCAGAAGGGAGTGGCAAGACATATTTAAAGGGATGAAAGGGAAAAACCTACAACCAAGATTACTCTACCCAGCAAGGATCTCATTCAGATTCGATGGAGAAATTAAAACCTTTACAGACAAGCAAAAGCTAACAGAATTCAGCACCACCAAACCAGCTTTACAACAAATGCTAAAGGAACTTCTCTAGGCAGGAAACACAAGAGAAGGAAAAGACCAACAATAACAAACCCAAAACAATTACGAAAATGGTAATAGGAATATACATATCGATAATTACCTTAAATGTAAATGGATTAGATGCTCCCACCAAAAGACATAGACTGGCTGAATGGATAAAAAACAAGACCTGTGTATATGCTGTCTACAGGAGACCCACTTCAGACCTAGGGATACATACAGACTGAAAGTGAGGGGATGGAAAACGATATTCCATGCAAATGGAAATCAAAAGAAAGCTGGAGTAGCAATTCTCATATCAGACAAAATAGACTTTAAAATAAAGACTATCACAAGAGACAAAGAAGGACACTACATAATGATCAAGGGATCAATCCAAGAAGAAGATATAACAATTGTAAATATTTAGGCACCCAACATAGGAGCACCTCAATACATAAGGCAAATGCTAAGAGCCATAAAAGGGGAAATTGACAGTAACACAATCATAGTAGGAGGCTTTAACACCCCACTTTCACCAATGGACAGATCATCCAAAATGAAAATAAATAAGGAAACACAAGCTTTAAATGATACATTAAACAAGATGAACTTAATTGATATTATAGGACATGCCATCCAAAATCAACAGAATACACTTTCTTCTCAAGTGTTCATGGGACATTCTCCAGGAAAAATCATATCTTGGGTCACAAATCAAGCCTTGGTAAAGTTAAGAAAATTGAAATCGTATCAAGTATCTTTTCCGACCACAATGCTATGAGACTAGATATCAATTACAGGAAAAAATCTGTAAAAAATAAAAACACATGGAGGCTAAACAATACACTACATAATAACCAAGAGATCACTGAACAAATCAAAGAGGAAATCAAAAAATACCCAGAAGCAAATGACAATGAAAACATAATGGCCTAAAACCTATGGGATGCAGCAAAAGCAGTTCTAAGAGGGAAGTTTATAGCAATACAATTCTACCTCAAGAAACAAGAAACATCTCAAATAAAAAACCTAACCTTACACCTAAAGCAATTAGAGAAAGAAGAACAAAAAACCCCCAAAGTTAGCAGAAAGAAAGAAATCATAAAGATCAGATCAGAAATAAACGAAAGAGAAATGAAGGAAACGATAGCAAAGATCAATAAAACTAAAAGCTGGTTCTCTGAGAAGATAAACAAAATTGATAAACCATTAGCCAGACTCATCAAGAAAAAAAGGGAGAAGACTCAAATCAGTAGAATTAGAAATGAAAAAGGAGAAGTAACAACTGGCACTGCAGAAATACAAAGGATCATGAGAGATTGCTACAAGCAACTCTATGCCAATAAAATGGACAACCTGGAAGAAATGGACAAATTCTTAGAAAAGTACAACTTTCCTAGACTGAACCAGGAAGAAATAGAAAATATAAACAGACCAATCACAAGCACTGAAATTGAGACTGTGATTAAAAGTCTTCCAACAAACAAAAGGCCAGGACCAGACGGTTTCACAGGTGAATTCTATCAAACATCTAGAGAAGACCTAACACCTATCCTTCTCAAACTCTTCCAAAATATAGCAGAAGGAGGAACGCTCTCAAACTCATTCTACGAGGCCACCATCACCCTGATACCAAAACCAGACAAAGATGTCACAAGGAAAGAAAACTACAGGCCAATATCACTGATGAACATAGATGTAAAAATCCTCAACAAAATACTAGCAAAGAGAATCCAACAGCACATTAAAAAGATCATACACCATGATCAAGTGGGGTTTATCCCAGGAATGCAAGGATTCTTCAATATATGCAAACCAGTCAATGTGATAAACCATATTAACAAACTGAAGAATAAACACCATATGATCATCTCAATAGATGCAGAAAAAGCTTTTGACAAAATTCAACACCAATTTATGATTAAAACCCTCCAGAAAGTAGGCACAGAGGGAACTTACCTCAAGATAATAAAGGCCATATATGACAAACCCACAGCCAATACTGTTCTCAATGGTGAAAAACTGAAACCATTTCCTCAAAGATCAGGAACAAGACAAGGTTGTCCACTCTCGCCACTATTATTCAACGGAGTTTTGGAAGTTTTAGCCACAGCAATCAGAGAAGAAAAAGAAATAAGAGGAATCCAAGTCAGAAAAGAAGAAGTAAAGCTGTCACTGTTTGCAGATGACATGATACTATACATAGAGAATCCTCAAGATGCTACCAGAAAACTACTAGAGCTCATCAATGAATTTGGTAGAATAGCAGGATACAAAATTAACACACAGAAATCTCTTGCATTCCTATACACTAATGATGTGAAATCTGAAAGAGAAATTAAGGAAACCCTCCTATTTAACACTGCAACAAAAAGAATAAAATACCTAGGAATAAATCTACCTAGGGAGACAAAAGAGCTGTATGTAGAAAACTACAAGACACTGATGAAAGAAATTAAAGATGATACAAACAGATGGAGAGATATACCATGTTCTTGGTTTGGAAGAATCAACGTTGTGAAAATGACTATACTACCCAAAGCAATCTACAGATTCAGTGCAATTCCTATCAAACTACCAATGGCATTTTTCACAGAACTAGAACAAAAAATGTCACAATTTGTATGGAAACACAAAAGACCCCGAATAACCAAAGCAATCTTGAGAAAGAAAAACGGAGCTGGAGGAATCAGGCTCCCAGACTTCAGACTATACTACAAAGCTACAGTAATCAAGACACTATGGTACTGGCACAAAAACAGAAATATAGATCAATGGAACAGGATAGAAAGCCCAGAGTTAAAGCCACGCACATATGGTCACCTTATCTTTGATAAAGGAGGCAAGAACATACAATGGAGAGAAGACAGCCTCTTCAATAAATGGTACTGGGAAAACTGGACAGCTACATGTAAAAGAATGAAATTAGAACACTCCCTAACACCAAACACAAAAATAAACTCAAAATGGATTAAAGACCTAAATGTAAGGCCAGACACTATAAAACTCTTAGAGGAAAACATAGGCTGAACACTCTATGACATAAATCACAGCAAGATCCTTTTTGACCCACCTCCTAGAGAAATGGAAATAAAAGCAAAAATAAACAAATGGGACCTAATGAAACTTAAAAGCTTTTGCACAGCAAAGGAAACCGTAAGCAAGATGAAAAGACAGCCCTCGGAATGGGAGAAAATATTTGCAAATGAAGCAACTGACAAAGGATTAATCTCCAAAATTTACAAGCAGCTCATGCAGCTCAACAGCAAAAAAAGCAAACAACCCAATCCAAAAATGGGCAGAAGACCTAAATAGACATTTCTCCAAAGAAGATATACAGATTGCCAACAAACACATGAAAGGATGTTCAACATCACTAATCATTAGAGAAATGCAAATCAAAACTACAATTAGGTATCAACTCACATCAGTCAGAATGGCCATAATAAAAAAATCTACAAACAATAAATGCTGGAGAGGGTGTGGAGAAAAGGGAACCCTCCTGCACTGCTGGTGGGAATGTAAATTGATACAGCCACTATGGAGAGCAGTATGGCAGCTCCTTGAAAAACTAAAAATAGAACTACCATACGACCCAGCCGTCCCACTACTGGGCATATACCCTGAGAAAACCATAATTCAAAAAGAGTCATATACCACAATGTTCACTGCAGCTCTATTTACAATAGTCAGGACATGGAAGCAACCTAAGTGTCCATCGACAGATGAATGGATAAAGAAGATGTGGCACATATATACAATGCAATATTACTTAGCCATAAAAAGAAACGAAACTGAGTTATTTGTAGTGAGGTGGATGGACCTAGAGAGTGTCATACAGAGTGAAGTAAGTCAGAAAGAGATAAATAAATACCCTATGCTAACACATATATATGGAATCTAAAAAAAAAAAAAAAAAAAGGTTCTGAAGAACATAGGGGTAGGACAGAATAAAGACGCAGATGTAGAGAATGGACTCGAGGACACGGGGAGGGGGAACAGTAAGCTGGGACGAATTGAGAGAGTGGCATGGACTTACATATACTTCCAAATGTAAAATAGATAGCTAGTGGGAAGCAGTCACATAGCACAGGGAGATCAGGTCGGTGCTTTGTGACCAGCTAGAGGGGTGATAGGGAGGGTGGGAGGGAGATGCAAGAGGGAGGGGATATGGGGATATATGTACATGTATAGCTGATTCACTTTGTTATACAGCAGAAACTAACACAGCATTGTAAAGCAATTATACTCTGATAAAGGTGTTAGAAAAAAAAGGCAGGCTAATGAGTGGGAGAAAATATCTGCAAATTATATACCTAATATGGGGCCAATAACATATATATATATATATATATATATATAAAGAACTCATACAACTCAGTAGCAAAACCCCGAACAACCTGATTTTAAAATAGTCAGAGGACCTGAATAGACATTTTCCCAAAGAAGACATACAGATGGTCAACAAGCACATGAAAAGGCGTAATCAGTAATCATCAGTAGTCATCAGGGAAATGCAAATCGAAACCACAATGAGCTATCACCTCACACCTGTCAGAATGGCTATTATCATAAAGACCAGAAATAACAAGTGTTGGCAAGGATGTGGAGAAAAGGGAACTCCTGTTCACTGTTGGTGGAAATGTAAATTGCTGCAACCACTATGGAAAACATTATGGAGGTTCCTCAAAGAATTCAAAATAGACCTACCATATGATCCAACAATTCCATTTCTCAGAATGTATCCAAAGAGAATGAAAACACTAATTTGAAAAGATATTTGCACTCTCTTACTTGTTGCAGCATTACTCAATAGCCAAAAACATGGAAACAACCTAAGTATCCAGAAACAGATGAATGGATAAAGAAGATGTGGTGCATACATATACAATGGAATGTTATTCAGCCATGAAAGAAGGAAATCCTGCCACTTCTGAAAACATGGATGAACCTTGAGGGCATTATGCCAAGTGAAATAAGCCAGACAGAGAAAGACGAATACCACGTGTTCACACTTGTATGTGGGATCTAAAAACAAAAAACAAAACAGAAAAACCAAACAAACTCAGAGATACTTAGAGAGACTGGTATTTACCAGAGGCAGGGGATAGGGCATGGGGAAAATAGATGAAGGGGGTCAAATGTACAAATTTCCAGTTATAAAATAAATACGTCATGGGATATGATGTATAGTATGGTGACTATAGTTAATAATACTGTATTGCATATTTGAAATTTGCTAAAAGAGTACATCTTAAAAGTTCGCATCACAAGAAAAAAAATTTTTAACTGTATATGATGACAAATGTTAACTAGACATATTATGGTGATCATTTCACAGTAACTGAATCACTACATTGTAAACCTGAAGCTAATATGTCAATTGTACCTCAATAAAAAAATAAAAATAAATAAAACTAAGGGTAAATTCTGGGCTCAGAGGAAGAAATCCAGAATCTCTTATTTTCTTCAGAGAGTTAAGTGGTAGAGTAAGCAAATCACTCATGGATGAGTGTGATGAACAGCAGGAGAAATATTAATTAGGAACTACAAAAGAGAGTCAAAATATCAATATTAATTGGGCTAAAAAACCAACTTTCTTTAAAAATAATTTAGTGAAATACTCAAAATATAACATAACTACAACTATATAACTAGTATATATTTCCAAAACTGTGGAATTGGAGAACATGGATATAACCTCAACTGAAGCAAATGAGATATCAAATGGCAGCAGTATCTAGTGGAAAGAGCACTGAGCAGATAGATGCTACCTCTGACATGAGCAAATCACAAGAAAAACCACCTCTGTGCCAATGCTCCCACGCCTATAAAATGAAGATGATAATTCCTGTCCCCTTCACCCCATAGGATTGAATGAAATGAAATACGTATCTGAAAAAGTGAAAGTGCCGTACACGTATGAGGTATCATTATTTTAATCATTTGATCTGGTCTCTGTTCTTATTCTAATTCAATTCAGCAAAGATTGATTGGAGGGTCTACAGGCCAAGTGTGGTAAGTTTGGTAAAGAGGTTACTCATGCATGTGGCTGCATGAAGCAAGAAGAGAAAGAGGTGGCTTCTGGCTGGAAGGGCTGAGAAGGGTTTGTTACAGAGGTGATGTATGAGCTGTCCCTGAAAAGTATGACTGATTGATCCACCCTTGCGCCAAGCACTGTTCTAGGGCCTTGGGAGTTCATCAATGAACAGAAGGAAGATCCTTGCACTTTAAGGAACTTACATTCTAATGGAGGAAGGTCGGGGCCGGGTGAGACAAGATGCAAGTCATAAGGGTGAGGAGAGATCATCCAGGGGGGAGACAGCAGCGTTAATAAAGATACAGAGAGGGAACTCACAGGGGCTATAGAAAGTAAGCTTCATTTCTGGTTTTATTTCAGATTATTTGGTAGTGGCTGTCTGGAGTCGATGTTGAGGAGGATTCTGAGACTTCCTTATGGCTCAGGTGGAAGAGTGACAGGATTGATTAATGATGTCTGCAATGGGTGTGGAAAGGGAGAATTGGAGGATGTGTGTTGGATGTTTGCCATTCCTATGTGGTTGGACTATACCTGTGCCATTATGGGCTGTGCTCTTCCAGTCTCCTGAGAATGTTTTGAAGCTCAGTAAGCAAGTATTATTAAGTTCAGCACTTATGTGTACATGAAAAATTATTTGGACATTCTCAGAGCAAGGCTTTCCTACATAAATGGAAGTGTTACTGGTCTACTTCTCTATAACTTTTATCTCCTCTACAGTAAGACCACAGGTAGGTGTGTTACACAGCAATGTTTCACAGAACCTGTTTCTCTTTGTGGTTCCACTTCTTTGGCTCCCTGGACCCCAGCTCAAAGTGAGCTTCAGCCTCATATTCTCAGAATTTTTAGTTGCTTAATTTTTATTCCTGTCTTCTGTTTGGAGTCATCTAATTTATCCCCTTCACAGCATTTTGGAAAGAGAATGATCTATTTCTTTCCTTTAAGTCTCCTAAAGAAACTATGCATCCCTCCTTGTTGACTCGTCCTCTTTTCCTCATATCTCTTACAGTTTATTGGGGTTTCAGAATATCTTATACTAGAATGACTCCAACTTCCTGGCTGGGCCTCAAAGGCAGATGGGAGGAAACCCTATCACTTAGCCTTTTATGTGCCAAATAAATAAATTTAGCAAGTCCTTTGTTGAGATTGTACTGCTTTTAGGCTACCATGTTAGTGCAAAATTTATTTCGTATATCAAGAGTGTTAATTTTTTCTATTAGATTGAACTATAGGAAATTGCCATATTTTAGGTCAAAAAGGTTGCCTGAAATTTTCTACAGTTCAACCTAGTATTTGTATACTTTCTTTAACAATGCTAATCTTGAGGGTCTGATTTAGACTATATTAGGGAGACTGTGTTGTTCCTAGAAAGGCAAAAGAGAGATGAACATTAATATTTTGTTAAAACATGTCTCCTGCCTTTAAAGCCCATTCTTCTTGTTCCCTCCTTTATGACAGTAAGAAAGTTGCTCAAAAGCCTTTCTTCCCAAACTTGAAGAGTTGGATGCCCTTCAACTTGGCTTTTATAAATGATGTAAAGCCAGAAGGCAGTTTGTCCCCTTTAGAATTCACTGGTTGGATGGAAAAAAATCAAATATTTAATGAGAAGCTCTGGGATGTTTGAAACGATATCCACACCTCTGTTTCCCAAATGCCTGAGGGCAGTATGGTTTCTGGATTAACTACTGAATAGCATCTGAGTTTAATAGCTGACAGAACCTTGAAGGAAGGTGCGGCTGGTGTTCAGAGACGTTCTGTCTGAGCATCTCTTTTTATTTCACTCATGTCATCCAGTGGCTGTTTGCGCATGCAGGTATGGAAGTACCTGAATGCTTTGATAAACATTTGTATGAAGGATTGCAGTGCAACTGAAGAGTGCAACAGAACAGGCACGTTGGAGAGAGGGCTGTTTCAGTTTTCTAGAAAGTGGAAACAAACACATCTTCTGAAAGGGGGATGCTAGGAGTAGTGTTCTGTTCCTGGAAATAGAAGTCAAACTAATCTCTTTGTGCCAGAGGCTTTGCTTGCTGGACCTGCTTCTCGTTGTTTGAAAACTGTTAGTCGTAGAAATAATGCAGCCAGTTGGCCAGTTAGCAGGGATTCTGCTGCTGGGAAGGGTAGCATCTACAGATGACAAAGGGACACTAAGAGACCTTGGTTCCCTGCATTGTCGTCTCATACCATTTCACACAGTACCTCTAGCTACGCTGGGCAAAGGAGCAGGCTGAAGCCCAGCTCTGCTGACTTCACTAATAAAAAAGGCAACACTCAGAGTGGTTTTTACTCCACAGAGATAGGAGTGTGTCCTTTGGTGTCAATTTTTTTCTCACTGAGCCAAGAACAGTGTTCCCAGTAAATTCTCAGACACCCTCAGCCAATTGACCAGGTCACTGTATGAACTTAAAAACAATATAGAACATGAAGATCAAAACTAGAGAGCTGAGGTATTTCCAGTAGGAGGAAGGAAGGAAGAAGCATCGTTCCTGGTTTTGTTTTGTTTTGTTTTCTAGCAGAAGAATCACAAGGGTGTTGGAATGTCTGCTTCAGTCTTTCATAAGTATTCTCCTTGGAGGCTGATGTGGAAGACGCCAGTAGCTTGTTTTTCTTTGCTCCAAGAGTCATTATCTCAGAGCTTTAGGGATTAGAGAACTGAGAATGCCACGTGATGGGGATGAGAGGGCAGAAAACAATCTGGGAGTATTTACTTTTAGGTAAAGATGAAAATCACATGTCTTCTTTTTCTGCTTTGTTCTACAATGTCCTTAAAAGTCATGTCACAGGACAACGGTATAAATAAAAATTATTTTACAAGTGGGGAAAAAACCCCAAATCTGGAGGTGTGATTGTTAGGAGGGGAAGTCAGAAGCCACTGAACTCTGGGTTTTTATTCTAAAGCCAACTTGTGGATCTGGTGATATATTTTGGTCAATCCATTTAACTTCCATGGTTTTTTCAACAAAATCACTCTCTGCGTCCTGTGCAAGTTGCAAGGTTGCTTTAATTAGGGTTTGTACTTTGAGAGGCTTGATGAAAGTTGCTTAGAAATTCAAGGCAGTGTAACAAAGTAAGCCGAACGCACCTTATAAAAAGATTAAAGATATACACAGGGTACCTAAAACTCATTTCGGAGAAGCCTAAACACAAACTTTACCCAGAGACTACATAAATACCAACTGGAGAGAGTAAGATCAGCTTCCCGGGGCCTCAAGCTATCAGAGGCAGGGTGATTCTGTTAATCCCGTCCCTCTGGGTATTATGTGAATTTTCAGCCCTTCTCTCTAGGTCCTCTCCAGGATGGAAGCAACCTGCCAGAGGCACCCCTGGGTTACAAATCCTCCAGCGTTCCCACTTCTCCTTCCAGAGCTCATTCCCTGATCGCAGCACCAAATGACCTCTCTCGGCTGCATTTAATCCCCAACTGCTCTCATCCTAAACAGTTTCTATCTGATCACTACTGAGGGCACTAAACGAGAAGACTGCAGAGAATGAACATGATGGTTACCTTGACAAATATCATTTTCAGAAAGTCCCAGCTTATCCCATTTGATCATAACTTTGACCTTTTTTTAAAGTGGTTTGGATTATAACTTCATCTTTCAAAATTTGGAGACATTCAGTGATTTTTTGTTGTTGTTGTTGCTGAAACATTTTTACAGGAATAAAGACGGGGAAGTAGAGAATGGACTTGAGGACACGGGGAGGGGGAGAGGTAAGCTGGGACGAAGTGAGAGAGTGGCATGGACATATATACATGACCAAATGTAAAACAGATAGCTAGTGGGAAGCAGCCTCATAGCACAGGGAGATCAGCTCGGTGCTCTGTGACCACCTAGAGGGTTGGGATAGGGAGGGTGGGAGGGAGACGCAAGAGAGAGGAGATATGGGGATATATGTATATGTATACCTGATTCACTTTGTTATAAAGCAGAAACTAACACACCACTGTAAAACATTCAGTGATTTTTGCTTTTAGCTTTTTAAAAAGAAAATCCAAGTTTCTTAAGATAAAGGCAAGCAATTACAATGCTTCCCATAATTATAAGCTCTGCTAAATGCAAATAATAATGGAAATAAAATGTATGAACTTGGTATCCAAACCAAGACTAAGCTACTTTGGATTTGGTGCCAGTCAGAGATATTGACTGAAAACCCTTGCAATGAGTTTTCCTTCCCCCAACATCATTTTATCTGTTTTGAATATGACTTTTCTGGGACATCTGGTATGGTTGCCCAAACCCACAGTTTGAACTTTGCCACAGATTGACAGAGTGATAGAGGAGAAAAATTGAGGAGAGAAGGAAATTAGAAGAGAAAAAAACGGGAGCAGGAAGTTGGGAAGCAGAATGAAAGAAGAAAGGAATGTTTGCTCTCTTTCTCATCCTCTGATGTCAAATTCTGTCACTCATCTCAGGGGCTCAGAATCAGGGGATCACACACAAGGCTAGAAGTAGGGCAGTGGTTTTCAAACTGTGGGCCAAGGAACCCCAGCGGTTCTTTTCAGGGGCTGCCTCATAGATGGGGAGGGAGAGAAAAGCTCCATCCCCTTTTCCCCAGACCTCTCATGGACTGGACAGTAAAACAGAATCCTAAAGGGAGAGCCAATTATAGTTTTCCAGGTGAAATTTAACCCATTTAGTATTTTAGTTTTAAAATTAGGATCATCACAAAATGAACAAGGTGGAGAAAATCAGCAAAGATCAGAAATGATCCAAGTGAAGCATCCTGTAGTTGTTACTGGTTCACATCCTTCATGGCTGGATTTTCCAAGCTCAGGGGCCTGACAAAGCGGGTGCTCCTCACCTTGGCCTCTGCCAAAGCCTCGTTCCTGTGACATTCAGACTCCTAAGAAAATACAGTTTAGTTGTAGATCACCCCACTCCTCACTCTTCAGAGTGTCTCCCATATCTCCTAAGTGTCTTCTGTTCTCTAGAAAGCCAAGATAACAACAAAGCTCAGCTTCACCACGCACAGAAATTATTTTACGGTCATTCCAGATAGTCGTTATGGATTTCTGTGCCAACTCAGGAACAAAGAATTGTGTCATACAATGATGATACAGCAGAAAAGAAGCCATAGAGCAAGGTTTAGAGAATTATGAGAGCTGACTATAAAATAGAGAAGAATATGCTGGAGTTTTTAAATGGCTCCCAAGTACTGGTGCGAAGTGCAGGGGGGTGAATAGAGCCTGATGTTGACCATGAAAGAGCTACCAGAACTTTTCCGGGAGAAGGGCAGGATTTCTGCCCAAGAGATTGGAGCCTGGACTTCCATCACTGTGCCACAGTCATCAGACATCTGCATTGCACATAAATGGTGGGGAGTGGAAACGCCTGATGAAAGCTCTGCTGAGAATTACAATAACTGAGTCTTCTATCACAGGACTCTGCCCTGCTGCCATAAGGTCATCGTGGGAGGAGTAATGGAGCAGCTTGCAAAACCAAGAAGTATTTGGTCCTTTGCACGCCCTGTATTGCACTTTGTATGTGACAGCAGCTCAGTAACTATTAGTTAAAGATGGTGCAGAAAATGCCTTTGTAACTTCTCTTGGTAAATGCCTTTCTTTGCAAAAGTTAGGTTGAAAGGAAAGCATAACTACTTCTAAAAGCGATGACAAGAAAGCAAGAATGAGTCCTTCAGGCTAATGCTATCCCTCCCCAACAGAAATAATTCCTAAGGTGTATTAAAATTGGAAGGTCATCTAGGCATCTCTTTGAAGTACAGCAAGAAACTATAGCAAGGTCTTTGGCCAAATACTGAGTTCAGCAGCATTCTGCAGCCCATGCTTATCTTTAAACTCAAAAGAAAAAATCTAATTATATTTCACATGTGTTTTATCAGCTCCCTAGTAACGTGCTAGTGTCATAACCTTTCCTCTTCCTTGTAGCTAGGCTGGAGTCCTTTCCCTTAAAATGGCCATTTATTTAGACTTATCAAAATTTTAGCATTCAACAGAATTTTCCCCACCCACTTCATCAAAAACAAAATAAAAAACTAAGTGTCAGTTTCTGGTTGCTTCTAAGGAACCCATTATAAGAAGTGGCTTTGAAGTTTCAGATCTGATATCCTATGAGATTGAGCTCCATTTACATTTTGGCTTCCCTCACCCATACCGCAACATTATTTCCCCCGAGAAACAGAAGATGGAGGCGTAAACCTTGGCACCAGTTCTTACGAAATGTATAACCTTGAACAAGTCACCTAGCTTCTGTGAGCAATTTTCTTGTCTCTAAAATGAGGACAATAATAATGGGACGGTTGGAAGGATCAAATGAGATAAGGGGATATAAAAACACTTTGTAAACTGTAAAGTGCTCCACAGATATAATTGTAAATACTAAAGAAGCAGTGATAGTACAGTGGAATGAGCATCAAATTTGAGGTCAGGAGACATGGGTATAAATCCGAAATCTTCTGCTTAACAGCTGTGTGATTTGGGGCAAGTCATGTAAACTAAGACCCACTTTCCTAAATTGTAAATATGGATCATTAAACTACCAAAAAACTTCACAGGGCTTTGTAATTGAAATAATAGCCAGGTGAACCAGGGGTAGACATTGAGCCTAACCCAGGCCAATCAGTTTCTCTCCCTTGGGAATTTGGGATTAGGTTTAAAGGACTGTCCATCACTTCTGAGCAAGGATGTCAGAGAGAGGAGAACTCAAAGCACCTTGTATAAAGGGCTGATTAGTAAAGTAAGCAGATTTACTGAGAAGGAAGAATGAAGTGGGTGAGAGAGACAGGGATACACACATATGCAGAGAGTAAGAGTCAATGATTACTCCTTGATTTCTTTACTGCTCCGTTTCTAGGTGACATCCCTAAATATCCTTATTGTAAATTCCTCCTGGATTAGTCAAGGTTCAGTTGCAGATAAGAGAATCCATTCTAGCTAGTTTAAGCGGAAAGGGGTTTAATGTAGGAGTTGGGTACTTACCAAGTTGTTGGTAGGGAGAGGAGCAGACTCTAAGCCAAAGCTTTCAGGACAACTCCCCAAACAACCCCACAGAAGTGGCCCGCGGGGGGAGTTACTGCCCTTCCAGAAAGCTGGGGAAGCAAGAAGCTGCTCCCAAAGCCACTGGCTTTAGGACCGCACTGGTTTTGTCAGGAGCCACACCGGGAAGAATCTTGATACTTGTGAAGCCAAGAACTGGCCATGGAGATATCTGCTACCACTCTCACCCTCCAGCCACCGCACCCCCTTATCAGCTGGGGGTTGTGGCCTCCAGCTCTTGAGGTAACCTCTGCTTGGTGGAAGCTAAGTGGTGTGCAGAGCCGCATTCTAAGGATCTGAGCAATGTGGTCTCCACTGCTCCAGCCTGTGGCGTGCAGCAAACCACACATGGGATACAATAGGGTTCAGTGGGCTACTGTGCATATCCCCACCACATCTACTTTGCCTCTTTCTCATCAAACTTAGTGCAGTCAATTTCTGTTCATTTAAACTGAAGAGCATTCATCAACACACCCATGACTACTGCCAGGCTCTTGAATGCACTGCAACGGAGCCATTGGGTTTCTTTCAATGAAATGTTTGGGGACAGCCACCTCAGAGACCCACATAGAGAAATAAGGACAAGGTCTGGGTACAGTTGGGACGTTGTGACCTTTACAATGTCTCTCCTGTCCTCTCCCAACAATTTTTGCGCTGAATTACTATTGACAAGCCCAGAGCTTAAGATATGGGTACTTCCCACATGAAATAACTGAAGAATTAACAAAGAGACTGAATCTTTTTTGGCATCATCACAATCCTGAACTGAAGTCTTAGCAGGTCTTTACTATGCCCTGCAATGCCTGGCACCTTACCCTTCCCTCCCTCTCCCATCTTCAGGCCACTTGCTGAACTGAAGGCCCACCTCCTTCCTTGAATCTGGGGTCAGACTGCAGGAGCCCTGGGCTACAGTTATGTTATCCCATTAGTGTGCTGCTAGGCCTGTATGGGGTCATGGAAAGAGCATAGAATGTGAGTTGTTTGCTTTGCCAAACAACTGTCCTTAACAGTGAGGGACCTTAGACTAGAAATTAATCCCTCTGAACCTCAGACACTTGTCCAAGATGGAGTAATAATGCCTGCCACAGATATCTGTGAGAACTATGTGAGATAGTAATTACAAAGCCCTTTACAACAGTGTTCAACACACAGACCATGTGTACTAAATGCTAGCTTTTTTAGGGCTGAGTTTTCATATCTGTGGGCTCAGCCATGTTTCTGAAGCTGCACTTTTGGTCAATGAAACCTTGTCTTGTTGTCCTCAGTCTGAGTCTGTGTCTCAGTTCTAGGAATCTGCAACTCAGCTGCTTGCCCACACAGATTTCTGATACTTTTGAGATTCCCCACTGCACCCATCACCCTTTCAACGGTCATGACATCCTCAATTGCTACTGCTGGCCTGAGGTACCACATGCTATTTGTCATGTTGCTCTCCAGATACCAAGTTCCACCTGGCTTTTCTCTTGTCATTTTTAGTTGGGTCCTTATTTTTCCTCCTTGCTATCTGCATCTCCCTCTCTTCCTCTTTGGCTTCAGGGAACATATCTGCTCTCAGGTCGTGGATATTAACCCTCCCATGCCAGGTACTGGCATACCAGGTACAAAGTCCTCTAGGTCCTTGCTGCTCAAACTGTGTGCACTGGCATCACCTGAAGCTTATTCTGAATCAGAATCTGCATTCTAAGCAGATCCCTAGGTGATTCATAGGCACATGACAGCGTGAGAAGCACTGCACTATAGCAAGGAAATGTAGGTAGCTTAGAAAATCTTTTGGTAGTGTCTGGTAAAATCGATCAGTCTTCCTCCTTGTGATGTTCTAGAGACAAACTGCTGTTTCCTAATATGGCTTGCTGGCACTTCCATCAAAGGGACTGCACTATGGTATTCCGTGTCTTTACATCCAGGGCATGGGCTTTGTGCTTGAAGAACGAAGTCCAGGCTTGTGTAAAGATGCCATCAAGTGAAAATTCTGGTAGGCTATATATTTGAGGATATTGACTCTACGGCAGTTCTACTTGTTTCCGGATCAAATCAAATGAAGGAATTCTGCATTTGTGAAATACACTATAAAGAGAAAGAACTCTTCAAGTCCATTTTTTATCTTACGGTTTTTCCCTCTTCCTACTCCAGCCTTCCCAAACCTTCCTTCAGAACCAGCACCCAAGCACAGAGCAGAGCCCAGGAGTCATAAGAGACATGGTAGGGAAAAGCTTTGAAAAATGGCAGGCATTTTTGGTGACTTGACTGAACCGGTGGCCTTTCCTCCTAATGTTTTTGTTCAAAACATGTCTTTGTGATATTGGGGTATTACAGTTTTTTTCAATTATTCAGATAGACCAAAATCCCACCCTTTCCCTTCTTAAAAGCTCTAAGTGCTACAAGGATGAACTATTCTAAACATAAACAAAAAAGAAAAACCCCAAATCAATCAATCCACATTCAGATAAGAAAACAGGCTTAAAGCATCTGTTATGAAAGGTGTAGGCTGTGGGTGACTTGAGAGACTTAGTGGTCTTTCCAGGCTAATTGTCCCACACCCACTTCACTTCCATCTATACAGTCATTAGGTGACTGAGTAAAAAACAGCCTGTCCCTCTTTTTGGTTTTGAACACACAGATGCTACTCATATTTCTGATGAGGCATCTAAGGAAGATAAGTCTTCCATTTTCAGTGCCAATATCAGTTTGCCCAATCCTATCAAATCAGCACACCCGGATCTGCTGTCATCTTGTGAAAATGATGGGCTCCATGATATGCAGCATAAGGTAATCTGTCGTTTTTCTTTAGATATTGACAGGGTTTGAGAGTTGGGTTAGAAGAGAGGGCTTAAAAGTCATTAAAAATAAATAAAAGGAATGAAAAGGGCTCTCCCTTGCAAGAATGAAAAGGGCTAGAGGTCACTGGCTAGAAAGATTGAAAATGCCCCCAAGCCACTTAATAAATCAAGAGATGGTGGAACTTGTTAGTAGAAAGGTAAATAATTTCTTGTCTCTTGAGCACAGTGGTGGTGGTTAAAATACAATAAGTTAAATTTCAGACTGGGACAGGATTTTTCTAAGCTGCGGTAAATGCAGTGACTATCACTTGCTTTTAAAAAAATGCCACCAGGACAATATCTGACGATGTGGCTCCATCTTAAATAAAAGATACTGCAGGAATTTTCCAAAAGGAAGTAGTGGTGACTTAGAAATGTGTGCGCTTGAGAAAAGACTACCCAGTGTTTACATGATGCGAGACACCCACATGTATCATTTCCTCTTCCCTGCAGGAACCGGGTGAAGAGGTGAATGCTTCCCTACTTGCAATAAAGTACTTACGTTCAATGGTTAATTAAAATGAATAAAAAGGGTCACGATGAGTGGATCTTTCCCAGTCCATACTACAGGGTAGCCAACTTTAGCTAAGAGAATAATGGACAAATTTATAGATCAAAGTTCAGTTTCTGCCAATGTAGGGAAGCATCATTATTAGCTTAAGACAGATAGGCATCTATTAAAGATATCATACCCAGTCAGTATAGCAGAGGTTCTCAAACTGTGGTCCCTGGACCAGCAGCATCCACATCTCCCGGGAACTTGTTAAAAACGTAAATTCCAAGGCCCCCTGACCAGCTGAATCAAAAACTGCGGGGGCAGAGGCCAGCAACCAGTGCTTGAACAAGACCTCTAGGAGAGCTCACCAGTTTGAGAGCCACTGCTACCTAGCGAGGTCTGAGGAGGGACCGTGATAGAGCAGAAAGTGCCAGGGCTCTGGAGCCAAGCCCGAGTTCCTTCCCTCCCCGCTTTGCCAGCACTAGCTGCGTGACCCTGGTGAGTCCTTGGACTCCCTGATCTTGATTTTCTCTTCTGCAAAATAAGGACCATTTCCCCTCCTCACAGATCTGTTTTGGGGCAAATGAGATGACCTAAGTCCTTGTTCATACAGTAGCTCAGAAAACACTGATGCTTTTCCTCTTCCCTTCCCTGAAGCTGGGTTCCTGCTGGGAAATACAGCAGGTCAGACTCATCACTATTTGTGGAAAGCTAAGAGCATTTTCACATACTCATGGACATTAAAGTCAGAAAACTTGTATTAGGTGGGCTATTTGCTGCCTCGGCCTGTGCTGTCCTATTCAGGCCCCACTGGCCATGTGTGGCCATTGGGCACTTGAAGTGTGGCTCATTGAACTGAGATGAGCTACAAGAATGAAATACACACTGGATTTTTAAGACTTAGTATGAAAAAAATGTAAAAATATTTAATTTATAACTTTCCAAAATTGATTACATGTTGAATTTAACTGGATATACTGGGTTGAATATATTCTTAAGATTAATTTCATCTTTTTTTTTTTAACTTTTAAAAGTGTGGCTACAAGGAAACGTCAAAGTACTTTTCTGCCTCACATGACATTTCTGTTGGACAGTGTTGGTCTAGGCATCCCCAGGGTCTGGCATGGCACTGCTCTCATGCCAGACCCAGGAGACCAGGGAATAAAAATTGCTGATAAAAACTGCTTATTATCTTCTTGGCTACAAAATTTATAATCTCTGTGGAAGTGTTCCTCATTATAGTCTTTGCAGCATTTTGTAGCTGCAAAGGATTCCACAATCTTTTCATCCGTTATCCCT
This sequence comes from Balaenoptera musculus, assembly GCF_009873245.2. Taxonomy (NCBI): domain Eukaryota; kingdom Metazoa; phylum Chordata; class Mammalia; order Artiodactyla; family Balaenopteridae; genus Balaenoptera; species Balaenoptera musculus. The sequence continues at coordinate 89,128,144 of NC_045793.1, read as the reverse complement.
CAGGACATAGTCTGTGAGGCAGGTCACTGCTAAATTATGAGACTCGTTAAAGTGATCTTCACCATTTAAAGGCCAGTGGAGGCCTCCACAGACACATACCTTCACAGAGTGGTGAAACGGGATAGCAAAGGAATGGCAAGAACTACAAAGCAGGGGCTGGGGTGGGGAGCGAATACAAATGTGGGGCTAACCTGGAGTAACTTGTGCATGTTAGTCATGTCCTCCCCCCCAAGGAAAGCTCACTGTGTGGTCCCCCCATCCCATGCGGCATCACTTCTCCCCTACTTCACCATGCTTTCTAACGGGCAGAATCTAGAGACTTGATTAACCCTTCAGATATTTTAGACTCAGTTTTCAGGAAATGAGGGCTCTTTCAGCATCAGCTCACTCTATCTCCTCTTGCTTAACAAAAGCCAGTGAAAGGCAGTTCCCTCGGACGTCTGTTTGTCCTCGGTTCGACTTAAAAATCAGCTCAGGAAATCATTTGTCAATCAAGTACATTACAGAGAGAAACTGTCATGGAATTACCTGACTTGAGATGTTTCAAATGACAATTTTGTACTTGGCACCTCTTCAGTTATTCAAGACAACACAAGGCTGCTCTAATCTTTAAAAAGATTTTAGGATTAAGAAAAATTGGCACTCTATGTTTCAAATATTTAGTCTTATTTGAAGAACCCAACTCTTACAGGAGACTCAGGGAGGGTTCCAATAACAGAAAGAAGCCCCTTGACGTGAGGAACAGGCCAGGTGGTAAAGACAGATGACTCTATGCGTGTGTAACATGTATGATATCTGATCACTCTTTCATTTCAGGTTTTTGGTTTGGGGGGGTGCAGGAAGTTCCCAGTTAGCTAAGCTGAAATAAATATTGAGTACCTGCTGATGCCAGGCACTCTGCCAGGGCACTGAGGGTGCAGAACGGAAAGAGACACAGTCCTAGGGCCAGCCTGGACTAAAATAGAAATAAATGACAATCCCCTTTACATATCCATGATTATTATTTTATTGATTTTCATGTATAGAGCTCATTGTTTTCTTTTTTCCTTGTTTGCAAGGCACCATTCTAGGTATTGGGCCCTTGATACATTTTTAAAGTATGAAAGGCATATTTAAATTTAATTTTAGCAGCAGGGAAAGGGATATTTTGCACACAGTAGTGAAAAGTCATTAGAATCTGGGCTTCCCTGGTGGCTCAGTGGTTAAGAATCTGCCTGCCAATGCAGGGGACACGGGTTCGAGCCCTGGTCAGGGAAGATCCCACATGCTGCCGAGCAACTAAGCCCGCGAGCCACAACTACTGAAGCCCATGCACCTAGTGCCTGTGCTCCGCAACAAGAGAAGCCACCGCAATGAGAAGCCTGCACACGGCCACGAAGAGTAGCCCCCGCTCGCTGCAACTAGAGAAAGCTCACGTGCAGCAACAAAGACCCAACACAGCCAAAAATAATAAATAAAAAAATTTATGAAAAAAAGTCATTAGAATCTGTATTTAGTATTCAAACCAAAAATGCCTTTTTGAATGAATGAATGCTTCTTTGAAGGTAAAACTGTTGCATTTATAATGTAATATGAATGCACATTTCAGGCTGTTTAAGCAGGTTTTCCCCTACCCTGGGAAAAAAGATTCATTTTTTTTTCTTCGAAGAGACTTGTGGATACTCAACCATTTCATTAGAAACTGACAATTTTGTATTTAAATTTTATGTATGCCAGACTGTAGCTATTGATACTAGTATGAACATTAACAGCAGGCTATGATAGTCTATCAAAGGTTCAGGGCACGGTACCGTGATTTAAAGGTTAGGAACAAACTTTATAAAAACTTGTAATTTCATCTCAGTCCTTGGTTAACATCTCTGCATTTGTTCTGGAGTCAAGAAAGGGGTTTTTTCCTTTATTTTTAAAACAATATTCCCAAATAGCACTATCTATTCAGTTGTCTGCTTCTTTAAGGATAGATCTCCACCCCTCTGCACGTCCCACCCCCAGACCCCAGAGTAAGACTCATCTGTCTTTAGTTACTGTATTAAAGTTAATATCACACTAGTCACTGGGGCTTCTGCCCTCATGTGTGTGGGTATTTCTCTGTGTGTGTGAGACAGACTTGCTCAGGCCCACTTTTTGCATTGTCTGGCATTCAGTTTTCCTGCTTTTCCAGCTAGGCTGTTTTCCCTCTTGCCTGTCACTCATAAGAAGGATGTGACTTCCCCTGTGTTGACTGCATGAATGGGCCAGTTCTTCACCCTTCCCTGTCCTCTGCCCAATTATTTTGCTGTGCCTTCCTCCTAGGGGCGGGGTGCAATTCCCCACCTGTAGGCATGGCCATACAACTTACTTTGACCAGTTACTTTAGCAGATGTGACACAGCAGAGGCCCAAGTGTCCTGTGCTATTGAGCTTGATTTTCCTGTGTCTCTGTCATCACCACGGGAAGAATATGCTGGCCTATTAGTTCCAGGAAGAGGATGAGAGACACGTGGAGCAGAAACACCCCCGGACAAGTCTAGTCCAGGTGCTCCAAACCCCAGGTAACCCACAGCCTCCTAAAGAATAGTCAATGATTGCCTTCTTAAGCCACTGAGTGTTGGGATGGTTTGTACACAGAAAAACTTCCATCCTCCCTACTTTGTCATCATCACAGATGACAGCTCTCCCCTTCTCTATTTCATAGGCTTCTTTTCCACCTAATGTCACTCTGTCCCAGCACCCGGTGGCAAAAAGTGGGACCCTCTGTGGCACTGGGGAAGTGGAAGAGAAAATAAGGGGAGGAAATAAGGGCAAAGGAGAGAAGACGGATACCAACTGCAAGATTTTTATCGGAAAGATGGAAAACTTAATTGTCACCGCACTCAGCCTGCTCCTGCCTCCATTCTCCCATCTCCTTTCTCTCCCCCAGCCCTAATTTCCTACCCTTAATAAACAATGTTCCCACAGTCAATCTTCATGATGAGGCTGAAGTTATATTACAATAATGCTAATATTTATTGAATACCAACTGTATATATTAAGCACTGAGCTAAGTGCTTTACTTGGACTGTATCTTTTAAACCTCAGTGTGATGTTGTAAGATAGATAATGTGATCTACATTTTACTTGTGAAGAAGCTTAAGAGACACCGAGACCCACAGCTAGTAACGGGTGGAGCTGAGGTTCTAATCCAATCAGCCTGATGCCATAGCCCAGGCTCTTTACCCCCACACCACACGGCCTCCTCTTGCTGAATCCCCTTGTTCCCATCTCCCACTGTCATTCTTCGCCCCTCTCTACGGGCAACCATTAATGGATATATTTTTATTTTAATATATTTTATATTACACACTGTGGATCATTGTTTGATATGAATTATTTTTAATTTATGTAAATTGTATTTTATTACCTATATTATTGTTTCCTTTTTCTCACTAAGCATCTTGTTTTTGATACATCCATGTTTCCATGTGTTGACTGCCAAAGCAATCCTGAGAAAAAAGAACAAAGCTGGAGGTATAACCCTTCCAGACTTCAGATTATACTACAAAGCTATAGTAATCAAACTAGTGTGGTATTGACACAAAAACAGATACATAGATCAATGGAACAGAATAAAGAGCCCAGAGATAAACACATTGATCAACGGAACAGAATAAAGAGCCCAGAGATAAACCCACACACCTATGGTCAATTAATCTATGACAAAGGAGGCAAGAATACACAATAGAGGAAAAAAAACATCTCTTCAACAAGTGGTGGCAGGAAAGCTGGACAGCTACATGTAAAACAATGAAATTAGAGCATTCCCTCACACCATATATAAAAATAAACTCAAAATGGTTTAAAAACCCAAATTTAAGACATGACACCATGAAACTCCTAGAAGAGAACATAAGTGAAACACTCTTTGACATAAATCATAGCAATATTTTCTTAGATAAATCTCCCAAGGCAAAATAAATAAAAGCAAAAATTAAAAAATGGGACCTTATCGGGGCTTCCCTGGTGGCGCAGTGGTTGGGAGTCTGCCTGCCAATGCAGGGGACATAGGTTCGAGCCCTGGTCTGGGAAGATCCCACATGCCGCGGGGCAACTGGGCCCATGAGCCACAGCTACTGAGCCTGTGCATCCGGAGCCTGTGCTCTGCAACAAGATAGGCTGCGATAGTGAGAGGCCCGCGCACCGCGATGAAGAGTGGCCCCCGCTTGCCGCAACTAGAGAGGGCCCTCGCACAGAAACAAAGACCCAACACAGCCAAAAATAAATAAATAAATAATAATAAAAAACTTCCTTATTTAAAAAAAAAAAAAAGGGACCTTATCAAACTTAAAAGCTTTTGCACAGCAAAGGAAATCATCAACAAAATGAAAAGACAACCTATGAAATGGGAGAAAATATTTGCAAATGATGTGACAAACAAGGGGTTAATATCCAAAGTATACAAACAATTAATACAACTCAATATCAAAAAACACCAAACAACCCAATCAAAAAATGGGCATAAGACCTAAATAGACATTTTCCCAAAGAACACATACAGATGGCCAACAGGCATATGAAAAGATGCTCAACATTGCTAGTTATTAGAGAAATGCAAATCTAAACTACAATGAGGTATCACCTCACACCAGTCAGAATGATAATCATCAAGAAAGTCTACAAATAATAAATGCTGGGGAGGGTGTGGAGAAAAGGGAACCCTCTTGCACTGTTGGTGGGAATGTAAATTGGTACAAACACTATGGAAAACAGTATGAAGGCTCCTTAAAAAACTAAAAATAGAGCTACCCTATGATCCAGCAATCCCACTCTGGGTATATATCTGGAAAAAAATGAAAACTCTAATTTGAAAAGATACATACAATGTTCACAGCAGCACTATTTACAATAACCAAGATATAGAAACAACCCAAGTGCCCATCAATAGATGAGTGGCTTAAGAAGATGTGGTATACATATACAATGGAATATCACTCAGCCATTAAAACAATGAAATATTGCCATTTGCAGCAACATGGATGGACCTAGAGAATATTATGCTTAGTGAATTAAGTTAGACAGAGAAAGACAAATACTATATATCACTTACATGTGTAATCTAAAAAATAATACAAATGAATGTATATACAAAATAAAAACAGACTCACAGCCATAGAAAACAAGCTTATGGTTACCAAAGAGGAGAGGTGCGGGGAAGGACAAATTAGGAGAACAGGATTAACAGATAAAACTATTATACATGAAATAGATTAAAAAAAACAAGGATTTACTGTATAGCACAGGGAATTATACCCAATATCTTATAATAATCTATAATATAATCTGCAAAAATACTGAGTCACTATGCTGTACACCTGAAACTAACACAATATTGTAAATGAACTATACTTCAATAAAAAAAGATCCATCCATCCATGTTGCCCTGTGTTGATTTAATTTGTTGTCTCTGACCTGCTACAGAATAGTCTGTGGTTTCCACTCACCCCAAATGATTTATCCACTCCTCCATAATGAAGATCCAGATTTTTTCCAACTCTTCACCACAAATGATACTTCAGTGAGCATCCTCATATGCTGTCCCTCATGGTGCTAGTGAGAAATTCCTGGACATAAATCCAGGAGCAATTTGGGACATTTCTTCATATACCAGTTCTTTCTGTTTCCTTTCCTACAAATTGCCTGTTCATAATCTTTGCTCATTTTGCAATTGATTTTGATTTTTTTTTCTTCTTAATTTGGAGGAATTCCTTGCTTATTCTAGATACTTGCTGTTTTGTAACATTCCAAATAACTTCTCTAAATCTGTCACCTGGTCTCTGTCCTTGCTGTCCTTCATGAACAGAAGTCTTATTTTGATGTAATTCAATTAATTTTTTTTTTGCCTTATGGTCTGTGCCTTTGAAGTTTTGTTTAAAAAAATCCCATCCCATCTCCAGTTCTCAAAGATTTTTACTTTGTATTTTTGTCTATTGACTTTATGGGCTTACATTTCTATTGCCTTTTTTAAAAAAAATACAATTACTTAAATAACCTTATTCTTCTAACATTATGAGTGAAACAAGCTTTGGAGGGCAAATCCAAGAAATTGACCGTTGTTGACATCAATTGCTTCTATGAAAAGTATGTGATCTGAGTTCCAAAACACCAAGCTGGAAGTAAACTTTTGGAATAGATCCTATTTATGCACTGAGGGGTGCCAGGATATTTATGAAAAGCAACTCTAAAGTAACAATACTGCTCTGGCCATGGTTGTTGGCCTCAGTATCATAACATTATAATTGTAGTGTTAATATGATTATAAATGACCCTGAGCAGTGTTGCTTAAAGCATTGCCCTCAAATCAACTGCATCACATTTACTTAAATGTACTTATTAAAAATACAGATTTCAGTGTCAACACCCATGGAATATACGACACAAAGAGTGAACCCGAACATAAACTATGGAGTTTGGTTGATAATAATGTGTAAATGTTGGTTCATCAATTGTAATAAAAGAGCCACATTGATGTGGGATGTTGATGGTGGGGAGGCTGTGTATATGGGGAAAGGGGTGTGTGGCAACTCAGACTCTTTGCTTGATTTTGCTGTAATCCTTAAACTGCTTTAAAAAATAAAGTTTATTAATTAAAAAAGAAGACTCCTTAGAGCTGTTCCTTAGAACTACTAAAGCCATAATTTCATTTTTTCATTAGCATCCCAGGTAAATATTATTCTCATAGAAGTTTGATAGCTACTACCTGAAATGTATATTTTAATAATAATAATAATAATAATAATAATAAAAAGGTTTGTTACCTGGTGGGTGTGAATTATCTGGCGAGGGAAGGGATCAGTTTAGACTGTATCAGGAGAGAGAGCCAGAGATAAATGGGTTTTGAATAATGAGGGAGGAGTCCCCCAGTTTATTTTAGCTTCTAATAAAGATTTTATTACTTATGTTTGTTTGACATATGGATTTTATTTGCCATGTATATGGTGAGGAAAATAAAGATGTGTTCTGACCAAAACACAGGCACATACTAGCCTAGTAGCACTAAACTTTTATCACCCTATGTAAGAAGTGAAGTGATTGTATTCTCCTACATTCAGGGGATTCTTGTCTTTACTGCTTTTTCTGCCTGGGTGGAATTCCTTCCCTCTATCACTTCTGAAGGACACTTCTCACAGACATTTTTAAGGCCTTGAGTTTGGCTCTCATCTATCCAGCAATGCAGTGAAGGAATTTTCTGCCAGGTTGAAATTGGGTAACATTGTAATGAGTGAGTCTTATTTCTATCAGGGGATCATGGGGTCTCCTTGGTGACTGTCACTGAATTTACAGAGCTGGCTATACGGTTTGAGCTCTTTGAGTAGCAAATATAATGGAATACCTCCTCCCCCATCCCGCCCCTGATCATCCTGAGATATGAGTACATGCAGGAAGATTACAAAAAACAAAGCAAAAAATCCCACAAAACCTCCAACCAACCAACCCTCACCAGTCGTATTGAAAATATTTGTAAAATTACCATATGAAAAAAGTCATATTTAAACACGCGGAGGGAACAATTTCTAGATCTTAATGAGGTCCCCATTATGATGCAGAGTTGCTAAGAACAAAGGGAGACCATAGTGCAGTGGTTAGGGTGTGGGCTCTGCACCGCATGAACTATGGCATACAAACAAGCTCTAGATATGTGTTTGTCAAGTAAAATTAAAGCTCTCAAAATAGAAACAGTTTTGATAGGTGTCAGACATTGTGACAGTTTACATGCACTATCTCATTTTCACAAAATGAGGCAGGTTCTATTAATGTCCTTACAGATGAGGACACTGGGGCTTAGAGAGGTTTGCCCAAGTTCACAGAGACAGCAGATGCCACAGATCGATTTCCCAGGGCTGGCAGAAAGCTCTGGTTCCAAAAATAACAGCAACTGAACTGTATCAGAGATGATTATTTAGCCTATTATAGAATGAAACGACTATTTTCATGGGTTACCTACTGATTTCTAATTATAAAAATTCAGACTGATGAGATGATCTTTATTTCCCCTCTCTGTGGCTTAGCTGCCTCACCTGTAAAACGAGGGCGCTGGGCGAAGCCATCGGTCCCCAGCCCTGGCTGCACATGAGAACCTCCTGAGGAGTTCTCATACCTGGATCCACCTCATGCCAACTGAATTAGAATCTCTGCAGTGGCGCCCAAGCACTGGAATCTATTTTTAAGCTCCCCAGGTGATTGTAAAGAGCCAAGTGATTTCTGACTCTACAAGCCCTCACTCTGTGATTGTATTTCAACATTTCTGTAGCTTGACCCTGTCCCCCGCCGCACCAGTACAGATGAGAGGACAGAGCTGGCCATTCACCCAACATCTGAAGAGTTATTAAGCCCACCACTAAGACTTTTTCTCAGTTTGATTAAAAAAAAAAAAAAGAAAAAACAAAAAACCAAACAGTCACCCATGCTTTTAGAGGATTTTCCTGAAAAAGAAACTTCAAGACAGTGTCATCTGGTAATCTGCTACCATGTACTGATCTACATAGCATCTTTGAGCCCCCCTTACCAAGGTCAGGAAAGGGTTTTCTTGTTTTTTCTTTTTTAAATGGGTGAACTGGAAACAAAGCTCCCAGAGCCCAGACAATTGCACTTCTCCTGTCTGGACAGTCAGAGAACGTCTGGTTCATTTTGTTTGTTGGCATTGGCACCAAAAGGCCAGCCCCTGGTGAGAAGCTATCAGGTGAGCAGATGGAATTTGCTCATGTGACTTCTTCTGGGCTTGTCACCTTCTCTGGGACAAGGCACAGTGTTTTAGATTTTCTTTGGAGAAGCTGCCCCTTGTAAGGGCTCCGGATCGGAGCCCTCCTTTCAGTGAGCACCGCAGCTTCACCCGCTGCCGCGAGGGGCTGTGTCCGGCTTCTCTCCAGCGACCGGCCTGTCTAGCGGTTCTGTCAGAACATGTGTTGGGGTGGCTGACACTAACACCACAGCTGCTTTTCTCCCTGGTTGAATTCTGCCCTTCACATCTCTTGACAACATCGTCACTCTCGCTCTTGTGGGCTTGACAGCGCATTGACTTGCAGACAGCATCGCATGGCAGTTGCCAGAATTCACATTTCATCTCCTGGTTATTCCAGACACATCATCAAAGGTGACATGGTGAAGTTAAGTTAGGGAGATGATATCTACTCAGGCCAAACCGATTTTTCCCCACCAAATCTGAGGCTGAGATTACGTGTGCCGCAGAGCAGGAAGCAAAAGTCAATGCAATGCATAAATACAGCGCTTGCTGAGGATCAGCTGGCTGACTGACTGGAAAGACATTGTTCAAGGGTGATAACGTTGGCGGTACAATGGACTTTCCCCCAAAACAGTTTCTGGGGTTTAGATTTTCAGTAGGCTGCTCTAACACGAATGCTTTAGCAGTAAGTGAGAACTCCCCACCTCTCTCTTCTGACTTGTCCCTGTCCGCAACATATCTATTGCATTTTTTTCATTTCTTCACAGTTGTGTTCTCCTTTGTTTATTTACTACTAATAGACTCACTGATTTTTTCTACAAGCTGATTTTTTTAAAGCCTCTCAGCAGATGAAACCTTGCATGTCAAATTGTCCTTGGGAAGCAGTCGCTGCTTATTACAGCATCATCTTTCACTGGCGCTGGAGTGAGGCAGCTGTCAGGGACGGCGTGCACTCACAGAGGCGGTACCAACAAAGTGACCTGGTGAAGCCACGGCTACGGGAACGGGATTGGAACTCAGAAGTATAACCTAGCGCCTGTAACACTACAGGTTCTCCCCAGAGAGGCTGAGGGCAAGCCTTGTCCCACTCATTCTGGAACTCTCAGTGTTTATCACGAGGCTTGGCACACACGAGGTGTGGAGGAAGTGTTTGATGAGTTGACTGCTGTGGTTTTGCCCATTGCTCGGCACACAGCAAGCACAGAGTACATTTTTGTGCCTGTTGAAATAAGGCCTAAAGAGGTACACTGATTTGCCGAGTGGCAGAGTTACAGTATATTGTTCCAACATGCCGTTCTCTGATTCTTTAAAAATATGTATCTATGTGTAACATGCAGGCAAATTTATTTCCTTTGCAATCCATGAAGTAAGAGACAAACTGCTTCATGTGCAGGAAACATGTTAAATGGGACATTTACTTACACAATTCTTTCATGGAATTGATTCAATAAAAGTAATAATAACAAGTGCTTAAATTTATTAAGCATTTACTATGTGCTGAGAACTATAATACTGGATATAACAGATAAATAAGACATAGTCCTTGCTGTCAAGAAACTTGGAGTAAAAAAATGTAATTTGCAGGGGTTTTTTTGGGGGGAGGGTGGTCATATTTTGTAAAGCACTAATAGAACACTTATTTCTGCAAGCAATCTCAACATTTATTTATCTCAGCAGTATCCGCTTGGCACTGTGTCCTTACCTCCCCTACCAGACGTTAAAAACAGAAGATGTGATACACACACACACACACACACACACACACACAACAGAATACTATTCAATGATAAAAAAGAACGAAATTTTGCCATTTGCAGCAACATGGATGGACTTGGAGGGCATTATGCTAATAACAATAAGTCAGAGAAATGTCAGACGGAGAAAGACAAATACTGTATGATATCACTTATATGTGGAATCTAAAAAATACAACAAACTAGTGAATATAACAAAAAAGAAGCAGACACATATATAGAGAACAAACTAGTGGTTACCATCAGAGAGAGGGAGGGGGGAGGGAAAATGTAAGACTGGGAGACTGGGAGGTACAAACTATTAAGTATAAAATAGGCTACAAGGATATATTGTACAACACGGAGAATATAGCCAATATTTTATAATAACTATAAATGGAATATAACCTTTAAAAATTGTGAATCACTGTATTGTATATCTTTATATAATATCGTATAGCAACTATATCTCAATAAAAAAATCAGAAAAAAAAAACCCCAAAAAAACAGCTCTGTGTCTCCTTTGCCAGGGGCAAGTGAAGTGACAGGTTACATTTTCAGGGTGTTTTTCGACCTCACAATGGAATCAGTGAGCATGCAGCAAGAATGTAAACATCACTTGCCAAAAAAGTTTCATGTACACTAAAAAAACAAGTCTGAGTAGGGAAACTGAGCCCCAAGGAGATTTAACTAGAATGAAAGTCAAGAACACTAATGTTTCATTTGGTACCTGTGCTTCTCCAGGTAGGGCATGTGGAAAAAAACCAGAGACTCCAGCATGAATAAGAGGAAAGCTAGAGGGGTTCATTGTTAGGAAACTAACTAGATAAACAGGAAGCAACTAAACTACTGGAGAATATTTATGGGGGAGAAAAAATTTTCAGAGGTATATTTGTGGCCTAGAAGTTTAAATATGTAGATAAGAATACTAGAAATAAGAGATGTCACGAACTGAGATGGGGAAGACTGTGGGGGAAGGAGGCTTTGTGGGAAAGATAAGGAGCTCAGTTTTGGAAAGTTTGTTAAGTTTGAGAAGGTAATTTAGATATTAAAAAAGGGTGTCAAGTAGGCAGTTGGGTATATGAGACCAGAGTTCATCGGAGAGGTGGGAGGTGGATTAAATTTGGGAGTCATTAGGGTACAGCAGTCATTGAAAGTCATGGCAGAGATAACCTGGGATATGAGCACAGGTAGAGTGGAGAGATAGATAGTGAGGAATCAGCAAAGCATACTGAGCCCAAGGAGCCCCACAGAGGCAAGAGGAAATCTAGGCAAGGTCAGCTACTGGAAGCCAGCTAAAGACAGACCTTCAGATGGGGCCAGTAGTCAACTGTGAAAGGTTGCTGATAAGTCAACACAAGGATTGATAATTGACTATGAAATTTAACAATTAGGAGATTGGGGTTGACCTTCATAAGACAGTGTCTGTGAAGTGCTGGGGGTGAGAACATGAATGGAGTGAGCTTATGAAAGAGTGAGAGGAGAGGAATTAGAAGCTCCAAGTATATAAAACAACTCTATGAGCACTAAGGTCTGCTCCAACTCTGAGACTGATGTGAGCCCTTCTGAAAAAGTGTCAGGATGTATGCCATATTTTTAGAGGTACACTCTGAGATGCTCTGATGACCAAGAGGCCTTTGTTCAAATCCCATTGGGAAACAGACAATTCACTATGGCCTTATTAAAGCTTTAATTCAAAGCACTTGAAGATACTTTCTTTCCTAGGCTTCCTGATCTTACCTCACCAGGTTTTTATAAAGTTACAGAGTCAAGTAAGAGGATGAGTTTTAAATCAAGGCTGTCCCCCATTCTCAAGTGTATTTAACTTTTGATTGAATAATATTATCTAAAAGCTACCAAATGAAAATAAGACTATACTCTTACTTGCACAGGGCTGACTAGTCAAGTGGAAAGCAATAGAATCAGCATCCAGAAAGAATTGATTACATCATGTTGTGTAATAGAAAGAACTTGAAATTTCAAGTAAAATGATTTGTGTTTGAGTCCTGGATCCATTCCTTCCTCGCTGTGAAAATTTACACAAAATATTTAACTTTTATGAGTCTCGGTTTTTGACGTGTAAAACTAGGATGATGATAACTACTTCACAGGATTATTCCACAGATCAATTAAAATGTCATATGGGGGAAATGATGTCATATGGGGGAAAATGATGTCATATGGGGGAAATGATGTTATATGGGGAAATGATGTCATATGGGGGAAATGATGTCATATGGGGAAATGATGTCATATGGGGGAAATGATGTCATATGGGGGAAATGATGTCATATGTGGGAAATGATAAGCAATAAGTAAAGCCTATATCAATATCATTGATTATAAATTGCTTCTACATCTATGCTTTTGGCGGATTCTCCCAACCCTACAGAGGAGGCAGAGCTGGGTATTATCATCCCCATTTTAAAGAAAGTGAAGCTGAGGCTCTGAGATGTTAAGAGACTTGTTCAAAGTCACATGATGAATAAGTGCCAGAGTTGAGACCAGAAAAAAAGTGTGTGTCTGTGATCTGGGGCCTTGTTCACTGTCCAGGTGTCCACATGGACATCACATAATATGGGAATCTAGTGGGGCAAGGAGCCTCCTCTGCACGGAACAGAGTTTCTAAATCTGACTCATTCTCCTCTCGGTGGTGTGCACGAGTGGGGCTGTGACGGCAGGTTCAGTGGGGAGGTACACGGCTGAGGGAGAAACACCTAGGCATCCTGGACCTCCTTCCCCTTGACCTTTATCTTTCCCTTCTCCTAGTCACCTCTGCATTGCTACCAAGTCCCTAAAAGAGCCTTTAGTGTATTCATTGCTCTGAGGGTAGAAGCTCTTACGACTCTCAGAGCATCCTTAAAGGATGCCTCTGAAGGTGTCCCTTGAATTGGAATATTTTACAGCTGGAAGAAACCTCAGATGTCATTTAGGTAAGTCTGCATTTTACAGAGAAGGAAGCTGAATTCCGGAACTATTAAGATATGAAGGCAAGGCTCCTCAGGTCACATCACACCAGCTCTGGGCAGTGCACACTCTTTCCACAGACCACACTGCCGCCCTCAATGAGGCCATGGCACGGCATGGTACCTTAAATCAAAATCTTGAAGCATTTCTCAATTAGTTATTTAAGTAAAATGAATTTATTCTAACTCCCCCTATTACAGCATTAAAAAGAGCTTAAACCACTTAATAAATAAGTGGCAGCTGGAGTCACCTCTTGATGGATAATCATGTTTTCTCATTTGAAGTTAAAGTGCTAGAAGACAAAGTGACTTTAAAACTGCTCATGAGAGGCCCCAATTATCTGATAAGCAATTCCAAAGACCATACACATAAACGCAGAAACAGACCTCTTTATGAATGGTGTCTGACAAGGAAAGAGATATTTGTGGCAAAGAAGCTCTTGAAAATGTAATTATTTATCCTTTCACAATTAATGAAAGAAATTGAAAATGAAGCTTTCATTTCAAATCCTTTTTATCTGGATGAAACTTTAATTTTACATAATGAAATTGCCTTCACAGTTCAGTGTGTTAAAATATGCAGTTAAGCAGCATATCAAGGTTAAATGCCGACTGTTGTTGGCTCATTTAGAAATCATGCTGCCCAACGCCGAAAACAAGAATGAACACCTGCTACTATCCCCAGATCCAGGGACAGCACACAGCCTGCAGGGCTGGCTCCCCAAATGCAGGGGATGCAGTTGAGTTTTCTTGCATATGCCAACTCCTGTATAAAGTTAGTTGGATATTTAAAGTTTCCACTTCTCTTTGTTTTTCAGTGGGGCTCTTTTTGGTTTGTTTGTTTGTTAGAGCGCCATAGATGACTAACTTTCTCTCTTACAGAAGTCTGTCCTAAGACAACACTTGCATCACCAAAGTTGTTGCTTTCAGTTTGGTGAAACAATGTTAAAACTCCTTTATTCAGATTTTGCCATTTCACAATTTATGATAAATTTCAGCTTAGATCCCTTTTAAATTATATTTACACTCTTAGAAAAGGAGGACCTTATGAAATGCTGTGGGAGGTGTGGTATGGGAACATGAAAATGGGATTGAGGTGAGTTCATTGGACATTTATCTTAAGAGACAGAGGTGGAGATGTTCATCTGTGGACCTCCCCGTTTTCCCTTTGAATAGCACCTTTGTGACAGTTAATTTATGGCTCTGGAGCATCCTATGGAGCACCTTTCACCTTAAGACTCTGTAAGTGGAGTAAAGGCAACAATCAGAACTGCATTCCCTTCCCTTCTCTGATATAGTCTGTAACAGTGATTCTTGTTTTGACCATTGGGGTGGTTGTTGGGAAAGACTTATGGATCTAAGCAATATCTTATTGTACTGAACTCATTTGGTGGCTTTTCTAGATATACAGGGCAATTGTGTTATTAGATTACAAAAGCCACATGAAGAAGAAATGATAATGAGACCTTTCAGGACAAACTTCTTCGAACTGGGGGCATATGCCACATTTGCAGGTTTATTCTTTCTATAATGGTCCTGCTACTTGTTATAAGATGTAGGTTGTTAGGATGATTGGCAGGCCATAAAACTGGAAGACTGTAAAAGATACTACAGTGTGTGTGGTGATATAACCTATATCATAACCTATTTCCTCTTCTGAGTCAAAGCTTGAGTTATGGTATTATCTGCTTCCATGATACCGGAAGGCATCATGTAGTTTATAAAATCTTCCAAAATTCCATGAGCTAGATTTGCCTCTTGTTTCATTGAATTGCCCTGGAACCCAAAGGAGGCCTTAGCTATCAAAGGACATCACATTAGTTTTATCAGAAAAAAAAAATTGATAGTGAAAAACAATGTTTCAATAAGGGAAAATTTATAGTAACGTAGCCATGCAAAGTACCTATATATAACCAATTTCATAATTACAACTTATTCTTACAGATCCTCAGGGAAGTGAAATCTGAGAGAAGGTAACAATGATGTATTTAGTTTTGGTTACTGCATGCACTTCAAAGCCATTAAACTACTGGTTAGTGAAACTACGTTCATACACAAACATACAAACAAACCACTGATTGGTTTTCCCTCAAACAACCTAAGTTTTTGCAAGTTTTAACACTGAACAAGTGTTTAAATAATAACAAACAATAACGGCTACTCTCTACAACAACTGTAAATCTCCTACTGTTTCTCAGAAACATGCAGGTTTGATTACATTTTACACAAGGCTTAGAAAACCCTGCTCTGGTTTTTACAGACCCTATTGTTTATGGATCAGAACTGCCTGGGTAATAGAACTGTTGATACATTCTCAGAGTTCCAGGAAAAGGAATTTCAATTGTGAAATAAAAATGCGGTAGAATTGAAATGTTTCATCAATATGGCCTGGTGTTCTCTGCTGCTTTATTAGATCTATCTGATTTGATACAGATGAACTGCTACTGGTTTTAGTCCTTCAGAACCAGATGGAAGAAACTCTAGAATGCATCCAAATATGATACGTTCAAATGGAGAAGATGATGAACACAGAAAAATTGTTCACAGATAGTCCCTAAACCTTAGGCCTATTTTAGTCTTCTTTCCCATTAATGCTTTTACAAGGTGTTTCCAGTATATCATTGAGTAGAAAATGATGCTTTCTTTAATAAAGACCTAGACAGAAGGGATCAGACATCTACATTTAACTGAATCAACTGGAAGAAAAGACCCATCTTGGGAACTGTTGATTATTAGTCTATAATCCTGCCTGTTCCGTCCTGAAGTATGAATTCAGGAGAATTGTCAGTTGTATGTGTGATCCTGAGTTAGAATTCTCAGTGGCCAAGTGAAAACATTCCTGGCTTTGTTATTTTTTTCTCCCGAATTTTCTTCTTCTTATATGTGGTCAAAGGATATCTGGAAAGTTAAAGGTTCTCAATGTAACTTTGAATTGTACAGTGAATAAATAGAATTCTGGGTGGTGGTGGGAATCAAGCATTTGCAGAACAAAGTAGTTTTCTTTAATTCATTCTCTAGGGAAAGGTAATTTATTCTAATATTGAGCTATCTCTACTATTAAATTTGAAGTGAAGTTAACAGGACAGAGACCTGTCTGTGTACATCCAACAAGACACAAAGACAATAGCCAAGGGCACCAAATTAATGAGTGCATGTGAAAGCACTTTAAACCTGCAACATGCTTTATAAGTGTAATCAGCATCTTCATATCATCCTTTTCATCTAGAAAAGGCAACTCAGAGGGAGGTAGTCGTGTTTTTAGGAAGTTCAGCACTATTCCCCTATGAAAGGATTATTTTTGTGTTTAGAATATTTTTGATAGAACCAAGTAAACTAATATGTATTCTGTCTATAAATCAGAGGAATAAAGGGCTCTCAGGTGCCTGCTGCTCTCCCGGACTTCTCTATTCATCTCTTTATAGTTCATGGTTTATGAGCATAAATTGTGATGCTCTAAGTATAAAGCTTGCTACACTATCATTACATTTGACATTCACGTAGATACTAATGTATGCTTATATCTGAGGCATGTTGAGGCAGTGAAGGGTTTTTCAAGTAAACACTATTTGAAATAAACTAAATTTCATAATTCAAGGATGGATTTAGTTCTTAATTAGGAATAAAATCTAGAAGAAGGAGCCACTCAGTTGAAGGTGTTGATACAAGTCCAAAGTATTAAAGATAACATAAAGACAAAACAATTTAATGAACCTAAGGCTTTAACAAAACAGAGACAGTAAAATTCTATCCCAAGAAATTGGTTTAGAAACGTGGAAAGAAAATTAAAAGATTTATCTTGAACAACGACTTGCTAGCTCTTACTGGCACACTATAATATTCATGTATCATTCACTAGTCAATGTCCTATTTTCTATCCTAGTTTGTGTGTGTGTGTGTTTTACAGAAGGCATTTTCTTTTTGAAGAGAAATTTGAGGACTTTTGATTACCCAGATAACACATTTTAAAATTCAGCTAATTAGGTAAACACTGAAATATCTAACTGTAACTATTTGTGGCAAGTATCTCTACCTCTTTCTGAGAGGTTGAGTCTGAATTCAAATATATTGATGGTGAGCAGTTTAACAAAGACGTTTATAGATGATTCTCAAAGACTCCCCACGCATTTATTTCAACCTGGAAAACAGCTGAATACATGGCGAGAAAGCACTTGCTGTTTGGCCAAGTAGAGCCGCCCCACACCCACCCCCCCAAAAAAGTTGTTGTTTCATAACCATTAATTCATAGAAGGAAGAAACTGGAAAAACTGTATCTAAATAACAATGGACTCAGAAAGCCTCAGAAAGGTAAACGTAAAAATACACTATTTTAATTGTGTAAATGTCTTGAGTCTGGGAAAAGTCTGTGAACTAGACACCATTAAAAGATGCAGTATCTGCTAGTCCCAAACTCCCAATCCATCCTTCCCCCAACCCTCCTCCCCCTTGGCAAACAAGGTCCTACTGTATAGCACAGGGAACTATATTCAACATCCCGCAATAAACCATAACGGAAAAGAATATGAAAAAGAATGCAGATATATGTATAACTGAATCACTTTGCTGTACAGCAGAAATTAACACAACACTGTAAATCAACTATACTTCAAGTTTTTTAAATGCAGCAAATTTGACCCAGAGGGGATGCACTGCTACCAGATGGGAAAGAAAACAGAGTGTCATTTTTTGTGTTTGAGGTGTCCAGGTAAGAGTTCCCCAAAGCATCTTACCTT
Organism: Balaenoptera musculus; assembly: GCF_009873245.2. NCBI lineage: Eukaryota > Metazoa > Chordata > Mammalia > Artiodactyla > Balaenopteridae > Balaenoptera > Balaenoptera musculus. The sequence continues at coordinate 89,110,024 of NC_045793.1, read as the reverse complement.
TGTTTTCTGCCTTCAGTTCCTCTGCCATCAAGCTGTCTTGTCGGTTACCGAGCACGAATGCCAGAAACGAGAGGATGAGGGCATCCAAAATCCCAATGATAGCCAGGATGTAAGCCCAGCGGACCGAACAAGCCCCAAGAGTGTACTTGTCTGTCTTTTCTCCACACATCCGTTTTACTTCCTCTGAATCCCAGCCATCAGGGAAAATCATACAGCCAAGCACAAGGCAGGCAGCTTAGAGAGAGAGGAAAAAAAGAGAAAAGGAGTTGACATAAATTCCATTTTAGCAAATATAGCTACTATGTGTCAAATCATTGTCCAAATTCTTGATGTAAAAACCAGCAAATCTTACTGCTGTCCAACCCTGAGTGATTTTTTCCTGGTTAACTTAAAAGCAGCCCAGCACTCTGCAGTGAAAGGGGCTCTGGGAACACACTTTTCAGTGAGACTGAGCATTATAAGAGAGATTAAGGTATGTTGATCAATAAGAAAATACTAAAAAAAAAAAAAAAAAAAAAATTGAATTTGAGTGCATTTGTGAGAAGGCTTCCACTGCAAATAGGCCACAGGCAATCCTAACACTGCAGAATGACAATTCAATGCTGGCTCTGAAGAGCTATAATAGCAGCCAGATTAGGGATTAGGATAACATGGAAAATACCAGAGCACATATTGACTTGGAGTCACAGTAAAAAATAGTTTCATATTGTGACCTCCAACACACACACTAAAAAGTTTCTTGAAACTATACTTACCACATGCAATGCACTCTGATATTTTCTAGTCTATTCTCTGTTCTATTTCATTTTTTAAAAGGCCGAAAATCATGGTAACGCAGTGTGGCACCCCAGAGCTTTTATGGAAATTCAGGAATTTAAGGAGAATGCTTATGTTCTATTTCCCAAATATCACCATGTGGATCATATGAACACTTTCAAATAAGAATATGTTAAATTGAAGGCTTTTGTTGCTACTCTCTTTACATTTAATCCAATTATTTGAGGGTAAATAATGACAGTGTTAGGTTATATAGAGCATTCTGAATAGGTAGTTCACTCATTAATTCAACAAGTGCTTACTGAGTGTCTCCTAAGGAGTACCAGACCCAGTTCTTGGTGCCATCAAGGGATACAGCCATCAAGAAAAGAGACATGGTTTATGTTATCATAGACTTTATGTTCTGTCAGGAAAGGAGGCTAAAAATGAGTAAGCATGCAAATAAAATAATTGTAAGTTGTAATAAGTGATAGACAAGAAAGAAACAAAGGGCTCAGATAGAGAATAGCGGGTGGGACCTTCTTTAGAGAAAGTGATCAGGTAAGGCCTCTTGAGGGGATGACATTTAAGCTAAGGCCAAAAGCAGGCAAAGCACTAGACATGTGAAATAGATGGGAAAGATGTTCCAGGCAAGAGCATGTGCAAAGGCCCCGATGTTGGAAAGAGGCTTGGTGTATTTCAGAAGCTACCAGGAGATTAGGGATGGGGGTGGAGAAAGTGATCACGTTGATGCTGTGAGGCAGGCTATGCACCCCAGCAGGTTATTGTTTCCAGGGCATGTAACTAAAGAAGACTATGACGGCACAACCAAGTTAGAGTTCTGTGACTATCAGAGGCAAACAATCCCTGAAGCTGGCAAGAGCAAGTCCCATATAACCCTTACCTCACTGCAACTTACTGAACAAGCCAGAAGTAGACAACTACTATCTCACTTTTTAACAGGAGCACAGCTCTACAAGACAGGTCTGGAAGAGACAGATACCAAGAGGGGTGACAGGAAGGAAGACTGCCTGGGAGAACTCTGATTTAGGATTCCTTGTTATTTTACAGGATGATAGTTCAAAACTTTGGGTCACACTTGATTCCTCTCTTTTCTTTGCCCCACATCACAAATGTTGCCATGCTTCTCTTCTCTACCTGTGCAATATCTCCGCCTAGGCACTCCTACTTGAAGCCTTCATTATCTCTCAAAAGGAACCCTAACTTCCCTCTGCCTTCTGTTCACCCTCACTGTATTTCAGATCCCACATTACTGCTCATGCTCAAAACGTCTTGCTGGTTCCCACTGGTACTGAAGAACACTCAGACTCTAAGCTAGGTATTCAAAGATCCACGGTCCAGCCCCTACTTAGTTTCCAGTCCTCCCCCCCCTTTATACTCTCCACTTCACGTGGGTTGAAATACACATGATCCCCTGTCCATGCACCAAGTTTTTGGATCTCTGTGTTCTCTTTTGCCTGGAGAATTTGCCACCACTGTCCTTAAATACTCTACTCTTAAATATCCTTTAACATCCAGTCAAAAGCAACATTCTCCACAAAGTGAGCCATCTCAAATTCTTCTTGAACTACATTATTGGCCTTCTCTGAACTCACATAGCTGTTGACTGCATTGATCTTAAAGTTCTTATTGTTGTTGTTTTACATGTGTTACAGTTATTTATTTATAAGCATTATCTCAATTACAGACTATAAGCTTTCTGAGGAAAGAATCTTTGGTTAAGTCATCATATTTATAGCACCTAAAAGAGTGCCTTGTAGATAGTTGGCAATAAAATACTTTTGAATCGGAAACTGAATGAAACAATAAACAAATTATGGCACCTAGACAGTATACTCTAAAATATAGTTTACAGAAGTCAACATCACAACTACCAAAGGTCACCAATCTAGTTAAATATGGATTCATACTTCGATGACATTTAACAGAGGCAATATTTTTATAACTTGACAACAGATTACAAGTACTTGGGAGATTAGAAAAAAGTGGAGTTGATGATTTGAAAATACTTCAAATTCCCATTCCTTCTGTAGTTTCTAGCATTCAGTACCAACACGCTCTCCAAGGCATTTCTAGTGGTAATCATCCTTGTATTTTAAAAAACATGTGGTTTCCATGAGTGAAAATTAATTTTATTTGGGAAGACCCAGATTTTTAAATCTAAACCATACTTCAGAAAAATCACCTCTAAGGAAGCTATGTTACATGGAATATCTTCTAAAATACTCTAAATGCTTTTTAACTTAATTTGTATTTGTGACAAAATTACTTAAGAAAAAAGGAAAATCAATTTTTTTTTAATGAATGGGAATCATTTGGAGCATGGTAACATAGTTTTTGCTAAACTTAATAGACATCACCAAGTGACTCAAGTTCAGACAGGTTATTGGACATTATAAGACAATTCCACTGGAATAGGATGTTTGTGGAATGCTGACATCAACAAAGACATCTTTTCTCAAAGTCTTTATGCACTGAGGGTAGACTGACTATCTTAAAAATTTCCATTTCTGGAAACTCTGAATTACATACTGGAATAAAAAAAAGCAGAGGCAGAATTCACACTCTGAAGCTAAAACCACAGGAGAATATGAATGGCAATTCATTATTCCCTATCTTCAAAGTATATGATTTCCTTAATCAAATTTTAAGTGAAGAATCTGGGAAGATAGAGGATATAATATACCATTGTGCTTCATTTTACGCAATGGGTATTTTTGCTGAAAGTAACAAAAATAGAATTTTTGAAGTGCAATTTTTATTTTCAATATAGTCTAAGGGAGTTGGCTGTTCACAGGAATCTTAAGATAAAACCTGGGCTGATAACAAGGTCGGGTTTTGGCCTCCCGGGGAGAAAGGTTTAGGTCCCCCACTCACAGGTGTACTCCAGGTGTCCTTCAGGCCAGAAGGCACTGGAATTTGTACTGGATTCTCCACCCCCTTCTTGTTGGCTGTCTCTTAAAGTGAAAGATCTGGTCTTTTAAAAAAATTCATCTGTTTTGAAAATCTGAATGGTTCTATAGTAGGATAATAAAAAATGAAACTCAATTGCATTTAAAAGCTTTTAAAACTTTGTAAGTGAAGTCTGTGATTAAAATCCAATTTTTAAATAAATCAATCCTATCTTTTTGAAAGCTGTGCTTCTAGATGGTCACTGCATAACAAATTTTATTTTCTGACAATGTATTATCAAATATACATTTTCTTCTCACCCTATCCGAACTTCCCCAACTTGGCTGTTTTATTTTTGAAAGGCAAAGCCCCCTCCCCAAAGTTATAGTGTATTAAAGATTAATTTAAACCATTAAGATAGTTTAGGCTCTGTTGGTTTCTTTGGAAAGGTATGGTTATTACATTCTGCATTAATGCTTGAGTGCTATTATAAATTCTGTTTTCTGGCATCCTATTAACCAGAACCTCACTAACCTGCACGATTTGTAGAGCCGCTAGAAACTAACAGCTGTTTGTAATCCTGACTAAGAAGTACCTGCAAGATGCTAGGCTAATGCCTCAGTCAACAAAGGATGAAATAATATTCCTGTTGGCTTTATAATTATTTCTAATTCTTTACAAATTGATCATCCTGTAAGACGCAGCACCACCACTATACTAAACATTAGCGTATACAAGGCACCAGAACATTTGATTAACTTGGACATGCTATTTCCTGACTGGGAGGGATAGTGGAGAATTAGTTCCAACTGGGCTATTATCCAAAAACGGTTTCTTATTAGAATGTCACCTAGAAAATGACTAAGTTTCTCGCAGTTATATATTCCTTCATTTCAGCAGCAGGTTTTCCAGAAGTATATCAGAGAACATTCTTGAATATTAAAGAGAAACAAGAGCTCACAAGCTGAGGTGAGCAGAGAATAATGATGAAAAGAAACCTATGTCCTTACAGAATGCTGCCATGACATCTTCTAATCTAGAATATACAATCAAGGCACCTTTGTGAGGGCATGACTGTTGATTTCAATTTTAAGCATATTCCAAATGGCTAGGAAGCATTCACATTCTAAAAGGAACCTCTATGTAGAGGCTGCCCACAGTGGGTTCTTCTGAAATAGTACACAAACAGCTAGTGGTTCCCTAGAGCCACTAATTGCTCTGGCATTTTTCTTTGCCAAAGAGCTGAATATAACCTCTGTGAAAGAAACAGCCTCAGAAAAATCCACAACTGTTTTTAATTGGGTCTTTCTCCAAAGGGAAATGAAGCAAGAGGAAAATAGCAATAGGGGGGGGTCTATGATTTGGGTCACTTGGGCCTGCTGATATTGCTGAACCAACTATCCTAATCAGGACTTTCAACATTGCAAACCTGAGAACTGCTTATTTTTTGGACAGGAAGGGAAGGTCTAAATTCATTCTTTTAAAAGTCTATGCACTGTTGCACAAAAAGCATGAGAAATTGCCTCATGTTGCTGAAGCACTCAAAGGGAACGTGGTGAAAAAAATGAACCTGAGTTCACTTTATCAATTATTCAGGCATATAGTAATTGAAGAAATTGATGCCAGCAGAGCTGCCAGGCTATGGAGGGGGAACTTTCACACGAGGATTTTTACTCTAAGCACCTGGTAAAGGAGAGACACGAAGCATTCCTACAGTTTCTTCATTAGCACACGGCCGACAAGACTGAACCATAGTATTCATACGTCTGGAAAAGGTACTGTATTTATACCTCAGTTTACCTCTGGAGAACTGAGTTGCTAGACAACCAGGACAAAGTACTGTGGTTTAGAGTCCAGTGGAGAAAACAAATTGTCTCCTGATCAGTTTTGGTTTTAAACCCAGTATAATTTTATGAGCATTTAACTTGGGGTCATAACACAAAAGATACAACATACCTTAGAAAGAGGAGAAAGAGAAAATGTAAATAAACAACGGGCTCTCAAAAGAGGAGAGTTAGAAAGTTGTGTGTGATGAGAGAAGCTTCTCTGCACAGACGCTCAGCCCTAATTGCCCGAGTAAAGGGCGCCATACATCCGCTTGTACCTTGTGCTCAATCAGCTGTGAAACCCACACCGTCGGGTTTAATCAGAAAGGGGAGAATCAGGAGTCCACCCACACCTGTACTTAGGAGCTACATAGTGGAGAAAAAGCTTTTCTGGAATATGAGGAAAAACATTTAACTAAGTACAACATAGCTTGCTAATCTGCCCAAATTTTGAGGGTTACTAGCCAAATATAATTACAAATCAGAATGTAGAACTTAAAAATACAATACAGTTCTGATCTCCAGAACGCCAGTAGATGGCTTTTGATATCTATCTTGGATCCAGTCAGACTCCGTGAAATCTTGATATGACCTAGTTAATAACAGTACACACCATAATAAATAGCTAACATTTATTATACGCTCACCGTGAGTGGGGCACACTGCACATACATCATCTCATTTAATTCTCAAATAAAGCTAAGACAAACATGAGAGCACTACTTCCTGGCTTCTCTAGTTTCTAGAAACAGGGATTTTTCCTGAAATACCCTTGGCTCCTCATCCCATTCTTCCTTCCCACTGAGATGGAGTGAGTCCCCTGAGGAATACCCGGAGGAGAGGTATTCTCCATACCAGCCCAGCCCCTTCCTCTCCTTACCGTAGGAGCAGTTTGCCCACATGAAGAATATACTCCACTCCTCTGTGCCGTACATTTTACACAGGGTGGGCTTGATTTTCCAGTGATGCCCAGAAGTAGGAAGACAAGTATGTTTGATTCTGGGGTGCAGATTAGGAAGTCCTTTTGGCTAAGAGACCCAGAGTCATTTCTTCAACCTAAGCTTTCTCATTATAAAGGGTATATTTGGTCTCCATCTGCCAGCTCTTCTCTCTCTCAGTTGGTTCAGAGCTTGGGAAGGTCCCACAGTTCTGGAGGCTGGAAGTCTGAGGTCAGAGCACCAGCATGGTGGGTTTGGTGAGCACGCTCTTCTGAGCTGCAGATGGCTGACTTCTCGTTGTATCCTCCCTCACAGGGCGGAAAGGCAGCTAGCTAGCCCTGTGGCCTCTTCTTATAAGGGCATGAATCCCATTCACGGGGGCTCCGCCCTCAGAACCTAATCACCTACCAAAGGCCCCAGCTGCTGATACCATCATACTGGGATTAGGGTTTTACCCTATGAATCTTGGGGAGACATAAACATTCAGTCCACTGCAGAGGGGGAACAGAGGGTTGTCATTCATTGCTTCTCCACCAACCCCAACATTATTTTCTTTTTTATATATAGGAAAAAAGGAAGCTGAAGCACAGAAATTTCAAATAGCTTGCTCAAGGTCATACAAAGCCCATGAGTGGTGAAACAGGATGTGAATTCAGGTAGTCTAGCTTTGGAATCTATGCTTCTAACACCACATACACTATTACCCTTTACTTATCAACAATAATGATGCACATGAAATTACTCTATATTAGAGTTTAAGATTTCACTCTTTTCTTTTTTTTTTGGCCATGCAGCATGGCATGTGGGATCTTAGTTTCCCGACCAGCGATTGAACCTGTGCCCCCTGCAGTGGAAGCACAGAGTCTTAACCACTGCGCTGCCAGGAAAGTCTCAAAATTACTTTAGAATATTTTTATTTTTACTAAGAACACCTACAGAATCTTGAAAGTGCTTGTTGTTTATAATTAGACATTTATTGAGTACATGAGCTACTACTAAAATGATGCTTAGAAACTGCTAGCTTTTATATGTATAAATATTTCTTTTGTTTACACCAGTATTTCACCTAATCAGAATTTCACCTTATATGCAGTGCCAAGAACATCAGAGTAATTATAAATTCTAAATGTGTGAAATGGGAATTAATGAGATTAATTATAAATAAATATATGTATATTTGGTTTTATACACATTTCACAAAAAAAATCCATCCTTTTTTTTGGCTTGATATTTTAAGTTGGTTTTTGGCTTGATATTTTAACTTGGCTATGTGTTAGCCAAACATTTTATATGCTCTTAAAAGGTATATATTCCTTTTAAGAGTATATATGTGTGTATGTGTATATATGACTATGAATATATTTACCTTATTAATTTACATACAGTTACTTACATATAGAATAAGTTCTACTTCAGGTAAAAATAAAGACATGAGTCAATTTGGTCCTATTAAAGTTTTTGTGAAGCTTTACTTCTTTTAAGTAACTTCTTTGAGTTTCAATAGACACATTGTTTTAATGAACATTTCAAAAAAATGCAAAACCAAACATGCTGGCAGGTCACAAACTTGTCTGAAAATTGCAGGAGAGCTCTTGACTCAGGCAACATTTTCAAGTGCTAAAATCTATATTACATTTCAGACACAGGACCTAAATAGAAGAAAATATCATCTTTCTCCACAGCCATATGAACAGTACACCTATCACTGTTCTCCCAGCAAATCTGCTTTAGCCATGGTAACACCTGGAGCAAAGACCAATGATTATCTTGCCAGCACTTTTCCATGTGGCTCCTTGTGCCAAGCTACTTTATTTGTAAAACAGGGAGCCCTGGTCTAGATGTTTGAGTGGTTATCTACTATTTACTTTATATCATTCACATTAAGGAGTATATTTGTATTCACTTGATGCTCCATACATACACATATGATGAGAAATAACTGCATTTGTAAAGTAATTCCTGAGCAGACTCAATGTCTTCCTACTCAGCAGACAGAGAGAGGGTGGTATCCTCGCTCTGTGCCCTAACTCAGGGAAAGTAGACATTGGCTGGAGTCTGACAAGGTCAGGAATCTCATGCCAATCCAGCTAGCAGCATTTCATTTCTCTGTAAAAGGGGTAAACTTAGGAGCAACTGAATTCCTTCTCAGTGAGGATGAGCTCTCCCAAACCTGCCAGACTCCCCCAAAACAGAGTGCCCATTTGTACACACTTGCCTGAAACAGAATTTGTCACCAATATAGCTTTATGGTGGCAAGCTTTTCTTTTACACAGCTTGCCCGCTTTTTGTTTTATTCTCTTGACGTAACATTTGAATTCTTTAGAAACTTCAAATGGCAAAAATTAATTGTTCAAAGAAAACATGTGGAAAAACTAAATACTACACACTAAAAATGTCAGAAGTGGAACCAAGCTTAAGCAAGATGGATGCTTCCCCAACCATCCTTTGTAAGGAAGACTCTTACTTTCAAGGGAGCGTTAGACGCACCCATGTACACATTATTTACAGACTCCCAGGTTATGTGTTTTCACAGTTTAACTGATATTTCTTTCTCTCTTTCTTTCCCTCTCTCTTTCCCTTTCTCCCCCTTCTCTTTCCTCCCTTCCTTCCATCTATATCTAATCAATATATCAATATTGATATCAATATCGATATGATACATACAGATCTCCCTCTGCTTCACTCCTGGTCCCTACACAGCTTAAGAACAGTCACATAACCTATGGAGTGTTGTCACTTTCTTTGCAGAGAGGGCTTGTAATATCATTCAGGACAGACACGGTCTAGTCTAGGCACTGAATTCTTCTTTCACCACGTTGAAAAAGGCAGAACGGCACGACGGGGCTCTGGATAACAAAATTTTCGAGCTGACTGTTCCTAATGTCTATTCTGTTCCTCTTTAGTGTCACTTCCTCTTTTCCATCCCCTCACCACTTGGATGTTTAAGATCAAGGTTATGTGGACTCTCAGGGTCTGCTTTATTACAGCTAAAACAGAAAACTGCTAAAGAAAAACACAACTGTGGCAAATTGTTTGAGTTCCTTTTTTTTTTCTTTATTTCTTGCTCCTTGAAAAAAAAAATTTTTTTAAAGGCTTCCATTCTCTTTGCTGTGCCTTTGAAACAATTTATTCAGACTAGGGAAAATAATCTGAGATATGTTAGGCTGTAACTAATCTATGGTAAAATCTTCAGTGGTTTATGTTTATGGAGAACGCTAATGGTTTAGAACAAGAAACTGTCCCTAGAGAAACCGAATTGGAATTGGCAGTAGGTATCAAAAATGAAGAGGAGAAAAACCAGGTCAAGAGAGGGTGAAAGAAGTCAGTGGGTTAAATGTTCTGTCATAAGATTTTCACACATCTTTCAACTTCAAATTCTTAAAGTGGTAACCAAAAGTTTATAGATACAACCTTGACCGGTGTGACAGCTGAAGAACAATGCCTGAATCAGAACGATGCCTTCCCTTGACTAAAAGGAAATGCAACCTAGTCTTAACCTGCCAGTGAAATGCCCAGAAGGCGGTTTTCTTTGAACTCAGGTGCTAGAATGGCCCCAGGCAGGGCTGTGGGTAAGTCTGAAACCTCAGCGGGGAGCTCGGGCTTTTGCTCTCTGCCCTTGGGGATCATTCCTGCCCTCAGGGTTCGGTACTTTCACCCTTTAACCAAGGCCCCAGGTTCCTGCTTGGGGTTAAAAAAATCTACTGTGATTCATGTGCCACTCTCATAACCAAGGCTGGGGTATGCTGATGGAAGTCATAATACTGTGATGATCTAAAGTATTTTAAATTTCGAGATGATGGCCATGTGAATTACTGATAAACTCTGCTAGTTAGAAACATTTAATAAAGTGAAAGGATGGTACACGTGTTCCAACATGTTTCACTAAAGAATTTGTTTTTCTTGGGCTTCCCTGGTGGTGCAGTGGTTAAGAATCCACCTGCCAATGCAGGGGACACGGGTTCGAACCCTGGTTGGGGAAGATCCCACATACTGCAGAGCAACTAAGCCCTTGTGCCACAACTACTGAGCCTGTGATCTAGAGCCCATGAGCCTCAGCTACTGAAGCCCGTGCGCCTAGAGCCCATGCTCCACAACAAGAGAAGCCACAACAGTGAGAAGCCCACACACCGCGATGAAGAGTAGCTCCCACTCGCCGCAACTAGAGAAAAGCCCGCGCATAGCAACGAAGACCCAATGCAGCCAAAAATTAAAAAAAAAAAAAAATTTTTTTTTTTTTTTTACCACTATCTGAATCCAGAATACCAGTTTCCTGTTTGCCCAGACAGAGAGAGGGATATTAATTCTTGTTAGAGACCAATATATGACCAGGAGCAGAGCTTAAAATTTCTGAATGGAAATTGAGAACAGTCTAGAGCAGCCATGATCTGGGCTTGGGTCCTGGTCCCTATCTTGAGTTCGGCTCCAGGGAATAAAAAGACGAACACACATTCTCCACCCTACAACCCTGCCTGCTCTCCCTCTTCAAGGTACTGTTTGTATTCTTCAAAGAGTAGTCGACTTTCATACATAAAAGAAATATCACTTGGGACAAACTGAGGGTTTGTTGATTCTACAATCAAACACAATCTAGATTAAGCATTTCCTTATCTGTAATGTGTATTAGTTTTCTACAGCTACTGCAACAAATCACCACAAACTTAGTGACTTAAAATAACACAAAACCATTTTTTTTTTAGATTCCATATATTTTTGTTAGCATACGGTATTTGTTTTTCTCCTTCTGACTTACTTCACTCTGTATGACAGACTATAGGTCTATGGTTCTGAAGAACCTAGGGGCAGGACAGGAATAAAGACGCAGACATAGAGAATGGACTTGAGGACGCGGGAAGGGGGAAGTGAGAGAGTGGCATGGACATATATACATTACCAAATGTAAAACTGATAGCTAGTGGGAAGCAGCCGCATAGCACAGGGAGATCAGCTTGGTGCTTTGTGACCACCTAAAGGGGTGGAATAGGGAGGGTGGGAGGGAGACGCAAGAGGGAGGAGTTATGGGGATATATGTGTATGTACAGCTGATTCACTTTGTATAAAGCAGAAACTAACACACCATTGTAAAGCAATTACACTCCAATAAAGATATTAAAATATATATATATATATATAAAATTCTGTAAATCAGAATTCTGATACAGGTCTCACGGGGCTAAAATCTCATTGTTTGTAGGGCTACATTCCTTTCTGGAGGCTATAGACAAGAATCCATTTCCCTGCCTTTTCCTGCTTCTAGAGACTGCTGGCATTCCTTGGTTCCTGGACCCTTTCCCTCTTTCAAGGTCATCAATGTTGAGTGGGGTCTTTTCACATATATCTCTCTGACCCTCTTTTGCCTCTTCTCCTTCCACTTTTAATAATTCATGTGATTAGATTGGGCCCACCCAGATAATCCAGGATAATCTCCCCACCACAAGGTCAGCTGATTAGCAAACTTAATTGCATCTGCAAACTTAGTTCCCCATTTCCATGTGACCTAACATATTCACAAGGTTCCAGGCACTAGAGTGTGGACATCTTTGGGGGACATTATTCTGCCTACCACATGATGTTACACATGGTAGTGTGTCCTTATAATCTTTTTTAAAAAATTGAAGTCTAGTTGGTCTACAGTGTTTCAGGTGTACAGCAAAATGATTCAAATACACACACACACACACACACACACGTGTGTATATATATATATATTCTTTCTCAGATTCTTTTCCATTACAGGTTATTACAAGATACTGAATAAAGTTCCCTGTGCTATACAGTAGGTCCTTGTTTATCTATTTTATACATAGTAGTGTGTATCTGTTAATCCCAAACTTCTAATTTATCCCTCTCCCCCACCTTACCCCTTTGGTAATCATAAGTGTGTTAGAATTCTAAGTCCATGAGTCTGTTTCTGTTTTGTAAATAAGTTCATTTGTATCACTTTTTTAGATTTCATATACAAGTGATATCATATGATATTTGTCTTTCTCTGTCTGACTTATTTCAGTTAGTATGATAATCTCTAGGTCCATCCATGTTGCTGCAAATTGCATTATTTCATTCTTTTTTGCCACTGAATAATATTCCATTGTATATATGTACCACATCTTCTTTATTCATTCATCTGTCAATAGACATTTGGATTGCTTCCATGTCTTGGCTATTGTAAATAATGCTGCAATGAAACTGGGGTGTACATATCTTTTCAAATTATGGTTTTCTCCAAATGTATGCCCAGGAGGAGGATTGCTAGATCATATGGCAACTCTATTTTTAGTTTTTTAAGGAACCTCCATACTCTTCTCCATAGTGGCTGTACCAATTTACATTCCCACCAACAGTGTAGGAGGCTTTCCTTTTCTCCACACCCTCTTCAGCATCTATTGCTTGTAGACTTTTTGATGATGACCATTCTGACCAGTGTGAGGTTATACCTCATTGTAGTTTTGATTTGCATTTCTCTAATAATTAGCAATTTTGAGCATCTTTTTGTGTGTCTGTTGGCCATCTGTATGTCTTCTTTGGAGAAATGTCTTTTAGGTCTTCTGCCCATTTTTTGATTGGGTTATTTTTTTTGACATTGAGCTATATAAGCTGTTTGTATATTTTGGAAATTAATCCCTTGTTGGTAGCATCGTTTGCAAATATTTTCTCCCATTCTGTAGGTTGTCTTTCTGTTATGTTTATGGTTTCCTGTGCTGTGCAAAAGCTTTTAAGTTTCATTAGGTCCCATTTGTTTATTTTTGCTTTTGCTTACATTACTCTAGGAGATGGAGCCAAAACATACTGCTGCAATTTATTCAAGTGTGCAACACACTTCAAAGAGTGTTCCGCCTATATTTTCCTCTAGGAGTTTTGTAGTATATGGCCTTACATTTAGGTCTTTAATCCACTTTGAGTTTATTTTTGTATATGGTGTTTGAGAATGTTCTAATTTTATTTTTTTACATGTAGCTGTCCAGTTTTCCCAGCATCACTTATTGAAGAGACTGTCTTTTCTCATTGTATATTCTTGCCTCCTTTGTCATAGATTAATTGATGATAGGTGCATGGGTTTATTTCTGGGCTTTCTACCCTGTTCCATTGATCTGTGTCTGTTTTTGTGCCAGTATCATACTGTTTTGACTACTGTAGCTTTGTAGTATAGTCTGAAGTCAGGGAGTGTGATTCCTCCAGCTCCGTTCTTCTTTCTCAAGATTGTTTTGGCTATTCAAGGTCTTTTGTGTTTCCATACAAATTTTAAAATTATTTTATTTCTATGAATAATGCCATTGTAATTTGATAGGGATTGCATTGAATCTGTAGATTGACTTGGGTAGTATAGTCATTTTAACAATATTGATTCTTCCAATCCAAGAACATGGTATATCTTTCAATCTGTTTGTGTCACCTTCAGTTTCTTTCATCAGCATCTTACAGTTTTCGGAGTACAGGTCTTTTGCCTCCTCAGGTAGGTTTATTCCTAGGTATTTTATTCTCTTTGATGCTATGGTAAATGGGATTGTTTCCTTAATTTCTCATTCTGATATTTTATTGTTGGTGTAGAGAAATGCAACAGATTTCTGTATATTAATTTTATATCCTGCAACCTTATCAAATTCATTGATGAGCTCTAGCAGTTTTCTGGTGGCATCTTTAGGGTTTTCTATGTATAGTATCATATCACCCTCAAAACAGTGACAGTTTTACTTCTTCCTTTCCAATTTAGATTCCTTTCATTTGTTTTTCTTCTCTGATTGCTGTAGCTAGGACTTCCAAAACTATGTTGAATGAAAGTGATGAGAGTGGGCATGTTGTTATAATCTAGTTCCTGTCTTCTGATTTGTAGTTACTGTGGTCCACACTGAGAGGCATAAAGTCAATTGTAGATCTATTGTAAGGGATGAACCCTGAGCATCTGTGCCACACAAGGCTGGCCTTCCATGGATCTCTGCTGGGTTTTCTGGGCATGACATGGTTCTATCTTGATTTCCTCATTACCTTTATGTTTTCCTATTGGGACCAACGTTTGACCTTTTTTGAGCCTGCTTGTCTGAAGTCCTGATATTTTTCCTGTCTCTGACTGTTATACATTCTTTAGCTTAAGCCCTTAAAGGCAAGCTTGAGTCATGTTTCAAGAGTGTGGATTATCTTGACCAAAGCAAGCAATGCTCAGAAAGGCCATGACTTGGGGGCCTTCTTGCTAGGACCAAGTCCACTGCTTGGCCACCTCTCTGCCTTGGATATTCAAGCTTCCAGCTTGAATCACACCTAACTTTGGAATCCTTTGGGCTATTTGCTATTCCTCTTAGTGACTCTGTGCAAGCACAGACTTGCTAGTCCCTACATTCTCCCTTTCAGCACTGGCTCCCTGTTGGGGTCACAGCACACTACTTGGCTGAACTCACCTAAACTGCAGCAAACAACGCCATCTCAACAGCTCCAGACCTGTAGAGGTGACCACCAAAGACTATCTTTTCTCCCTCCTTCCTAAAAATGCAGGTGATCAAGATGAGTACCTCTGATGTCTGCAGAGTGACAGAGCTGAATAAAAATTTCCTGAAACTTTTGCCATTTGACACATTTGGAAGTTTGAATAAGAGTGCATATGGATCCTGTCCCCTAACCTCTAGGTACTGATGTATTCGACCTGTGGGCTCAACCTTCACACCTCTAACCCATCTTCACAAAGACAGGCAGTATATTGAGAGGTTCAGATGTAGCTGCATGGAGTTAGTTATGGGTCTAGTGTGTAGCATGAGCTCAGTACCTCAATTCTTACCCATTATTCAGATGTACTGATCTCTGGACATTAATAATAGTATTATTATTGTTATATAAAGCCAAAGCCATCATTTAGGTTTCTGAGAGTCTAGAATCTCCAGTGAGATGAGTAGTTTGAACAAATGTTGAAGAAAATAAATTTGTCAGGGGAATTGGAGCAAAAACCTGTAGTGCCTTCATTTTCCTAAAATATTTTAATACTGTAAAAATAACAGCTAACATTATTAAGCACTTGTGTCACACACACTCTTATATGAACCAACTCATTTAAACCTCATTACAACCCGATGAAGTATGTACTATTATTACCCCCATTTTATAGAAGTTGAAACACGAACAGAGAGCTTAAGTAACTTTGAAAATGTCACAGTTGCCAGGATTGACACCTTGGGCAGTCTGACTGTTGTTCCATCTCTTAACCATTTTATAATTATAGAGTTTAATTTTTACTATTTCAGGAAAATACAGAGCTTTCCTCTGACAACAAAATCAGAATACCAAAAAAGATTCACCCAATAACTGGTGAGACTGATATAGATAATCTGACAAAAGACTGGTCTTTGACTTAATTAAATACAGTCAACAATTAAGGTCAAAGCAGGTTGTTAAAAATGCAAAAATTGGACACATCAACAGATATTTGTATTGCAGTACATGGCTAGAAGCCCATTACTGAGAAATGGTCTTGTGGTGGAACAATACTAGAGTTCCCATGAACTTTAAGAAATGGACCAACTTATCTTAAAGTGTTGGCATCCTGAGTTGTCAAAATGACATCCCTAGAAATAACTGGCAGCAAAATCTCAGTAAACTGAAATGCAGGAACTTCATCGATTTTTGTTATTGCTGTTGTTGAACTTTAGAGCAATACTTTCCCAGTTAAGGGAGTTCTTGTCAACAGCTGATGAGAGCCTTAAGAGGTGCCAATTCTTGTATGGCCAGACATAAAGTGATTTTACATATCCTTGGCAAACAACTTCTTCAGTCAGGTAACTATTATTTACATCCCAGTTCTGGGGACAACAGGTGATTAAGACACATCTAATTCCTTCTCTCAAGGGACTTGTAATCTAAAAGGGTACCCAGTTTAACTGCTGTAATAAGGAAAAAAGGGAGATATAGGCTACTGAGTGTAACTGAACATATAATCTTAAACCTCCAACCTATGCTTTGAAATCTCAAAATTTGCTGAAAGGGAAAATTTAAGATTTTTAGTCCCAGACCATTATTCTTTCAACCAGATCCAATTGTTGGAAGAGGACTGGGACAAAGATGACTGGCAGCTGGAGGAGGTTAAGTAAAACAGTATGTGTGTGAGTGTGTGTGTATGGGGGGGGGGGGAACATGGTTATTTAATTATAATACTATATAAAATAAATGTACAGATATAACTGTTAAGACTTGGAAGATAACTAGTATCAAAATAGGGATATGCAGTAAAACTTACAATTACTAAGGAGGACAAAAGGGATTTAAAAAAAAATAATTCTAGCAAAAGCAATAGGAACTGGGGTATAGTCTCAAACTGAGGAGGTTGGGGGATGTCTCTGCTATATGACAATGAGATTCAAACTCAAGCTCCCTAAATCATCGATAGTGTGGTATGTTATTCATCTCTTCTACTGGAAGTACAGTAAATATTAGGACTGGATGTTTCCACAGTGAAAGTTATGTTTCCTTGAAAGAGTCCAAATAGGAAAAATGATTTACCATTCGCATATTTTAGATGAGGATACTTCATATCTTTCCTCAGTGCCTGATCCTAGAACACTGCCTGGAAACCTGAAGTGATGTATGGTTTACATGACCTATAAAGGCTGACAAGAACCTTGCTCTTGGGTCTTTCTTCATGGTGATGGGTGTTTGGTTGTTTCCACCAGCCCTCCAAACTGGCCCTTCGAAGCAAGGGGAAAAGAGTTCTAGGCACTCATACTCCTGCTCTTCCCTCAACATTTCTTTATTTCTGGCACATTCTAGGTCTTTGGCCTCTCTAATGTCCCTGTAGACTCCTCTCTTAGCATTTTTTGGAATTAAGCACCATTTCATGGTTTTGAATTACTCTTGCTTGCCTTGGTAGTATCAGGGCTGAATACGTTCCCCCAAACCTTAATTCTTCTCTTTAAGCATCCTTCTTCCTGCACTGGGTAGGGGGATCACAGTGGTCCCTTAAATTCTACAGGAAGTGTTTTCAGTCATGCAGACGCAATCAATAGAGAACTCAACACCGCCTTTATAAGCCAGAATGGAGCCAGTATACACAAAGATCTAAAACAAGTACTAGAGAAAATGGAAAAGGCACACAGCTCTGTAACTAAAACTACTCATGGGTCAGAGGGAGAGAAGGAACATCCCTCTTGTGGTCCCAGCAGGACCTCTATCAGGGATGGTTAAATGCTTAAGAGTTCATTGAAGTTCCAGTTGTCATGGAGCTATTTGTAGACTGGTCTTCCCAGGATATCAGTTGCTTCAATATTACAGATTATTCTTGCATGGTTGGTGGCCAGTACATTTTCGTGGTTTCTAGAGGGTCCCAATTTTGCAGGTCCACTTGACCAGGAAGTTTCCATGCCTCAGTAGGGGGTATGTGTGCTTATTTTATTCATTTCAGGCTGATACAAAGCTAAATTTGACAGAATATATTTTTCAGTGAACTGGCTGGTTAGAAACCCTAAGCTCCTGGCTCTTCCCTGACTGAACACTATGTACCCTGCGAAGTGGTGAGCTCTGGAGTGAATTAAGCCTAATGGAGCATGAACTTAGGTCTCCATCCATCTGCTGTCAGGCACATCCATTTATTGGGTTTGACCTGAAATGGTGCTTTAGATGTGGTTGAGTGATGATGCAACTGCTCCTCTGGCACACCTCGGATGTTGAATGTTTGGTGTCAAATTTAGAATGAAGACCTAAGGCTTCTTTTTTTTTTTTTTTTTTTATTTATTTATTTTTGGCTGTGTTGGGTCTTCGTTTCTGTGCGAGGGCTTTCTCTCGTTGCGGCAAGCAGGGGCTACTCTTCATCGCGGTGCGCGGGCCTCTCACTATCGCGGCCTCTCTTGTTGCGGAGCACAGGCTCCAGACGCGCAGGCTCAGCAATTGTGGCTCACGGGCCTAGTTGCTCCGCGGCATGTGGGATCTTCCCAGACCAGGGCTCGAACCCGTGTGCTCTGCATTGGCAGGCAGACTCTCAACCACTGCGCCACCAGGGAAGCCCCTAAGGCTTCTTTTTGTTGTTTTATCATCATGCCCTGAGGGACCAGGATATTGGTTAGCATCATACACTAGTCTACCTGGGCACTGGATCCTGTAGATATCACTCACCCCTTGCACCCTCGCGCCACTGCCGACCCTGCTCCTGCTAGAATCTCACAATTGCAGCTACTCATGCTTTCCAGTTTTGTTTTTATTTTTTTTTTAAAGATGTTGCCAAGCATGAGAATTGTGGCTGGGCCACTTAATCTGGAACGATATTGACATCAGCACTGGCCATTGAAATTTCATCACATAGTAAAACATCACTCATGATGATCCTTCTGCCATTTGAAGGCTAATAAAAGAGGAGGCCTTCATGGGGTACTTTATAAGATATGCCCTACCAACCTGAAAATTGACTTCTAGTAGATGGTTACTACCTACAATTTTCACCACCTTAATGCAGTAAGTTCATACATCCTCAAACAATGGTTCTGGGATGCAATCTTTACTGAACTTGAATTTTGGCTCTGCATCAACCTAGAGTAAGAGCTACATCATGGATGCCAACTGTCTTGCATATGAGATCTTAATGGTCAAGAAAGTGAGAATGCTTCCCACCTGGCCTGACTTGTCCAGCTGTAACAATGTCCCCAGGGGTCTCTTGGAATGCTGAGTCACAGGCCAGAGCTAGATGCTATGCATCAGTGTCCTTGTCAAGGCCTGTCTGTAAGTGATATCCCTGTCTGGTTTACCTGCCAGTGGTATCACTTGCTGGCAGCAGGTGATATCTTGGAATTTTTAAGGTAATGAGAAATATCATGCCTCCTGTTGCTTTGGTCTGATGATGCTGAGTAGCTACTATCATCATGACATTGGGTCATGCTGTATGCCTATAACATAGTCTACTGCTTTGCCTCTAAAATAATGTATTGGAAGATGAAGGCCTGAGAACACATCCCTGACTCATTCCTCCCAAAAAAATGAACAAATTGAGGCTGCTGGCAAGATAAAAGGGTGTGTGCCAACCTGAGAGTCAAAGTTTCTGCTCCCTGTGGTGTTGAGGAAGAGTGGAGGGCTGTGGAGTGGAGACTCCAAGTTTCCTGCTCCTGGAGGGGGCCAGACCAGCAAAGGCCTGTACGCATATTCTGCTAATGCTCCTGGGAGGACTGTCAGACCTCATGGCCTGGAGGACAGATATTCTGGTAGCTGAATTGCTTCCAGTCCCTTAGGCGGAGAGGACTGCTGCTTGTTCCCAGAAAGGCCTCCTTCCCACCTCAGTGCAGCGACTACCAGCTCAATGCTTATCAATTGACATAAGCAGAAGTTTTCATGGCAAACATCAATGGCCTAGGGAACCTCTAAGTCCTGACTGAAGCTGAAGGTAAATAAATCATGAAGAGTCAAAGGAAAGATAATTCCTTTAAGGGGAATCAGACACCCAAGGGAGAAAGGAAAAGCTGAACCGGAGCTGGTGGCTGTATTGCCATAGAACTGAAAGAAGTGGGAGAGAACTTGAACAAAGTACTGATGCTCCTCAACGAGATGCAATTAGAATACATTAGACTTCCTGGAGCTAAATATCAACCTCAATTTAAAAAAGGAAAAAAAAAAAAAACGACCTGAAGAAGATGGGTGTTGTTAAGAACTGAAATAGTGGTTCGGAACACCTTGAAGAACAAATGGCACAAAAGAACAAAATCCCAAGGTATAAGGGAAAGGACAAGAGATCTGGAAGTTAGAAACTTAAAATGTAAATAGTAAGAGCTCTGAAAAGAAAGAAATATATGGAGAAATAATTTTTTAAAAAAGAAGAAAATTTCTTTGGATAAAGACCAGTTTTTAGATTAATAATGGTTACCAAGACTCAGATGTGATTAACGGAAAAAAATTTACATACCTAGTTATACCTTGGTGAAGCTTATAAATTCCTTGGATTAAAAAAATCTTATAAACTTCTACAAAGAACATTATGACAACAACAACAACAAAAATTAACTAAAGAAATGGTTACTGTGTGTTACAGAGTTCTGAAACAAAAGATATACCAAAAGGGAAAATAATATCCCCCAACTAAAATTTTGAAGCAGTCCAGCAAACCTTACAAATTTTAGTGGAAGTAGAAATGCTGTGGTGTATTGGAAATGATTAACAACTGATTCTACGGAAAAATGATAAACAAAAAACAAAGCCTTGCTTTGTAGTGCTTGCCAGTTTTCACAGTGTAAATACTCCCTCCAAGGTTAATTTGAAGCTCTCAAAGTGATGTCATTGAACACAGAGTTGGGAAGAAATGAGTCAGTTTAAACCAGCTCCAGGACACCACTGCTGAGAGCGGTAATACAGATATAACAGCTTAAAAATATCACCTCTGTGGAATACTTGATGAGTATGCAAAGAAAATACCTTAGTGGAAGGACACCTTTAATATGTTAATAGAGAAACGCAGGTGTGATTATCGCTGTTGGGGTGAGAAGGTAAGCCTTGGAAGAAGTGAAAACAATTAATTAGCACTTCCAAATTAATAGGGCAAAATACAATGAAAGAACTGACCAAGTCAGAAAAGTACAAGGGACTTCTGGTTTCCAGTCCATCATGCAAGGAGCTTGGAAGTCACCACTTCATCCTAGCTGTAAGTAAAAATTTGAACTAAAAAATCAATAACCTTTCTCAGATCTATCAGGAAAGCGAGGTCACAGGGCAAACTGCTGCCCCAAGTTTGGAGAGATAAACAGGTGGATACAGAGACTCACAACTTATGACAGAGCAGAAACCCAGGAGCAGAAACCTGAGGAACCAGTGCAGGGGTAGGAAAACCTGAACTGTAACTGACAAATTGTTGGAGGCTCAGTGGGGACAAGTCTGAGAGTTAAAAACTCCTAGGGACCCAGTCATAAGGTGGCCTCCACACATTTGTGAGTTTTACCTTCTGGAGCTCTGCCAGATCCCCACAGTGAAGACTGGAGAAAAATCCCCTCATGCTGCTGGCAGAGAGAGGGGCAAAGGAACCATTCTGAAATATGCCAGAGTGTCTGTTCATCTTAACAAGGCCTGTCCTCAAGGAAAACTATTTTACCAGAGTCTAACCTATTGGGATTTTATCAGAGGTTAATCAACAAGGGGGAAGGGAGGAAATACCCAACTCCAGCCCCTTCTAGCCATCCTGTCCCATTTAAAGCTAGGGAAAAACTAGAGAAGCACTTGTAAAGAAAAGTAAGAAGAGGAAAAAGAAAAAAATAAAGTATGATCATACTAAACCTAAAATTAATGGAAGGAACAACACAAAGAATATCAGTTATGCAACAAATATGAAAAGTCTGAATTTCCCTATCAATATACATTATTATATTCAGTTAGACAAAATCCAGTTATATGTTAACAAAAATCACCATTAAAATAAAGTAACAGGGGGTGGAGTAAAGATGGCGTACTAGGAGGACACGGAATTCGTGTCTCCTCACAACTAGGGCACCTATCAGGCACTGCTGGGGGGCCACGGACACCTAAGGGGACGGGAGGAACCCCGAGCGACCAGGTTGCGAGATCTTGGTTCCCAGGACGAAGGTTGGTCCCAAGCTCCTGTGGTGGGAGCTCCGAGTCCAAACTTCAGAACTAACGGAGAACCTCAGACCGCAGGGAATATTAATCGGAGTGAGGCCTCCCGGAGGTCCTCATCTCAGCACAAACACCCAGCTCTATCCAACGGCCTGCAAACTCCAGTGCTGGACATCTCAGGCCAAACAAACAGTAAGACAGGAATACAGCACCACCCATCAAAAAGAGAAAAAAAAATGAAACAACAAAAAAATATGTTACAGACAAAGAAGCAACGTAAAAACCTACAAGACCAAATAAATGAAGATGAAAAAGGCAACCTACCTGAAAAAGAATTCGGAGTAATGATAGTAAAGATGATCCAAATCTTGGAAACAGAACAGAGAAAACAGAATAAACATTAAGAAGAACCTAGAAGAACTAAAGAGCAAACAAACAATAATGAACAACACAATTACTGAAACTAAAAATACTCTAGAAGGAATCAATACCAGAATAACTGAGACAGAAAAACAGATAAGTGACCTGGAAGATAAATAGTGGAAATAACTACCACAGAGCAGAATAAAGAAAAAAGAATGAAAAGAACTGAGGACAGTCTCAGAGACCTCTGGGACAATATTAAATGCACCAACATTCGAATTATAGGGGTCCCAGAAGAAGAATAGAAAAAGAAAGGGACTGAGAAAATATTTGAAGAGATTATAGTTGAAAACTTCCATAATATGGGAAAGGAAATACTCAATCAAGTCCAGGAAGCACAGAGAGTCCCATACACGATAAATCCAAGGAGAAACATGCCAAGACACATATTAATCAAACTATCAAAAATTAAATACAAAGAAAAAATATTAAAAGCAACAAAGGAAAAATGACAAATAACATACAAGGGAATCCCCATAAGGTTAACAGCTGATCTTTCAGCAGAAACTCTGCAAGCCATATGGGAGTGGCAGGACATATTTAAAATGATGAAAGGGAAAAACCTACAACCAAGATTATTCTACCCAGCAAGGATCTCATTCAGATTCGATGGAGAAATTAAAACCTTTACAGACAAGCAAAAGCTAAGAGAATTCAGCACCACCAAACCAGCTTTACAACAAATGCTAAAGGAACTTCTCTAGGCAGGAAACACAAGAGAAGGAAAAGACCTACAATAACAAACCCAAAACAATTGAGAAAATGGTAATAGGAACATACATATCGATAATTACCTTAAATGTAAATGGATTAAATGCTCCAGCCAAAAGACAGACTAGCTGAATGGATACAAAAACAAGACCCGTATATATGCTGTCTACAAGAGACCCACTTCAGACCTAGGGACACATACAGACTGAAAATGAGGGGATGGAAAAAGATGCTCCATGCAAATGGAAATCAAAAGAAAGCTGGAGTAGCAATTCTCATATCAGACAAAATAGACTTTAAAATAAAGACTATTACAAGACACAAAGAAGGACACTACATAATGATCAAGGGATCAATCCAAGAAGAAGATATAACAGTTGTAAATATTTATGCACCCAACATAGGAGCACCTCAATACATAAGGTAAATGCTAAGAGCCATAAAAGGGGAAATTGACAGTGACACAATCATCGTAGGGGACATTAACACCCCACATTCACCAATGGACAGATCATCCAAAATGAAAATAAATAAGGAAACACAAGCCTTAAATGATACATTAAACAAGATGGACTTAATTGATATTTATAGGACATTCTATCTAAAAACAACAGAATACACTTTCTTCTCAAGTGCTCATGGAACATTCTCCAGGACAGATCATATCTTGGGTCACAAATCAAGCCTTGGTAAAGTTAAGAAAATTGAAATCATATCAAGTATCTTTTACAACCACAACGCTATGAGACTAGATATCAATTACAGGAAAAAAACCTGTAAAAGATACAAACACATGGAGGCTAAACAATACACTACTAAATAACCAAGAGATCACTGAAGAAATCAAAGAGGAAATAAAAAATTACCTAGAAACAAATGACAATGAAAACACAATGGCCCAAAACCTATGGGATGCAGCAAAAGCAGTTCTAAGAGGGAAGTTTATAGCAATACAATCCTACCTCAAAAAACAAGAAACATCTCAAATAAACAACCTAACCTTACACCTAAAGCAATTAGAGAAAGAAGAACAAAAAAAAAACCCCAAAGTTAGCAGAAGGAAAGAAATCATAAAAATCAGATCAGAAATAAATGAAAAAGGAATGAAGGAAACAATAGCAAAGATCAATAAAACTAAAAGCTGGTTCTTTGAGAAGATAAACAAAATTGATAAACCATTAGCCAGACTCATCAAGAAAAAAAGGAACAAGACTCAAATCAAAAGAATTAGAAATGAAAAAGGGGAAGTAACAAGTGACACTGCAGAAATACAAAGCATCATGAGAGGTTACTACAAGCAACTATATGCCAATAATATGGACAACCTGGAAGAAATGGACAAATTCTTAGAAAAGCACAACCTTCCCAGACTGAACCAGGAAGAAATAGAAAATATGAACAGACCAATCACAAGCACTGAAATTGAAACTGTGATTAAAAATCTTCCAACAAACAAAAGCCCAGGGCCAGATGGCTTCACAGGTGAATTCTATCAAACGTTTACAGAAGAGCTAACACCTATCCTTCTCAAACTCTTCCAAAATATAGCAGAGGGAGGAACACTCCCAAACTCATTCTACGAGGCTACCATCACCCTGATACCAAAACCAGACAAAGATGTCACAAAAAACGAAAACTACAGGCCAATATCTCTGATGAACATACATGCAAAAATCCTCAACAAAATACTCGCAAACAGAATCCAACAGCACATTAAAAGATCATACACCATGTTCAAGTGGGGTTTATCCCAGGAATGCAAGGATTCTTCAATATACACAAATCAGTCAATGTGATACACCATATTAACAAAATGAAGGATAAAAACTATATGATAATCTCAATAGATGCAGAAAAAGCTTTTGACAAAATTCAACACCCATTTATGATAAAAACTCTCCAGAAAGTAGGCACAGAGGAAACCTACCTCAACATAATAAAGGCCATATATGACAAACCCACAGCCAACATCGTTCTCAGTGGTGAAAAACTGAAACCATTTCCTCTAAGATCAGGAACAAGACAAGGTTGCCCACTCTCACCACTATTATTCAACGTAGCTTTGGAAGTTTTAGCCACAGCAATCAGAGAAGAAAAAGAAATAAAAGGAATCCAAATCGGAAAAGAAGTGAAACTGTCACTGTTTTCAGATGACATGATAGTATACACAGAGAATCCTAAAGATGCTACCAGAAAATTTCTAGAGCTAATTAATGAATTCAGTAGAGTAGCAGGATACAAAATTAATGCACAGATATTTTTTACATTCCTATACATTAATGATGAAAAATTTGAAAGAGAAATTAAGGAAATACTCCCATTGACCACTGCAACAAAAAGAATAAAATACCAAGGAATAAATCTACCTAAGGAGACAAAAGACCTGTATGCAGAAAATTATAAGACACTGATGAAAGAAATTAAAGATGATACAAACAGATGGACAGATATACCATGTTCTTGGATTGGAGGAATCAACACTGTGAAAATGACTATACTACCCAAAGCAATCTACAGATTCAGTGCAATCCCTATCAAACTACCAATGGCATTTTTCACAGAACTAGAACAAAAACTTTCACAATTTGTATGGAAACACAAAAGACCCCGAACAGCCAAAGCAATCTTGAGAAAGAAAAATGGAGCTGGAGGAATCAGGCTCCTGGACTTCAGACTATACTACAAAGCGACAGTAATCAAGACAGTACGGTACTGGCACAAAAACAGAAATATAGCTCAATGGAACAGGATAGAAAGCCCAGAGATAAACCCATGCACATATGGTCACCTTATCTTTGATAAAGGAGGCAAGACTATACAGTGGAGAAAAGACAGCCTCTTCAATAAGTGGTGCTGGGAAAACTGGACAGCTACATGTAAAAGAATGAAATTAGAACAATTCCTAACACCATACACAAAAGTAAACTTAAAATGGATTAAAGACCTAAATGTAAGACTGGACACTATAAACTCTTAGAGGAAAACACAGGTAGAACACTCTATGACATAAATCACAGCAAGATCCTTTTTGACCCACCTCCTAGAGAAATGGAAATAAAAACAAAAATAAACAAATGGGACCTAATGAAACTTAAAACCTTTTGCACAGCAAAGGAAACCATAAACAAGATGAAAAGACAACCCTCAGAATGGGAGAAAATAGTTGCAAATGAAGCAACTGACAAAGGATTAATCTCCAAGATATACAAGCAGGTCATGCAGCTCAATATCAAAAAAACAACCCAATCAAAAAAATGGACAGAAGGTCTAAATAGACATTTCTCCAAAGAAGACATACAGATGGCCAAGAGGCACATGGAAAGATGCTCAACATCACTAATCATTAGAGAAATGCAAATCAAAACTACAATGAGGTATCACCTCACACTTGTCAGAATGGCCATCATCAAAAAATCTACAAATAGTAAATGCTGGAGAGGGTGTGGAGTAAAGGGAACCCTCCTGCACTGTTGGTGGGAATGTAAATTAATACAGCCACTATGGAGAACAGTATGGAGGTTCCTTAAAAAACTAAAACTAGAACTACCATATGACCCAGCAATCCCACTACTGGGCATATACCCTGAGAACACCATAATTCAAAAAGAGTCATGTACCACAATGTTCACTGTAGCACTATTTACAATAGCCAGGTCATGGAAGCAACCTAAGTGTGCATCGACAGATGAATGGATAAAGAAGATGTGGCACATATGTACAATGGAATATTACTCAGCCATAAAAAGAAACAAAATTGGGTTATTTGTAGTGAGGTGGATGGACCTAGAGTCTGTCATACAGAGTGAAGTAAGTCAGAAAGAGAAAAACAAATACCGTATGGTAACACATATATATGGAACCAAAAAAAAAAAAAAAGGTTCTGTTGAACCTAGGGGCAGGACAGGAATAAAGACGCAGACATGGAGAATGGACTTGAGGACACAGGGAGGGGGAAGGGCAAGTTGGGACGAAGTAAGAGAGTAACACTGACATATATACACTACCAAATGTAAAATAGATAGCTAGTGGGAATCAGCCGCATAGCACAGGGAGATCAGCTGGGTGCTTTGTGACCACCTAGAGGGGTGGGATAGGGAGGGTGGGAGGGAGACGCAAGAGGGAAGAGATAGGGGATATATGTATATGTATAGCTGATTCACTTTGTTATATAGCAGAAACTAACACACCATTGTAAAGCAATTATACTCCAATAAAGATGTTAAAAAAAAATGTTTCTTGCATGAATGCTTGTCATTCGATCAGAAATTCAACTCTTTCTTTGTGTGGAATGTATTACAAGTTGCAGCAAGGGAAACAGGTATGGGCTTAAGCAGGTTGCAACGTAACGGAGGGGACCAGACAAGCTAAGATTATCAAGAAAACTCGAGGTCAGGTGTCAGCAAACAATCTGTAAATGACTGGATACTGAATTTTAATTTTAGGTTTTGCAGCCCATATGGTCTCTGTTACAACTACTCAACTCAGCCATTGTACCATGAAAGCAACCATGGAAAATATGTGAAAGAATGGATGTGGCTGTGTTCCAGGGGTGGAACATATACCTGATTCACTTCATTATACAGCAGAAACTAACACAACATTGTAAAGCAATTATACTCCAATAAAGATGTTAAGGGAGGGATTCCCTCGTGGCGCAGTGGTTGAGAATCTGCCTGCCAATTCAGGGGACACAGGTTCGAGCCCTGGTCTGGGAAGATCCCACATGCCGCGGAGCAACTGGGCCCATGAGCCACAACTACTGAGCCTGCGCGTCTAGAGCCTGTGCTCCGCAACAAGAGAGGCCGCGACAGTGAGAGGCCCGTGCACCGCGATGAAGAGTGGCCCACGCTTGCCACAACTAGAGAAAGCCCTCGCACAGGAACGAAGACCCAACACAGCCAAAAATAAATAAATTAATTTTAAAAAATAAATAAATAAAAATTAAACAAAAGATGTTAAGGGAAAAAAGAAAAAAAAATAAAGTGACAAAGATATGGCAAACATATGTGTGACATGTCTCCTCAGGCAAGGAAAACAAAAGCAAAAACAAACAAACAAATGGGACTACATGAAACTAAAAAGATTTTGCACAGCAAAGGAAACTATATAAAAAAGGAAAGCCACCTACTGAATTGAAGACAATATTTTCAAACAATATATCTGATAAGGGGTTAATATCCAAAATATACAAAAAAATCTCATGCAACTCCACATCACAAAAGCCACAAACGACCTGATTAAAAACTGGTCACAGCGAAGATGTACAGAATAAACTTATGGATACCAAGGGGGAAGGGGGGTGGGGTGGGATGAATTGGGAGATTGGGACTGACATATATACACTACTATGTATAAAATAGATAACTAATGAGAACCTACTGTATTGCACAGGGAACTCTACTCATTACTCTGCAGTGACCTAAATGGGAAGGAAATCTAAAAAAGAGGGGATGTATGTATGTATATAACTGATTCACTTTGCTGTACAGCAGAAACTAACACAACATTTTAAGCAACTATACTCCTAAAAAATTAATTAAAAAAAAAACTGGGGGCTTCCCTGGTGGTGCAGTGGTTGAGAGTCTGCCTGCCAATGCAGGGGACACGGGTTCGAGCCCTGGTCTGGGAAGATCCCACATGCTGCAGAGCAACTGGGCCCGTGAGCCGCAACTGCTGAGCCTGCGCGTCTGGAGCCTGCGCTCCGCAACAAGAGAGGCTGCGACGGTGGGGGGCCCGCGCACCGCGATGAAGAGTGGCCCCCGCTTGCCGCAACTGGAGGAAGTGCTCGCACAGAAACGAAGACCCAACACAGCCAAAAATAAATAAAAAAAAAAAAACAAAAAAACTCACAAAAAACTGGTCACAGGATCTGAATAGACATTTTTTTCAAAGAAGATATACTGATGGCCAACAGGCACATGGAAAGATGCTCAACATAACTAATCATCAAGGAAATGCAAATCAAAACCACCATGAAATATCACCTCACACCTGTCAGAATGGCTATTTTCAAAAGACAACAAATAACGGGTGTTGGCGAGGATGTGGAGAAAAGGGAACCCTTGTGCACTATTGGTGGAAATGTAAATTGGTGCAGCCACAATGGAGAACAGTATGGAGATTCTTCAAAAAATTAAAAATAGAACTATCACACAATCCAGCAAGTCTACTCCTGGGTTTTTATCCGAAGAAAATGAAAACACTAATTAGGAGAGATACATGCACCCCCTACGTTCATTGCAGCATTATTTATAATTGCCAAGACATGGTAGCCACCCAAGTACCCATCAGTAGATAAATGGATTTGCAACAGCATGGATGGACCTGGAGGGTATTATGCTAAGAGAAATAAGTCAGACAGAGAAAGCCAAATACTGTATGATTTCACTTACCTGTGGAATCTAAAGAACAAATGAACAAACATAAAACAGAAACAGAGTTATAGATAGAAAGAACAAATAGGTAGGAAAAAATGACACAGAAAGATTGAAAATAAGGGTATGGACAAAGATACATCTAACTAATGCAAACAAAGGACGCAGGAGTGGCAGAATTCAAAGTCAAAAGCATTTAACGGGACCCCTGCCGTCTGTGGGCCGCCAGGCCCAGGTCGCCACCGGGCTCTGTCAGTCGGTACCTTCGTGAAGGTCTCTACCGCCCCTTTGGCCGTGTCCAGGTTCATCCATTTGCCACCCGTCTCCACGGGGCCTTCTGAGCCCCGTTCACCAAAGTTCAGGAAGAAACCCCAGGAAAGATCAACAGGGCGGCATGGTGCCCTGCCTCTTCTACCTGCCTGGTTTGCTGCGGCCAGCCGCGCTCCTCCGATGGCCTGATCTTAGCACATTTTAATATGCCTGTGTCCACCTCAGAATAAAGTCATGGAACCTTTCTGGGGAAGATACCGACCACAGGAAGCTGCTTCGCAGCCATTAGCTAGTGATGTCTGGTGATCACAGGAACTCTCTCTCTCTTTTGTGTATTTCTCTACACACATATACACACACACACACACACACACACACACACACACCTCTTTAGTGCATTGCCTCTTCCATACGCCACCCTCACTCTCCTGGTCTAGCTCTTCCTCCTCGCCATGCCCTGTCCGCACACACGCGCTCCTCACCCCCCAGGACCCGGCCTTACTGAGCAGCTGCGCCTCCAGCCCTTCCCCCCAGGTGGAATGCTGTCCACCTGCCACCCCAGCACAATCCGGCCTCCCTCCCATTCAGTGGGACACGTGGAGCTGCAGCCGGGTCACACGTGAAATCCAAGGGCCTGCAACACGGCTCCACGCACAATTCAAGGCCTGTTGGGGGAGACTACCCCCCAGTCCCCACCCCAAGGCTACACCCGCGGAGAACACAGACACCTTTGTCTCCTCTCTCCACAGACAACCCCCTGCTCCCGGGGCCCATGTTTTTTGTATTTCAATACTAAGGCTAGACTGAAGCACAGAGTAAGTGTGAAAGCCCAAACATAAAGAGAGGTGACCACTTTCACTGAAAAAAAATTTTTTTTTGCGCACCATTAAGATTCAGCCTCTTTTGATGAGAAGAAATCCCCACCTTTCTTCCAATTCTCCTGGGCCCCAGAGCCATTTTCACGTTTTCCTGAGTGCTTTCACGGGAGATGAGCATAGCTTCCAAAACGCAGATCTGAGGAACTGAAAAGAAATGAGAGGAGCCGGGAAGAAAGGCGCCTCTACACGAGCCGAAGAGACGCCTGTTCAGGCCGCAAAGTGGAGGCGAGGATTCCAGAAGACGCCGCGCTCCCCAGACCTCAGCTGACGGAGAAACGCGACGAGAGGGCCCACGAGGCCAGCGGCACCAACTTCCTGTATTCCAGTCAGAGGAAAAGGGCCTCTGGTACCCCAGGAGGTTTAAAATGCGGAGGACCTCTCCTGCTGCAGAAAAGGCCGGCTCGGAAAACCGTTTCTAGCCAGCGGCTCCACTTTCCGCAAGGCACACGCGCGAGTGTGTCACGTGGGCTGCCGTGCTTCAGGCTGATTGGTCGATTGATGGAGGGAGGGTGGGCTGCAGGCTCCGGAAGCCGAAGTGGCCCTAGAGGCTTTTGCGGTGAGAGCGCTTTGAGGGCTGTGAATATTTTTTTTCTTTCATATGCCTCAGATTGGGGACCCGATAAATGGAGCTCACTTAGAATTTAGGATTATGTCACACAGAAACTGTCTTAGTTTGCAACAAGTCCATTTCAAGAAGCAGTTTATTAAATGGTGAGGCCAGAACTGTGCTAAATCCAAAAGACAGACAATTCATGCCTGAAATATCATGTGTGGGCTTTAACTGGGTTCTGGTTTGCACAAATCAACTGCAGAAGACATTTTGAGAAACATTAGGTATACTTTAACATAAACTGAGAATTAGATTATGTTGGGGAATTATTGTTAGTTTTGTTAGGTAACCAGGGAAGGGGCCAAGGAGGAAAAGTAATTCCGATTTTCAGACACACGTGCTGAAGTTTTTTGCCATCTAATGATTTTTGGAATTTGTTTTAGAATATTTAAACTTTTACTAAATCAAGGATATGGGGTAAAATGGAAGGAGAGGAACAATCTATAATAAGGGGAAAAAAAAGCATTTAATGGGACAAAGAAGTTTATGTACTGACCTAAGATGATATCCATGAGAAAAATAAGCCATGAATCTTTATACACCAGGTTATGTCCAAGCATAGCAGACCAACACATTAGGCAAAATTTTCTGAAAATTTGAGGAGAAAATGATAAAATCACAGTGGGAGGTTTTAATAGACTTCTTTTGGAATTTGACAGTCTAAAAATAGAGGATTTGAGTAACATGATCAACAAGGTCAAGTTAACTGACATTTATAGAATTTTTACTCTACAAACACAATAGGTAATCTGAGCCTTCAGAACACTTATAAATATCAATTCGGTGATGAAGAACCTAAATGAATTAATAAAATTGGGATTTAGAAGCTACATCTTGATTTGGAAAGATCAGAAATCAATAATAAAAAGATGACCAGAAAAACTACTTGGAAATTAAATAGATACCAGAAGTTACAAAAAGCTGAAAGATAAGAATTTTTGGATTGAAAAAACTCACTAAATTCTGAGCGGGGTGAGCGAAATCAGATAACTCATGTCATTGTAAAATTGTAGAATGCCAAATATAGGAAAGTAATGTTAACAGCTTCTAGAGAGAAAAAAGTTCAGTACAACAGACAAGAATCAGACTGACATCAGGCTTATCAGCAACACTGGATGCTTCAAAACTGTCTAGCAATTCCTTAAAAATTCTAAGGACAAAGGATTTTCATCCCAGAATTCTATACCCAGACAAATTATTCATTAAGTGGGAGAACAGAGTAAAGACACAGGCCTACAAAGATCCAAAGTTTACGACCCACCTATCTATTCTTAAGAGTTATTTGAGGACGTACTCCAGCAAAATGAGGGTGTAAACAAAGAGGAAGGCATGGGGTCCTGAAACAGTAGATCCAAACCAGGAGGGCAATAAATGGAGTCTCCCAGTTACTGAATGTGCAGCAGACCTGGAGACGGACTGGTACAGATTGGACATGGGGGATGGAGGGCTCTAGAAAAAAAGGAAGTTGACAGAATAGAAAATATGATGGATGTTTAGGGGGAAAAAAAGGACATAATAAAGTCAAATAATGCAAGACAAAAGGGCAATTACAACTAGAAAAATCAAAACTATAAACTAAAATATGGCATGAATTTAAACCACTGAGGGAATGTAAGAAGAGCAAATCCATTAACCTCAATGCTAAAAATACTCTCCTTTGGGTCACCGACAGAGGAAGGAAATATAATCAAACACACCATGTGACCCGAGACAAAAGCACATTTGCAAGTTATATTAAAGGCAGTTCAGACATTTTCAACTCTTAAGAGTCAACCAACGGACAAAGTAGAGATGATTAACAGTGCCTGCAAGATACGTCACATATGAAGCTCCATATACTCCCCACCCCCCAAGAGAAAGAGTGGAGAGCCCTTCCTCCCGGTGGAATCAGGAGAGAGAGAGTTTCATGCGCAATGAGTAAAGAAGAGTGAGGACCCTGACTGGGTCCCTCATGAATCCAGTAGCTCACCAATCTGGGCCTTGGCCAACGGGGTGAGTGGGTAGAGATTATGGACACTTCAGGTAGGCTAAGAGGAAGGCCAGAAAAAACAGAGATCAGTAATCTCTTTCCTGATTATCTTTGAGCCAATATTGAGAAGGGACAGGAAAAATGAAATGGTGGTATGACACATTGATGTCAAAAGAGGACTCGAGGCAGTTCTTATTGATTCCGCATAGCACAGATATCCTGCATGGTCCTCAATTGCGCAGGATGTGTAAGATGCCTAAAGATGCTGACTGCTGGTCTTATGACGGGGGTGGGGTGGGGCGGTCAATGCAGGACGGGGTGAAGTGACCTTACAGCTAAGGACTGAAGGGTAGATTCCAAGACTGGGGAATGAAGAGAGATTGCAGCTGACCCCAGGGGATCTGTGAGGCCTGATGGCTGAGGTTGGGGTCTACTCATCAGAGCAAGACAGCAAACTCCCTGGGAGAACAGACCAAAGATACTATTATGCTGGAGCAGTATGGCCGGAACTTCTTTGGGTCAAGACACCCCAACTGATGTCAGAATGCAAACCTAGGGCCTGGCACCAGAGCTACGAGGATACCTAAATTCTGGGAAGGAGTAAGCAGCCAGGAGAAGCCTGGAAAGTAGGGAAAACTGCCCTTAGAGTAAAATATACGTAACATAAAATTTACCATTTTAACCACTCTTAAGTGTACAGTTCTGTGGCATTTTAAGTACATTCACATTGTTGTGCACCCACCACCACCATCCACCTCCAGACTTTTTTCATCTTCCCAAAATGAAACTCTGCACCCATTAAATACTCTCCCCATGCCCTTTTCCACCCCCAGCTTCTGGCAATGACCATTCAACTTTCTGTTTCTATGAATTTGACTGCTCTAGAAATTTCACAGAAGAGGACTCATACAACATTTGGTCTTTTGTGACTGGTTTATTCCACCTAACATTAGGTCTTCAAGATTCATCCATGTTGTAGCATATGTCAGAATTTCCTTCCTTTTTAAGGCTGAGTAACATTCCATTGTATGTGCAGCACATTTTGTTTACCCATTCATCTGTCAGTGGACACTAGGGTCGCTTCCACCTTTTGTCTATTGTGAATAATGCTATGAACACTGGTGTACCTGTTCATCAGATATTGTTCAAGTCTCTGCTTTCATTTTTTTGATTATATACCCAGAGGTGGAACTTGGATCATATGGATTTTCTGTTTACTTTTTTGTGAAAAACGATACTATTTCAGCGGTCGCACCATTTATCTTCCTAGCAGCTACATGCAAGGGTTCCAATTTCTCCACAGCCTCAACAACAGTTGATATTTCCTTTTTCTTCCTCCCTCCCTCCCTCCCTCCCTTCCTCTTTCCCTTTCTTCCTTCCTTTCTTTTTTTTTTTTAAACATCTTTATTGAAGTATAATTGCCTTACAATGGTGTATTAGCTTCTGCTTTATAACAAAGTTAATCAGTTATACATATACAATATGTTCCCATATCTCTTCCCTCTTGCATCCACCTCCCTCCCATCCTCCCCATCCCACCCCTCTAGGTGGTCACAAAGCACCGAGCTGATCTCCCTGTGCTATGCGGCTGCTTCCCACTAGCTATCTATTTCTTTTTTTGATAGTAGCCATCCTAATGGGTGTGAGCTGGTATTATGGTTTTGATTTGCATTGCCCTAATGACTAGTTAGGGAATATGTTAAGCATATTTTCATGTGCTTATTGGCCATTTATATACCTTCTTTGGAGAAATGTCTATTCAAGTCCTTTGCCCATTTTAAAATTGGGTCATTTGTTTTTTTGTTGTTGTGTTGTAGACGTTCCTTATATATTCTGGATGTCAATTCCTTATCAGATACATGATTTACAAATATTTTCTCCACTTCATGGATTGCCTTTTCACTCTGTTGATAGTGTGCTCTGATGCATAAAAGTTTAAAATTTTGATGAAGTTCCTATTTACCTAGTCTTTGCTTGTTTGCTTTTTCTTGGTTGTGCTTTTGGTCTTTATACAGTTTTAAACTTTGAATTGACTGAGAACCCAAAGAGTCTAAGTCAACACACTTCCAAAGCTTAATGAGCAGAAAGAGACATGGCTGACTTTCACTGGGACATTCATGACTTTTTTGGTTTTTATTTTTTGCTACTAGGTGAGAACGAGAGCTCTACTGTAAAATATGATCGGTTATAGAAAAAAAAAAAAAGTTGCTTTTTTTTGTTCTTGTACATCTGAATTTTAGTGTGAACATTTTTGGCCCTTACTCAAAAAGATGGCAGAAAAATCAGTAGCAAAATGTGACAAAAGCCCCATGGAAACTTTGATAGAATATCATTCCACACCAAGAATGAGGCCTGGCCGGCAGGCACACTGCTCAACATTTGGAGAGTTATATACATAGGCCCTGAGATATTGGATGAGGATTTGTAACTTATTTAGGTTAGTTTGTTTTTCCTTCTCAAGATCATGAAAACCATCACCCTGGGAATAAGAAACCTGTAATACAACCATGCTAAAGATGGGAATTTAAATTGAAAGTCATAAAAGGCAAAACAGAATTTCAGAAGGAATCAACGTGCTGTCGCATCCGTTACCTGCCTACCACGTCCCTGGGAGGCAACTGGGTGTTCATTAACTGGGTGTTCTCTCTGCTGCTCTGGTTTCATCAGCGCCAAGTTAAAGAACTTGACCAACTGGCTTTCTTTCCCCTTCATATTTGAGAACATAAATATTGCATTGGCACTAGGGTAAAACTCAATTATAAAGATAAGTTGGATGAAAAGCTCAAAATAAAAGCTTTGCTCTTTTGGTTTCGTTGTACTTCTGAAATCGTGTATGGAGAAACTGTTCTGATCTCCAAAGTATACTACATCCTTATTATTTTTGAAAAGGCAAATGAATTATTACATTTATATTCTTTGGCCTAATATACAGCAAATCTGATTTCTGTTCTGTTGGTGCTTCTAAGAAGGCTATAAACCTCCTTTTGGCAGGAAACATCACTGTATATTTTATTTATTTTTTGATCATGTGCTATTAATATTCTCAGGCAGTATATCTGCTCTATCCTTGTTTATGGATTATTGCAGCATATAAATTATGTGAACCTCCTCATATATCTGCCAATTTGAAATAAATTGCAGGTTCTCACATAGATTCTCACAGAACTCAGGCTGTTTGATGAGTCTTTGCTCAGAGCTTATCTCTTATTAGTCATTAATGCTTGCCTTTATTTTGGGAGACAGTATTTTCTTGTTGCCTCATTGCCCCCTTTCTTCTGACCAGACAACTATTTCCTTGTTGTAGGAAATGTCCCCTTGACATGGAACAGAGAAATCCTACCTGGAGCGACTTGATTCCCTTCTGTCCCAGAGCTTGTTGATGGAAACAGTTTCTAACAAAGGGATAAAATGATGGGTTATTTCATTTTAACTTCACCAGCTAATTTGGCTTTAACAAAAGACCATTATCTTTCCTTATGCTTCCTATTCACCTTTTCCCAAAGAGTGTCATTTTTGCACGTTCACTCCTGTGCTCTGAAACCCCTCTCCAATGAGCCTGTCTGCTGCCCTTGGACTACCCCAATGCTATGCATTAATTTTTTATCAAACAGCTCCAACACTGATTCACAAAACAAATTCCTGGGTTGGAACTCTGTAGGGACACCCGGTTTACGAGGTGCTGAAAAATCCTCAGAACCATCGATTTCTTTCATCTTTTGTGGAACTACCTTGAAATTTTCAGTTCTTGCTGCGTTTAGTCCTCTCCTTTAGTGATGGTGAAGCAGGGACTTACACTTGTTTCTATCTTCCCTTCTAAGATTTCCTCCCCATCCCCTTAGCTAACTTAGCCCATATTTTCAATACCCTTCATAAGGTAAATTTGGTAAATTTTACAAGGTATGTACACACACATACACACGCACGCATACACACACATGCTCAGTGACACGATTTTTTTCTGTTTCATCCTTTTAAACTTTCACCCATCTCTTTCTTTAAACTCCCATTTGCTGAGCACATTTTTTTACACCCTGGTGCTTTGCTGTTCACGTATTCTCATTTAATCCTCAAAATAATCTTGCAAGTAGGGATTAATCCTGGTTTACAAATGAGAGATTTGAAGCTCAGAATTCAAATCACTTGTCCAAGAGCATGCACGTTTCGGAAGTGGGTGAGCAAGGAGGTGAGCCCAAGTCTGCTTCTCTTTCTACTCTAGCCTGCTGCTTTTGTACCTGGGGTTCTGCACAATTTCCAGGCCTTCTGTTCATTGCTTATTGCCCTTGTCTAAGGCAGACATGTGCTGGATTTAGTACATTTATTGCTAGTGCTTGTGGGTCCCTTGGGTAAGTGGTAAGTTTCTTCTGGATGTTTTGCATTCCTCCTGTCAACTTACTTCATCTACATGGACCTCACCCAGCAGAAACAATGTGTAAGTCTTCCAGATCTGAAATACCCAGAGGTAAAGCCCTTGTTTTCTTAGTCACAGCTTCTTTGGCCATGTTTACAATTAGTATATTTGCTCCTTTTCACCTGGCATTTCTCTCCAGCTAACTGTCCTTAGCAGAATATTGAGGATTCAAAAATCTAGGAGAGGGATTCCCTGGTGGCGCAGTGGTTGAGAATCTGCCTGCCAATGCAGAGGACATGGGTTCGAGCCCTGGTCTGGGAAGATCCCACATGCCGCGGAGCAACTAGGCCCGTGAGCCACAATTTACTGAGCCTGCGCATCTGGAGCCTGTGCTCCGCAACAAGCGAGGCCATGATAGTGAGAGGCCCGCGCACCGCGATGAAGAGTGGCCCCCACTTGCCGCAACTAGAGAAAGCCCTCGCACAGAAACGAAAACCCAACACAGCCATAAATAAATAAATAAATAAATAAATAAACCCAAAAGTTTAAAAAAAAAAAAATCTAGGCGACCCAACCCATAAGGTTATACCCTTTTGATAAGGGTCTCATCTGTCTTCTTGCTTCTTTGTTGCTTTGCATCTTTTATTGTATCACTCTTAGTTCTGGTTGGAGATGACCCATCAATGACAATTACATTGAATTAACATAGTTAATTCATTCACTTATTCAATTAAAAACCTGACGAACTATTTCCCTTTCTTTTGGGGGAGTGGTGATGGTGGTAGACATCCATACAACTCTGAATTTTTCACTCTGTTTTGACATCATATCCGCAAACATTTATATACATTTCTATCACCACTGCTTCCACTACCAGAAAAAGAAAAAAAAAGGGGTTTTAGGTTTTTAATTGGATAAGTGAATTAACTTTGTTAATTCAATGTAATTGCCATAGTGCCTTTAATAATTGTTATTTTTTTGGGTGTACTTCGGTTAAGACTATTAAACCTGGTTCCCAAGGCTTCCATATTGCAATAGACCAGTGTTTCTCAACTTTTGTTTTTTCATTATTCCTGTCTAAGGAGCATTTTTAGACTTTTTTCATAATTGCCCCCCTTCCCAAGAAATTTTAATACTAAAATGCATTGTGTATCTGTTTACATGCTATAGCCCTTTGGGAGGGGATCACAAACCAGTGTAAACTGATACTGCTCCCACTGAGAATGCATGCAGAGACCACCAAGGTAAATTCTACGACACTGTGGTTAGGTGTTAAAAAATTCTAGAACACTTTTTATGATCCTTGCTGTTTCTGAATAGGGAAGTAGAAGCAAACACTATTTCTCCTTCCATTTCAAGACACTATCACTAGACCTAACTACTTCCTAGTGAATGTAGAACATAGACTAATTACTAATTATGTGTGTGGTTATTAAGAATCTCAGATGACAAAATCAGGTGTGCAAGAAACTCAACTTTCTGTATTTTTCAATAATGAAACAATTTCCATTTCTTTCTCCCATTCTGCTGCATGGTGGACATTCAGTATCAGGTAACTCAAGATTCTCACTCCTCTTTTCTCTGGAATTTTGTTTAAACTCCTGGCAGGCTTACAGAGCTCTGGTCCTGAGTATCCTATCGGGACTGGTGTCTGTTGAGATGCCCTGTCTTCCAGCTGCTGGTCCGGGTAGGGCACTGTTTTATTTGTTTTGTTTTTTAAATTAAAAAAAATTTTTTGGCTGCCTTGGGTCTTCGTTGCTGTGCGCGGGCTTCCTCTAGTAGTGGCGAGCGGGGCTACTCTTTGTTGCGGTACGCGGGCTTCTCATTGCGGTGGCTTCTCTTGTTGTGGAGCATGGCTCTAGGCACGCAGACCCTAGAGCATGCAGGCTTCAGTAGTTGCAGCGCATGGGCTCAGTAGTTGCGGCGTGGGCTCTAGGGCACGTGGGCTTCAGTAGTTGTGGCACGTGGGCTCAGTAGTTGTGGCTCACGGGCTCTAGAGTGCAGGCTCAGTAGTTGTGGCAATGGACTTAGTTGCTCTGCGGCATGTGGGATCTTCTTCCCGGACCAGGGATCGAACCCATGTGCCCTGCATTGGCAGGCAGATTCTTAACCACTGCGCCACCAGGGAAGTCCCAGGGCACTGTTCTATTCTCTTTGTATCCACCTGCAAAGATCTCTGTCCTCAGTTGTCCCATTCTTGGTGTGTGGGAAGCACATGGTGGCTCCCACAACTGCTGTGCTGCAGTGAGTTCCACTTCTCTACTCCTACCTGGCACCAGGGCTCACCTGCATGTCCCACGGGTGGTGCAGGGGACCCTGGAGACTGTCTGGAGCCTGTCTGCTGTTACTTATGCTGGTTGAGGGGCTGGGTTCTGGTTACCTCTGCCCGCTTTGAGAGTCTGGGCACACCCCTGGAGATGTGGTCCTGGGGTGGGGTAAGGAACAGGACTTCTCTTCAGGGACCACCTCTACTCCCCTCCACCATCCTCACACCCTGAGGGCACTCTGCTCTCATTACTCACAGTGTTTCCAAACCTTTTGTCTTTTGCCAGGGCTTAGGCTTTTGAAACTCAAAAGCCAAGAATTTGACTCTTGTTATTTGTGTCTGGCTGAATTGTCCTTTATCTGAGGGAGTGAAGGCAGAGTTCTGCCCAGCTGTCCTGAATATGGAAAAAGCAAGGGTAATATAAAATATTAGAGGTACAAATGTAAGTTATCATTCTGAAACAGGATCTCAACAATCCTTGGGTGCTTATTTCTCACTCTGAAGGACTAGTTCTTAATTTTTTAATCTATAACCATTTCTATACTTAATACATTCCCACTGGTAAAACTCTATTTCAATAGGGCAAGGCATGCCCCACCCATTTGAGAATCAATGGTAACTCATCCTGGGTGAATCTAGTAAGGTGTGCCCATTTATATCTGAAGTGCATAAGCCACCTGAGAATCCTTCCTTCCTTCCTGCTTTTTGAGAATCTGCTGTGTGTTTTGGACTTTAAACTTATCCTTGGAATCTAGGCCTTGGAAACGGAGGCCTAACCTCAGAGTGCAGCCTAAGATGGTGGCAAAGGATAGACTTGGTCCCATTTGGACCTGATCATTCTTAGAAATATTTAGAGAGGGCAATCTTGGAAGAGACAGACTTTTTGTGGGTTTAGCAAGATTGAGGTTAAGAGCTTAATGATGGCCATTCACATTTAAAGCCTGGTTAATTCTGGCCATACCAGTTACACAGAGAAATTTATTCTGAACCTGGCCTCGAAGATTAAGCAGAACTTCTTGTACCGTCTGCTGAGTGTTTGGAACTTTGCTTTTACAGCTCTTCTCCAAAAGAGGGACAAGGCACTAAGAAGTATACAGTGCAAGGAGTTCAAGGAGAAATTTGCTCCCTTAACCAAAAATTTCAGAACGTACCATCTAATAGAAAGTCATTTCAGAAAGTACCCCTCTAATTTTAAACACAGACAGGGTCAGCCCTAATCTACTCTTCCTTTCCCCTCTGGCTAAACAGCACACTTCAGGCCTCCATTTTCCTCTGCAATACCGTCGTTGCTTCAGTGGCATTTCTATTTATCACGCTAACATGGAATCGTCTGGCTGCAATGTCTCCTCAGGTCTTGCCTGGACTTGCTATCCATTTTCTCAATTCCTCCTCCTCTAATCCTTCAGAGATATTTAAACAACAAGCCACGAGGAGCAACTGATCTTAATCTGGAGAATACCTACAACTCCCCCGGGCAGGTCTCAGATGTGTCCATGCATAGTGTGTTTATCATGGAATCTGCGCTCTCAACACTATTCTGTCTTTTTTCCAATGAACAAAATCTTAGAGGCCAAGGGTCCTGCAGTTCTGACACTCAGTTGATCTGCTGTGGCTACAGGTACCTGGTTACACCTTCTGGAGGCTTCCTGTGATGAGCACCTGTAAGGATACCTCCTGGGTGCTCTTACACTCTTTTAAAAATCTAGTGAGTTGAGTAAGGCGAGGGAAACGCATTATGAAGGAGACAGTGTGGAAGAGGCCAAAGAGTAATTGGATTTGGGTCATGCTACTGCCTCTGAGGGTTGTTTTTTTATGAGTTACTGAATCTTTCTGGGCTAGGCTTCATCTGAAAAACAGAACAGATGAACTAGAGCTGCACAGTCCTAAAATCCTGTATCTAATACTTTACTCCGTGGTCACAAGAATAAGTGAATGAGTTTCTTTTTGAGAAGGACAACCTATCTCTCTTCTCAAAGTACCCATATAGGCAGGATACTTTGAGATATCAATTCATATTTTGTTTTTACTGCTGTCAAAGAAACAGAATGAGTATGATTTTCCCTCTCACCCAAAAGAAGACAAATGGGACCCTGAGTGGTGGATATCAGGAATATCCTTAACTCCCCAGTTCTCAAAAAAGGATGAAAATTGTCTAAGAAGTAGGAGCCAGTGAGGTTTGAGCTGGGCGCGCTTCCCCTCTCGGGTGCAGGCAGCGCGTGGCAGGGTGGAGCATCTAGGGCTGCCTGGCAGTGGGCACCTGGATTCCTACCTCTAAAACTTCCTTTCTTTGGGGCACCATGTGGGTTTTTACCCTGAACATATCAGTGGCATCGAGTGTGGAAGAAGATCAGAGCAGGAGGTGGAAAATCATATGCCCTGCTGCCTATTTTTGTACAGCCTGGGAGTCTAGAATGGATTTTACATTTTTAAATGATTGAAAACAAATTTTAAAAAGAATAATATTTTATGACTGTGAGATATTAGAAAAAATATATATATTGGTCTCTGCCCCCGGTTCCTGGAAAAGAGCTCCTGAAATTCTTGTAATTTCCTAAGTGATAAGAGTACTAGGAACATCTTCCGTTCTCATATTTGGTCTTTGACCCTCATTCCTGACACAGAGTTCCTAAATCCCTTGGAATTTCCTGGGTGATCAGAGTGTCATTTGTTCTAATGAGGTGACTCTTCATGGGCTCCTAGATGGGGCTGGTCACCAGAAAGACCAAGCCATGATTAGAAGCTTGGAATTTTCAGCTCCACCCCGCATTCTCCAGAGAGGAAATGGAGTTAGTAATTGATCATGCCTACATGAGGGAGCCTCCATAACCAGTAGTGTGGGGTTTCGATAACTTCTGGATGGGTGACCATGTGGAGGGGCTGGGAGAGTAGGGCACTCAGGAGAGGGCATGGAAGCTTTGCGTTCTTTCCCGCATACCTTGCCTTATACATCTCTCCCATCTGGAAGTTCATCTGTATCCTTCATCATTTCCTTTTCTAATAAACTGGTAAACAGTAAATAAGCTGTTTTTCCGAGTTCTGTGAGCCACTCTAGCAAATTAATCCAAGCCGAGGCGGGGGTCATGGGAGCCGCTGCTTTATGGCCAGTCAGTCAGAAGCACAGGTGCCACCTGGATTTGCGATTGGCATCTGAAGGGGTGGGGGAGTCTTGTGGACTGAGCCTTTAATCTGTTGATCTGATAATATCTCCAGATAGATAGTGTCAGAATTGAGTTAAACTGTAGGACACCAAGCTGGTGTCACAGAATTACTTGGAGTGGGGGAAAAACCCCACACATCTGGTGTCAGAAGTATGTTGTGACTGTGGTAATAATGTGAGAGTAAAGGAGAAACACAGGAGGAGGGAGGACTAAGCTTTCTCCTACACGACACATGAAAATTACGAAGTTCAAAGTTTCAATGTCCATAAATGAAGTTTTGCTGAAACTCAGCTACATTCATTTGTTGACATATGTATTGTCTGTGGCTGGTTTCTACAATACCAGAATCAAGCAGTTGCAAGAGTGACCAGTACAGCCTGCAAAGCCTGAGATATTTACTATCTGCCCACTTATAGAACATGTTGACCCCTTGACTAAGAGAGCCCTGGGAGGGGCTTCCCTGGTGGCGCAGTGGTTGAGAATCTGCCTGCCAATGAAGGGGACACGGGTTCGAGTCCTGGTCTGGGAAGATCCCACATGCCGCGGAGCAACTGGGCCCGTGAGCCACAAGTACTGAGCCTGCGCGTCTGGAGCCTGTGCTCCGCAACAAGAGAGGCCACGATAG
Organism: Balaenoptera musculus; assembly: GCF_009873245.2. NCBI lineage: Eukaryota > Metazoa > Chordata > Mammalia > Artiodactyla > Balaenopteridae > Balaenoptera > Balaenoptera musculus. The sequence goes on along the minus strand of NC_045793.1, from coordinate 89,066,458 downwards.
TGAGAGGCCTGCGCACCGCGATGAAGAGTGGCCCCCGCTTGCCGCAACTAGAGAAAGCCCTCGCACAGAAACGAAGACCCAACACAGCCAAAAATAAATAAATAAATTAATTAATTAAAAAAAAAAAGAGTTTGAGGAAAAGAAAGTTCTCTTTATAAAAAAAAAAAAAAAAAAAGAGCTCTTGGAGACTTTCATTTATTTCCGGTGAGAGGAGTCCCATAATGACTGAGGTGAAATTTTCCACCAGTTGGGGTTCATGGCAGACCAAATTAGATGTAGAGAGATAAAATAAATATGATGCTTATTATATGAGTGTTGTAGATTAAGACTTGCACCTATTATTGCTGTTTGCAGAAAAGATTACATAAGAAGTTTTATTGAACTGGGAACCTGGCTTAAAGTGCCTTCTTTATTAGGCACTTTTCCATTCAAATGTCATCTCTGGGTAGGGCAGAGCATTATATAATCTCAACCAGTTAGTAAGCTGCAAGTTCTGAAAACAAATATGATCCATCTCTATTATACTGTCTAGTTTAAGGTGGAAGATTTTTTAGATTTGGCTATACAATCAATAAAAAAGATAAAAAGGTTTTATTGAAAATATGTCTCTATCAGACTTATCTCTCAGAGGAATCTTAAAGGTGTTTCAAAGACCAAGAATCAGATTCTTCTACTGGGAAGGACAAGTGGCATTCTATTCGATTCTATTCTGTTCTACTCTACTATATTCCATTCCATCTCATCCCATCTCATTCTGTTTATTTATTTTAGCTACACAGTCTTTTGTTCAAAGGTAATCTGAAGCACAGAAGCATGGTATTAAAAACAGACAAGAAGCTGAGCTGGGCTGAGCTGGCTGGTGGGGAGTTTGGAGGCAAGGTCAGGGTCAGGGGTATCTGGAATCCTACCTCCTCCTCATCTTCACCTAAGAAGGTCCCTTAGGAGAGGGGGTTTCAGGACCCGCTTTTGAAAAACTTTGAATGAATATAACCTCATTGTTTGTATGAGTATTGGGTGGTTTGTCCTAAATCTCAGTTAAGTAGGAAAGAATTCTTTATCATGAATTAACTTTAGTACGACAACAATATGGGAAATAAAAGGAAATAGCTAGAAAGCAAAACTTAAATTCAGAATTGTGGATTAACAAGCTTGGCACTAATGTATGTTCCAGAAACTAAAGTTTTAAAAGTAATCTGGCATTTTCTTTATGGAAAAAGAGGGTTAAATTCTGCCCCTAAATATAGATGTGCCTTTTTACAAACATTACAGAGAGAATTGTTTCTTTATCAATAATAGCAGCATACACAAAACCCAACAAAAATTTTTTGATGAAGTCTTTAATTTGAATAAATGGAGAGAAATGTCAAGTTCCTGGCTAATAAGCCTAAATGTTGTATAAATGTCAATTCTTCTCCAATCGAATTAAAGGGATGTGGACTTCTGATTGTTGTTTTTGGTTTGCAGCTTGTTGATAATATTGAAGTTTACTAAGAAACGAAGAATGCGAATTAAAATAAGGAACCATCATTATATTACCCCTCAATTAGTAGAAACTCAGAAACATATACTAACTCTGGAGTTAGCTGGCTTTGTATCTAGATTAGTACTTAGACTGCTTCTGGGAGAGGGACTGGCATAGTCTTTCTGGAAGCTGACATTATGTTTCAAAGTAAAGGTATCAAATACCCTTTGACTCAGGAAATTTTCGGGTGGGGAGAACCAATACTAAGAAATCACCAGTCATGGACAAAGATTTATAAAGAAGAACATTCATCATAAAATGATTTAAATAGTAAACAAAATTAGAAACCATATATCTTTTCAATTAGGGGTGGTTAAATTTTGAAACAATCACAAAATAGAATAATAGAGATCCATTTAATTTTCTTCAAATTATATGAGCTGGGAAAGTGTTCAGGACAAGTAAAAAAATCAGGTCACAAATCCACCCATATAATACCACTTTTGCTTAAATTAAGATTGATAAGAAACACACCCCTTAGCAGCAGTGGTTCGTAGTTTCTAACTTATCTGCAATAAGCATGTATTGCTTTTATAGTCAGATATAAATAAGCACCATCAGAAGAAAAAAATCCCATCAACTAAATATGAGCTTGAATTCAAAATGTTGCCTATTAAAATTAATGTCAAAGCACATGACACAATCAAATCCTAACAACGGCTCAGCAGTTGAGAGGATAAAAATAAACTTGCAAATATACATTCCAACAGAGGAAGGGGGCATAATTATCCAAAAACTTGTTCTTCCCGTCGGCACAGTCCCATTCCAGGACCCTCTAAAGCCAGACCAAAACATTTTGATCTTCCCAGAGGTTTCAAGGTTCCCATTATTGTAGGGAACAGAATGGTGGGTATAAGGAACAGAATTCTGTTGAGCACCATCAGACACTATGCTGGGCACTTTAATTCTCACATCTTCCCAGATGACGTCACTGAGGCTTAGAGCTGTGCTTCTCAAAATTCAACGTGTCTGTGAGTCACCGGGGGATCGTCAAAGGCAGTTTCTGATTCAGTGGGTCTGGAGTAGGGCCAGAGGTTCTGCATTTCTAACAAGCTCCCTGGCAAAGCCTGTACTGCTAGCCGCCCCCCCCCCCCCCCTTGAGTAACACTTTGAGGAGCAAGGATTTCCAGACGGAGGTCTCTGGTCCAAAGTCAAAGAGCTAGTAAAAAAAATGGGTATGGGTGTAGCTTTCTACTTTTTTGGCTGTTTTTAAAATAAAAGTGAAATGAGTTTGACTGTAGGATGCCTACATGAATTATTTTCCATAACTAGTTAGGCTGCTAATAACAATGCTTGGCAATTATGTAGTTCATTATATTTTCAAAGCTTTTCTGTAACTATTAGTTTGCTAATCCACCAATTTATCTTGAAGAGAGGTAACTATTATCATCTGTGCTCTATGGCCCAATTAATTGTACACAGTTATCTTCAATCCTTTACAGTAGGCTGATGGCGGAATCTGGATTTAACTTGAGCTATATAAGTATTACACACAGACATGTATGAGAATCTAGACCAGGATAATGTGTGTGGGACGCAGCCTACATGTGCCTTAATGTTGTCTTTTAAAGGTTAGAAGAATGATATTTGTTGAGTGAATACATGTTAGAATCAAGCCCTTTGTTAGCTGTGTGGTTTAGGCAAGTTACTTAACCTCCCTAAGCCTCAAAGCCTTACCTGTATGGGTTCGCCAAAAGGTTCGTTCGGGTTTTGTGGTACGATGCTACGGAAAAACCCAAACGAACTTTTTTGGTCAACCCAATAAAATAGGGATAAAAAGGCCTTGTGGGGATTAAACGTGATGATATTTCCTTCCTCTCTTAATCCCTTCCTTTCTCCCTGCCTTCCTTCCTTTCTCTTGCTTCCTCCCTTTTTTCCTCCCTCCTTTTCTTTCCCTCATCTTTTTCCCCCCAACGTTATTAAGATATAATAATTGACATAAAACATTGTGTAAGTTTAAGATGTACAATGTGATAATTTTATACACATACATATTGAGAAATGATTATCACAGTAGGGTTATTTAACATACCCTTCACCTCACATAATTACCATTTTTGTTGTTGTTGTGGAGGTGAGAACTTTTAAAATCTACTGTCTTAGCAACTTTCAAGTATACAAGACAGTGTCCCCACGCTGTACATTAGACCCCAGAACTTATTCCTTCTCTCACTGGATGTTTGTACCCTTTGACCTCCTTCCTTCTTTCAGTAAATAATTTTTGAACACACACTTTGTGCCAAGAACTATTCTACACGTTGCCTAAGGATACGGCAGTAAATAAAACAGACAAAAATCCTTGTCCTTAACCTCATGGGCCTAAGATTCTATTGCAAGAAATAGATAATAGTCAGGGCATACCACCCCCCAACCCCGCCAAAAAAAAAAGGCAAACAAGCAAACAAACAAAACCCTCAAAACCAATAAAATATGTTAAGCATATATAACAATGCCTTTCACTTAATAAATGCTTAACAAATTAAAATATTATTAGTATACTGGGGAAAGAGGCTATATCTCATATAAGACAATCTGTTCAAGTACATGTTTATTTTTCTATATGAAATAGCAATATTTTAAAAGCTCAAGCTTAATTTAGGTTGGATGGATAGATACTAGAGTTCTATGAATTCAGCCAGTAACTAATTTATTCAATAAACATTTAGGGGCTTCCCTGGTGGCGTAGTGGTTGAGAATCTGCCTGCCAATGAAGGGGACACGGGTTCGAGCCCTGGTCTGGGAAGATCCCACATGCTACAGAGCAGCCGGGCCCGTGTGCCACAATTACTGAGCCTGCGCGTCTGGAGCCTGTGCTCCGCAACAAGAGAGGCCGCGATAGCGAGAGGCCTGCGCACCGTGATGAAGAGTGGCCCCCGCTTGCCACAACTAGAGAAAGCCCTCGCACAGAAACGAAGACCCAACACAGCCATAAATAAATAAATAAATAAATAATTTTTAAAAATAAATAAATAAATAAACATTTAGAACCAGGCTAATTTTTCTTCCTTTAGATGTTTCCCTTCCTATGTTTTGGCCCTCAGGTAGAATTTACCCTGTGTGGGCAACCCCCAACCTTCCCTACTTTTCTTCTTCTTTCACCTCCAACAAGTTTATCTCTTTTTTGGTCCTGATTCTTCCAAGCAAGGATCTTTTAGTGATTACAGTAAGCATCGCACATTAAAATTGTCCTGGCTAATGTGTACATTTATAGTGTGAATTCTCTTTCCTATACCCACAGAACAAAACCTACAAAAGGCCTTTGGGACCAACTTCCCTGGAAAGACTTGAGAATTGTTAGGTCTTGCAAGGGGAGTTCCTTTTAAGGAGGCATGAATGATATGGTAAGAAGCAGAAAATGGTAGGACTTGATAGGGAGGTATTTTTTGGAGTACAGAGAGCTTCAAGTATCCTCAAGTCACACCATCAGAATTTCTTGTTCGTGTCGCCCACACAATCCTGAGCATAAGTGATTGATGAGTAATCCCCTGTGCGGGCAAATATTCCTGCAGCCATGAGGGGTGATGAATGCTGTCACATAGGCAATGCCATGACATCCAAATAGGGGAAATCTGCTTCCAGCTTGGAGCCCAGTCAAGACATTACTCTTGCCGCCAAAGGAGTGGGATACACCTCATCCCATCCCCTCTGCATAAGGAGCAGCATAGTGTGGGCAGGCAGGCTGAGTTGCCACATTACCATGTGGGCAGAAACAGCCCACTCTCAGGGAAAGCAACAAGGGCTCAGTGGTCTGCATGCTTATCTCACTGCTTTTCTTCTTCCCTGTGACACCGAAGGAAATATTGTGCTTTGGACATGGCACTTTTGAGAAGCCAATTAATCATCTCAGCAGAGATGGTGAGAAGGCAGCTGGATATACAAGTCTGAAGATCAGGGGGAGGTCTGAGCTGGAGATAAAAAATTTGAACCTCAGTGAATTGCATGAGATCACCCAGAAAAAAATGCAGACAGGGAAAAACAGAGGACAAGGGGTTATTTCAAATAGAATGTCTTCCATTTGCCAGGGCAAAGCTGCAAAGCACCCACTATTAGACTTTTCTGCCCCTTTCCTTCAGAGTTGAGAGACCACCTGAGTTTTCTTTGCACTCTTCTTTCACAACTAGCCTAGCAGAAATCTTAGGAAACAGAGGGTAGCATGCATTTTTGGACTTTTGACTTCACAAAGGTACATTCTTAGTGGGAAAAATGTGTCAGGCACAAAATTACAATTACTGTGTAACAGAACCCCAAGAAACGTGGAGAGAAAAAGTATACTGCGAATCTGACATTTGACTATGAACCTTGGCATGTAAGTTCTATTCAGATTCTAAGGATGGCTTTGTCCTCTCTTATTTGACAATAGTATAATAAACAGAGACCAATCAAGCTAGTTAACAGGCTAAAGCATTCCATGTATGTTTTGGTTTAAAGTACACACACGCCTTGATACTGCCTTAGAGCCTTCAAGAGGCAGAATCTCATTCCCTACTTCCTCAATATGGGCTGGACTCAGTGACTCTCTTCTAATGAACAGAATAAGGCAGACATGGCTGCATGACTTCAGGGATGGTCCGCAAAAGACAATGAGGCTTCAGACTTTCTCTTTGGGATTACTAACTCTTGCATCAGTCAACCACCACGTAGTGAGGACACTCAAGCAACCCTGTGGAGAGATCCATGTGTTGAGGCCTCTGTTTCTGCCAAAGCCCAGTAAGGAACTGAGACTTCTTGCCAACAGCTGTAATGGAAGAGGATCCTCCGCTTGGAGGCTCAAGTTAAGGCTTCAGATGACTACAGCCTGGCAGACAGCTTGACTGACATCTCATGCGACACCGTGAGCTAGAACAACCCAGCCAAGTTGCTCTAGGATTCCTCACCTTCAGAAACTATGTGACTAATACGTGTTTTAGGTTGCAAAGCTTTGGGTTAATTTTTCACACAGCAATAGATAATGAACACAATGTACAGTTATGAATTGTAACTTGAAGTATATTTTCTTTTACTTTTTGTTTACTTTGTAGAAAATTTATTTAGATTTTAATTAAATTTTCCACAAGTATACTCACACTAATGTGAAAACAAAAAGAAAAAATATTTCATATGTTATTTTTAAAAAGCAAGAAACAAGTGAAACCTATGGCCAAACTGATGTCAATGTTCAAATGCAGAGTTAATTGCAATGTAAAGAAAGTCTAACTGAAAGTTTTTTATGACTATATAATTATACCTAAATGCTTCTGCCATAATTTCACTATTTTTAAAACATTATTCTCCCATCAGAGTATAATAGTTACATTACCTTAAGTGCTATAAAATTTAATAATTCTGATTAAGAAGAATTAAGTATTGTACCTTTTTCTTCTAGTTAAAAACAGAGAGAGTAGTAGATTTGGGGGAAGCTCTTAAACACATTAACCAGAAGAAAATAGCTCTTAAAATCTCAGCCATAAAACAAAATACCAGAAAAGAGCAGGGTTTTTCCCTCCTCCTTTTAAGAGGTCATTATAGGGTAGTTCTTCATTTGTAACTCTAATGTGCAGCACATGCAGACAGAAATAAGCCTATTTATTTATTTTTATTTTATAGTTGATTTACAATATTGTGTTCATTTCAGGTGTACAGCTTCAGATTCTTTCCCATTATAGGTTATTACAAGGTATTGAATACAGTTCCATGTGCTACACAGTAAATCCTTGTTTATCTATTTCATATATAGTGGTGTGTTTATTAATCCCATACTCCTAATTTATCTTTTCCCCTCCCCTTTCCTCTTTGGTAGCCGTAAGTTTGTCTTCTATATCTGTGAGTCTGTTTCTGTTTTGTAAATAAGTTGATTTGTATTTTTTCAGATTCAACATATAAGTGATATCATATAATATTTGTCTTTCTCTGCCTAATCTACTTCACTTAGCATGATAATCTCTAGGTCCATCCATATTGCTGCAAATGGCAATATTTCACTCTTTTTATGGCTGAATAATATTCATATATATGAATATTATATGTAATATATATATATATATACACACATATATATATGCCACATCTTCTTTATCCATTCATCTGTCAATGGGCACTTAGGTTGTTTCCATGTCTTGGCTACTGTGAATAGTGCCACTGTGAACGTTGGGGGGTGCATATATCTTTTTGAGCTACAGTTCTCATCTTTTCTGGATATATGCCCAGTAGTGGGATTGCTGGGTCGTATGGTAGTTCTATTCTTAGTTTTTTAAGGAACCTCCATACTATTCTCCATAGTGGCTGTACCAATTTACATTCCCACCAACAGTGTAGGAAGGTTCCCTTTTCTCCACACCCTCTCCAGCATTTATTATTTATAGAATTTTGATGTGTCCATTCTGACTTGTGTGAGGTGATACTTCATTGTAGTTTTGATTTGCAAGAAATGAGCCTATTTAAAACACAATATTTGAGAAGGAGTGTTGTCTACCTTGTCTGAGCATCAGAATCTTGCCTGTAACATTAGGACAGTATTTACCATGTCCAGAATTCTATCTTTACCAGGATCCAGAACAGTTTTTTAACTATAAATTTTATGACACCAACCAGCTATAGGAATTAAGAAAAAACCTACATTATGGAATGAGAACTCTGTATGGTTTACTTAACAGTTAATTTACACCTAAATTACGTGCATCTATGAATTTTATACAGTGGAGATGGAAATAAACCTCCAGTTTCTCCTAGGAAACTGATGGGATCCTAACTCCAAAGGGGCTGATAGTCTTGACGCTCGTCTACTCTGGATCTTGTCTCTTCTCATACTGAACAGGCTCTGATGATCCTTTCCTCCATGCCCCGTGCCATAGAACTGCACTGTCCAATACAGTAGCCATTATCTGTATTCTGGTTCTGTAAACTTAATTAAATTGAAGAATCTGTTTCTCAGTTGCACTAGCTCCATTTCAAGTCCTCAATAGCCACATGAGGCTACTGCATTAGCACAGGTATAGAGCATTTCCACTGCTGTAGAAAGTTCTAATGGATGTGCTGCCCTAGCATGTTGCTTCTGTGCTATTTCCATGAAAACTTCCTAGCCTTTTCTTCTGTAATTGCTCCATGTGCCAATGTAACTAATAAATATAAAGCAGAAAAATTGAAATGGCAAATCTAATAAAATTAAGATCATTTATCTCACACCACCCAGAGAAGAACATATTGTTTGACTTATTTTCTAGGCATATGTAAACAGAAATAGGCTATAGAGTTTCACTATATTGGAGGAATTTTTCTATGTCATTACTTCCATGACATCATTTTAATTGCTGCATAGTATTTTATCATATAGATATTTCTGTATTGTTCATCATGTTCCCAACTTTTCACCACCCCAATTATGGATACTGTGAACATGCTCATAGTTAAATCTTTGCCCTCATCAATGTGGCACATATATACAATGGATATACAGTATATACAGCATATACAATAAATACTCAGCCATAAAAAGAAATGAAATTGAGTTATGTGCAGTGAGGTGGCTGGACCTAGAGTCTGTCATACAGAGTGAAGTAAGTCAGAAAGAGAAAAGCAAATACCATATGCTAACACGTATATATGGAATCTAAAAAAAAATGGTTCTGAAGAACCTAGGGACACGACAGGAATAAAGATGCAGATGTAGAGAATGGACTTGAGGACACGGGGAGGGGGAAGGATAAGCTGGGACAAAGTGAAAGAGTGGCATTGACATATACACACTACCAAATGTAAAATAGATAGCTAGTGGGAAGCAGCCGCATAGCACAGGGAGATCAGCTTGGTGCTTTGTGACCACCTAGAGGGGTGGGATAGGGAGGTTTGGAGGGAGACACAAGAGGGAGGAGATAAGGGGATATATGTATATGTACAGCTGATTCACTTTGCTACACAGCAGAAACTAACACAACATTGTAAAGCAATTTTACTCCAATAAAGACGTTTAAAAAAATAAATATATGTATATATCTCCACTCTATATCAAAAAACAAATTTATTGCTGCCTTTGGATACATTTCTAGGATCAGAATTTCTAAGGCGGGGACTGCTGAGTCAAAGGTATGCCAAGGGGCTTCCCTGGTGGCGCAGTGGTTAAGAATCTGCCTGCCAATGCAGGGGACACGGGTTTGATCCCTGGTCCGGGAAGATCCCACATGCCGCAGAGCAACTAAGCCCGTGTGCCACAACTGCTGAGCCTGCACTCTAGAGCCTGCGAGTCACAACTACTGAGCCCGTGTGCCACAACTACTGAAGCCCACGCACCTAGAGCCCGTGCTCCGCAACAAGAGAAACCACTGCAGTGAGACGTGCGCCCAATGCAGTGAAGAGTAGCCCCTGCTCGCCGCAACTAGAGAAAGCCCGTGCACAGCAACGAAGACCCAACACAGTCAAAAATAAATAAATACAATAAATTAAAAAAAAAAAAAGGTATGCCAAGTTTTTAGGCTTTTTTTTTTTAACATCTTTATTGGAGTATAATTGCTTTACAATGGTGTGTTAGTTTCTGCTGTATAACAAAGTGAATCAGCTATACATATACATATATCCCCATATCTCTTCCCTCTTGCGTCTCTCTCCCTCCCACCCTCCCTATCCCACCCCTCTAAGGGGTCACAAAGCACCAAGCTGATCTCCCTGTGCTATGCGGCTGCTTCCCACTAGCTATCGGTTTTACATTTGGTAGTGTATATTTGATACAAATTGACACACTGTCTTCCAGGAAATATATACCAGTTGTCAAACCTTGCAACATTGTTTCAGAAAGACCATGTCTCTATCTCCTAGTCAACTGTGGATTTTTTTTTCTATTTTGTGTTCTTTGCTATTTTGGTAAGGGAAAAATTAAATTTCATTCATATGTATGTATATATTAGTGAGGCTAAACATCTACAAGTCTTTACCAATGGTATTCCTAAGATGGTTTGCTTCATCCAATGTGGTTGTCAGATAATTTTAAAAAATACCAGATATGCTTGGTAAAATATCTTCTACCAGAAAACAATATGTGCATGATATGAGAAGTTTCTTGATGACTTTTTACTACATCTTTGCTTTTACATGAGATATACTTAAATTTTTTTTTCACTCCTTTGGAAGCCAAAGATGAATTTTTAAGAGTAAAAAGGTGATAAACATAAGGCTATGACTTCCTGACTTCACACCTGTTCATATGTATAATCCTTTTCTGCACTGAAGTGTTAGTGTTCCTCTCAGATATTTTTGAGTTTTAAGTGTATCAGGAATATTAACCTTTTGTTTGAAAATTTCCCCCCATCTTGGTTTTTGCCTTTAGACTTAATTTGCAATGTCCTTAGAATAGAGAACAGTTAATAAACATAAAATGACTAAGTGAGCATAAAAGCAATAGAGCTCATGAAGTAAACATTTGACATATCTGACCACATAAAAATTGTACTCTTCCGGGGCTTCCCTGGTGGCGCAGTGGTTGAGAATCTGCCTGCCAATGCAGGGGACACGGGTTCGGGCCCTGGTCTGGGAAGATCCCACATGCCGCGGAGCAGCTGGGCCCGTGAGCCACAACTACTGAGCCTGCGCGACTGGAGCCTGTGCTCCGCAACAAGAGAGGCCGCGATAGTGAGAGGCCTGCGCACTGCGATGAAGAGTGGCCCCCACTTGCCACAACTAGAGAAAGCCCTTGCACAGAAACGAAGACCCAACACAGCTAAAAATAAATAAAATAAATTAAAAAAAAAATTGTACTCTTCCAAACTTCTCAGTCTTCTTTGCTGGCTCCGCCTCATCAGTTGGCTCTTAATGTTGGAGCGCCCTAGGCTCAGCCTCAGACAACTTTCCTTCCCTCTACCTCTTCAGCCCCTAGCCAAAGATCACCTCATCTGGTTTCAGGTTTT